>NC_062562.1:82004362-82307392 GCF_022837055.1 Prionailurus viverrinus | reverse complement strand
AGAAGTTTGTAGCAGAATTTTTATGTATGTGTGAAGGCGCTAAAGTGGATAGGGATTGGATTCTGGAGGATGTTGAATGCCCGGAGAATGATGCACACTTCATATTGTCAGTGGAAGTCACCAAAGGATTTTGAGAATAGAAGTAAAATTAGGAAAATAGCAATCTGGCACTTTTTCGATAAATCATGACTTAATAAGTGGAAAGAATGGAATGAGGTATTAGGAGCCAATACATGAAGCAACAAAAGCTGTAACTAAGGTCATAGTACTTCAATTACAAAGACATGGATGGGGCGCCTGGGTGGCTCAGTTGGTTGAGCACTGACTCTTGATTTCGGCTCAGGTCATGACCCCAGGGTCATGGGATCAAGCCTCAAGTGGGGATCCATGCTGAATGTGGACTCTGCTTAGGATTTTCTCTCTCACCCTCTCTTTCTCTTCCCCCAACCTCTGCCTCTCTCTCCCCTGCTCTTTCTCACTCTCTCTAAAATAAAAATTAAGAAAAAAAAAAGACACAGATGGAATTGGAATTGAGAGAGACAAAGAACTCAGGGAACTAGATGACTGACTGACTTAGTGAACAAGAAAGAAGGTAAAATTACAAATGACTGAAATTACCAAATTAGAAGAGATCAGAAAGGTTCACAGTACACAGGGCTATGCATGGTATGGGCAAATGGAAACTTTCATGCACAGATGATGAGAGGCAATTTGTCCATAAATGTATAAAAATGGAAACGTTATGCATGCTTTAGCTGAAAAATTTATAGATAATATTTACAGCTGTATACAAACATATATACTTATTGCAACCCTATTTGTAGTAAAAGTGGAAACAATATACCTTCATACCAAAAGGGAATAGTTAAAAAACAAAATCACATACATATAATTAAGTTTTTTGAAGCCATTCAAAATATGAAAAAAATAATCTTTATATGTTTATGTGGAGTAGGCCCCAAGATGTACTTATTAAATGAGACAAGGTAGGCATTGTATTTATGGTATTTATTTACTTTTATGTAAAATAGAATGTGGATAAAATGCTTGAACATAGAACGTTGCGAAAAATACTTCAAAAACTGTTTGCTTGTGTTGGCCTCTAGGAGGGCTTTGAGAATCTTTGGTAGAAAGGAGACAACTTCCAGTGTGTATACCCTTTTATATTCCAAATATTTTACTCTGTGTGCATTACTTTTCCAACAAAATTAAATCTATTTAAAATTTTTTAGACTTCCAATCTGGGTGATAAGAGGAATGGCAATATCTTCTTTATAATTCTTTTTTTTTTTTAATTTGTTTTGGGGGAGAGAGAGAGAGAGAGAGAGAGAACATGCGGGGGATGGGGAGAGAAAGAGAGAGAGAGAGAGAGAGAGAGAGAGAGAGCGAGAGAGAGAGAGAGAGAATCCTAAGCACGGAACCCAATGTGGGGCTTGATCTGACAAACTGTGAGATCATTACCTGAGCCAAAGTCTAGTCTGATACTTAACCAGCTGAGCCACCCAGGTGCCCCTGCAATATCGTTAATAAAAACATACAAATGAAGAAAAATGAAAGCAGATCTTATTTGAGAGAATTTTTTAAGAGGCACAGGCTAAGTTTCAGAATACCGACCTACAACAGTTCTCAAGAAACTTGACTATCTTGCTCATCCTCAGCCGCACTTGACCCAAGTTAACTAATCCCCATGTAAAACTGGCCAGCATCCTGTGACCTGGTGTAGAAACATCATGTTGGCCAAGCAGTTCTCACTGTTCAGAATCCCAACTTAGAAACCTAGAGAGCGTTAAACAGCAAGGGTAGAAGCTGAATGCCATGGGGTACAATTAGGGCAGGCCTTGTAAGAATAGAAATTATAAAGAATCCAGTTAGTCAAGAAAGAAACATTAAGCAGCCATATAGAGATGTGTAGAGATGTCACGATACAACCCATGTGGCCATGAGAGAGGTGGGGAGAATCCCTGGAACAACTTGACTTAATAACTTTTCAGGACAGGTCTGTTTGGCATTTATTCCAAAAAGAAAGTCTGCTTTTCCTGAAACAGAACAGGGCAACAAGAAAGAGCATGGGCTGTGTGTGAAGTGAGAGAGATGAAGTTTCAAACGCCCACTCCATTTCTTACCCAGGGTGTCACTTAAGCTCTCTAAGCCGTGGTTTCGTCTTCTAGGAGGTATGTTTCAGAATTAGTGTGCTACACATTACCCTCACTCACCAAAAACACAAAATAAGAAAGTGGTTAAAAAAACAAACAGTGAATGATTTCTGAACCTTTTACTTTTTTACCTCCTGTAAAACAGCCCTTCTTTGGGCTCTTGCCCTACTCACTCACCACCTTCACTCTGGGTAAAGACATGAGGGATGAAAGGAAAACCAAAATACCACTTTCAAACTTTATCTTCTGACTGCTTTTGTGAAGGTTGGGGGAGGGGGTGGAGTTTGAAACCAATAATTCAAAATGGGTTTCAGGATTATCTACCTGTTTCATATTCACAGTGTACCCTTCCCCCCTCACTCAGGTAAAAGTAATGCTTTATATCTGTATAGAAATTTTAACTTTTGGAGTATTTTTATGTATATTCTCTCATGAAAACTACCTTTGTTATGGCTTTCATGGCATTGTAACTCTTTGCAAGTTGTTCTTTGTTCTTTTTTTAACAACTCTGGGATGTAATTTCGCATCATTGCCCTCATTAATAGATGAAAACTAAATAAAACATGGGAGTGGGCATGACTAGCTCACTTGTAAAATACAAATGTCAGACGCATGGCCAGAACCCACAGGTCCTGAGTTTCCAGCTTGTTGCACAAACCACTGAGTCACACACAGTGCTTTAATATCTGGTGTAATTTAAGTGAAACTGCAGATGAGGATTCAAACCATTCCTGAGATTCCCCCAAAGTAGCACTTGTAATATTCACTTGTCATGTATAAACACCCCTTAGTCGTGTCTACACTTTCAAACTAAAGGTCTCCTAACTAGGAAGTTACAGGAGAGTGAATAAGGAAGAAGAGAGGGGAATTCTTCTCTAATTTATTTCTGGTATCCCTTACTCCCTTATTCCTAGACCTAGTCACCACAAAAAAAAAAAAAGCTGTAAAGCTATTGACCATTTTTAATGTGAGTTTACTTTTGAAGCATATAGTCCAACAGATAGGGAACTGGGGAAAAAGCAGCGTAACTTTTTAGTCTAGTATGGCATAACATTTTTAGAAAAAGGCATATAAAACTGGAGAGAAGTTTGGGAAAGGATGAGGTTTCTTTAATCCTTAATATGTATTTCTAAAGCTAATATTTCAGAGCTTTTTGACATAATACTCTCCATTTATTCCCATAACTCTACCCCAAGGTAGGTAAGCCAAGTATGATTATCTCCATCTATCTTTATGGATTAGAATACTACTGGGGATAATAATGCCTAAGCTTAAAGGAATTAAATGATTTGCCCAAGGTCATATAGATGGCAGAACTGGAACCAAAACCCAGGCAATTCTCCACTCAATGAAAATTTCCCAGTGTTGTATAACAAAGGTTAAAGAGTATAGTAATAAATACTAACTGCAGGTGAATGCAGTAATTAAATCTACCCTCTAACTTTTCTTTTAACTTCCAAAGATGTTAAAACATCCATTTCATTTAACATCCAAAGAAAAATTAAAATTTTATAAATAACTTCAAAGTCAAGTACTACCTTAGTATCTAATTAGTGATCTTTCAACATAATGACATTTAATTTCTATATTCAGGAATGGATCATTAGCAGGGGCTGTGAAATATGATTGTATCATATAAAATCCATCCAGTGTATTTACTGGGCTCAGGCCCAATTAGCAACAGAAAGCCCCAAAATAAAACAAGGAAAAATCCCTTTCATTCAGTGACTGCTAATATTTTGGATTAAAAATAAATTGTAGACAGAGAAAAATGCTGAATGGTCTCACTTATATGTAGAATCTAAAAAAGAAAAAAATAAACCACGCTCATAAAAAAAGAGATCAGACTTTTGGTTACTAGCAGTAAACGGTGGAGGAGAGGAGGATTTGGAGGAAGATGGTCAAAAAGTACAAACTTCCACTTAATAAGATTAAGTACTGGGGATGTAATATGCAACATGATGATTATAGTTAACACTGCTATATAATGTATGGGAAAGTTGTTAAGAGAGTAAATCCTAAGAGTTCACATCACAAAGAGAAAGTTTTTTTTTTTCCTTCCTTTATACGAGATAATGGAGATTAGGTGAACCAATTGTGGTAATCATTTCACAATATATATAAGTCAGAACATCATGATGTATGCATTAAACTTACACAGTGATGCATGTCAGTTATTTCTCAATAAAATTAGAAAAAAATAAATTGTGATTCCACTTATATGAGGTATCTAAAGCATTCAAATTCATAGAAACATTAAGTATATTGGTATTTACCAGGGACTGAAGGTAGGGGGAATACAGCAGTTGTGGATCTTTTTTTTTTTTTTCTTTTTGTTTGTTTTTTTAATTCCAGTGTAGTTTATATTAGTTCCAGGTGTACAATACAGTGATGCAATAGTTCTACACATTAGTCAGTGCTCATCATGAAAAGTGTACTCTTAATCCCCTTCACCTATTTCACCCATCTGTTCTCCTACCTCCCCCTCTGGTAACCTCGAGTTTGTTCTCTATAGTTCAGAGTCTGTTTTTTGGTTAGCCTCTTTTTTTCCCTTGATCATTTGTTTTGTTTCTTATTTCCACATATGACTGAAATCATTTGGTATTTGTCTTTCTCTGACTTATTTGGCAAGATTTCATTCTTTTTAATGACATGTGTGTGTATATATACGTGTGTGTGTATACGTGTGTATATAGTGTATATATATATAGACACATATATATACACACGTATATAGTGTATATATACACGTATATATACACATGTATATAGTGTATATATACACATGTATATAGTGTATATATACACATGTATATAGTGTATATATACACATATATATACACACGTATATAGTGTGTATATGTATATATATATATATACACGTATATATACACACGTATATACGTGTATATACATATCACCTTTTATCCATTTATCAATCTGTGGACACTTAGGCTGCTACCATAATTTGGCTATTGCAAATAATGCTGCTATAAACTTGGGGGTGTGTATCTTTTCAGATTAGTGTTTTCATATTCTTTGGGTAAATACCAGGTAGTGGAATTACTGCATCATATGGTATTTTTAATTTTTTGAGGAACCTCCATACTGTTTTACATAGTGGCTGCACCAGTTTGCATTCCCACCAACAGTGCGTGAGGGTTCCCTTTTCTCTACATCCTTGCCAACACTTGTTGTTTCTCATGTTTTTGAATTTAGCCATTCTGACAGGTGTGTGGTTTTGATTTGCATTTCCCTGATGATAAGTGACGTTGAACATTTTTTCATATGTCTTTTGGCCATCTGGATGTCTTCTTTGGAGAATTATCTGTTCATGTCTTCTGCCCATTTTTTAACTATTTTAATTTTAACTATTTTAATTATTTGTTTTTTGGGTGTTGAGTTGTATCACTTCTTTATATATTTTGGATACTAAACCTTTATTGGATATGTAACTTGCAAATATCTTCTCCCATTCAGTAGGTTGTCTTTCAGGGAATTCTTGTTCGTTGTTTCCTTTGCTATGAAGACACTTTTTATTTAGGTACAGTGCCAACAGTTTAGCTTTTGTGTCCCTTGCCTCAGGAGCCATACCTAGAAAAATGTTGCTGTGTCCCATGTCAGAGAAATTACTGCCCGTGCTCCCTTCTAGGAGTTTTATGGTTTCAGGTCTCACACTTAGGTCCTTAATCCATATTGAATTTATTTTTGTGTATGGTATAGGAACGTGGTCCAGTTTCATTCTTAGACATGTAACTGTCTCTTCTTCCCAACATCATTTGTTGAGGAGACTCTTTCCAAATGCGTATTCTTGCTTCCTTTGTCGAAGATTAATTGACCTTATAATCATAGGTTTATTTCTGGATTTTCTATTCATTATGTTGATCTATGTGTCTATTTTTGTGCCAGTACTACATGTTTTCTTCACTACAGCTTTGTAGTATATCTTGAAATCTGGGATTGTGATATCTCCAGTTTTGTTTCTCCTTTTTTTTTTTTTTTTTTTTTAGTTTATTTATTTATTTTGAGAGAGAGAGAGCCCAAGCTGGGGAGGAGCAGAGAGAGAGAGAGAGAGAGAGAGAGAGAGAGAGAGAAGGAGAAAGAGAGAATATCAAGCAGGCTCCTCACTGCTAATAGCGAGCTCTGACATGACTCAGGGCTCAAACTTAACAACCACGAGATCATGACCTAAGCCGAAATCAAGAGTCAGATGCTTAACTGCCAGAGCACCCAGATGGCCCTTATTTTTCTTTTTTAATATTATTTTGGCTAGGGTCTTTTTGCAGTTCCATACAAATTTTAGCATTATTTATTCTAGTTCTGCAAAAAATGCAGTTGGTATTTTGATAGGGATTGCATTAAATCTGTAGATTAATTTGGGTAGTATGGACATTTTAACAGCATTTGTTGTTCCAATCTATGAGTCTGGAATATCTTCCCATCTCCTTATGTCATCTTCATTTTTTTTAATCAGTGTTTTATAGTTTTCAGAGTACAAATCTTTCACCTTCTTGGTTAAATTTATTCCTAGGTATTTTATTATTTTGGGTGCATTTGTAAATGGGACTGTTTTCTTTTTTTTTTTTTTTCAATGTTTATTTATTTTTGGGACAGAGAGAGACAGAGCATGAATGGGGGAGGGGCAGAGAGAGAGGGAGACACAGAATCGGAAACAGGCTCCAGGCTCTGAGCCATCAGCCCAGAGCCCGACGCGGGGCTCGAACCCACGGACCGCGAGATCGTGACCTGGCTGAAGTCGGACGCTTAACCGACTGCGCCACCCAGGCGCCCCAAGGGACTGTTTTCTTAATTTCTCTTTTTGCTACTTCATTATTACTCTATAGAAATGTCATGGATTTCTGTATCTTCAATTTGTATCCTGTGACTTTTCTGAATTCATTAACAGTTCTAGTAGTTTTTTGGTAAAATCTTTAGGATTTTCTATATAGAATATCATGTCATCTGCAAATATTTAAAGTTTTACCAATTTGGATGCCTTTTATTTCTTTTTGTTATTGCTGTGGCTAGGATTTCCAGTACTGTGTTGAATAAAAGTGGTGAGAGTGGATATCTTTGTCTTGTTCCTGACCTTAGGGGAAAGGCTCTCAGTTTTTTACCATTGAAAAGATGATGTTACCTGAAAAGATGATTTTACCTGAAAAGATGATGTTACTTTTCATATATGGCCTTTATTCTGTTGAGGTATGTACTTTGTTGAGGGTTTTTATCATGAATGGATGGTGTACTTTGTCAAATTCTTTTTCTGCATCTATTGAAATGATCATACGGTTTTGTCCTTTCTCTTGTTGATGTGATTTTTTTATGTTAATTGATTTGCAAATATTGAGTTATCTTTGCATCCTGGGACTAAATCCCGCTTGGTTATGGTGAATGATATTTTTTAATATATTGCTGGATTTTGTTCGCTAATATTTTGTTGAAGATTTTTTGCATCTGTGTTCACCAGAAATATTGGCCTGTAGTTCTCTTTTTCTGTGGTGTCTTTATCTGGTTTTGGCCTCATAGAATGAATCAGGAAACTTTCCTCCCTCTTCTAGTTTTTGGAATAATTTGAGAAAAATAGATATTAACTCTTCTTTAATTCACCTGTGAAGCTGTCTGGTCCTGGACTTTTGTTTGTTGGGAATTTTTGATAACTAATTCAGTTTCATTGCTTGATCCATATACTTTAAAAACCTTAAAATAGTAAATTTTATGTTAGGTATGTTTTGCCACAGTAAAAAGTAAATTTTGTTTAACGTACCAATGTGGAGACACCTGGCAGGCTCAGTTAGTGGAGCATGTGACTCTTGCTTTTGGGGTTGTAAGTTCCAAGACCCACATTGGGTGTAGAGATTCCTTAAAAATAAAATCCTTAAGGGGTACCTGGGTGGCTCAGTCAGTTGAGCATCCAACTCTTGGTTTTGTCTCAGATCATGATCTCACAGTTTCATGAGTTTGAGCCCCACATCTGGCTCTGCACTGGTCCTCCCTTGCCTCCCGTTTACGCTGTCTCTTGCAAAATAAATAAACTTAAAATTTTTTTTCAATAAAATCTTTTTTAAAAAGTACCAATGTGATTTTCTCTTTTTATCTATAACTTTCATTATTCTGTGAAAAATTTTTCATTTCATGTTTCTGTGTAGACCACTGTTAAAGCTGAGATTTCTTTGAGCTTCTCGGTTATTCAGCCTGTAGTCAAACATACATAATTGGTGTTGTTAGGGAGCTATTCAACTCTATAGAGGGAAATTTCTAAACTCTAAACCTAAACCTTAAACTCTATAGAGGGAAATTTCATTTCCAGAACGTATCATAACACTGTGTAAAAAAATTTTAATGCCCATGGAATTCCACAAGGCACCTTACATGCATATTATGTTTCATTCAGTGAAATCATTAGATGATTACCTTGCCTCATCAGTGACTATCACATTTCAAGCTGCCCATTTTGTAGCCATGTTCAAGTTCATCTAGTAGTTTAAAAGTTGTTTAAAGGCACTTACTGTTCATAGATCGCTCATTTTTCTTAACTTTGAACTATAAGCATTCAGTGCATTAAAATAATTGTAAAATTTTCTTGTATTATGTTCTGCCAGTTACTTTTGTTTGAAAAACAAACCTTAAAAATAGTTTATTTTAAACTTTAAGGTATGTATTTCCTTCATTTCAAAGAAATGAGCTATGTAATTTATCAAAGCAATTATTATCTACCCTCTCCTTGTCAATAGTTAAGTAGTCTCATTTCAAAATTTTAGTGAGATATTTGTATCTTTCTTTAATCCTAACTTGTCCCCTAGAGATCTTTCATTTCCTTTTCCTAGTTGAATGTTTGACATTTGATGTTGCTTCAGTAGATACCAATTTGCTCTCTCAGTTTATTCTTGACTGATCTTTCTCTTGCATGTTACGTAAAGACTACTTTTAAGTATATGTATAATATGTCACAAATCCAATAACGTCATACAGATGATACAGTATAGTGGTTTTATTTCTGATGAGCAATTTATGAGGTATAATATTAATTGTGCAATGCTTTTAACAGTTAAAGTTTTTAATTGTGGATTTGTGTGTCTGCGTATATGTGTATATACAAGATATTTACGATTTCCACCAAAGCCCTCAAAGCTGCCCAGTCATTTATTTATCTATCTCTTTATCTGTTTTTAAGTTTTTATTTTAATTATCTGGTGCTCATCACAAGTCCACTCCTTAATCCTCATCACCCATTTTACCCACCCCTCCCCCAGCTGCTCTTTGGTGACCATCAATTTGTTCTCCATAGTTAAGAGTTTTTTTCTTGGTTTGTGTGTGTCTCTCTCTTTTTTTTTTTCTGTTGCTTGTTTATTTCTTAAATTCCACATACTTGTGAAATCATATAGTATTTGTCTTTCTCTGACTTATTTCACTTAACATTATACTCTTTAGATCCATCCATGTTGTTGCAAATGGCAAGATTTCATTCTTTTTTATGGCTAAGTAACATTCCATTGTGTATGTGTATATATTTCTTCTTCTTTATCCATTCATCATTTGATGGACACTTGGGCTGCCTCCATATCTTGGCTGTTGTGAATAATGCTGCTGGAAGCATAGGGGTGTATGTATCCTGGTGAATTAGTGTTTTTGTATTTTGGGTGTAGATACCCAGTAGTGTGTTTCCTGGATTGTACGGTAGCTCTATTTTTAACTTTTTGAGGAATCTCCATACTGTTTTCCAGAGTAGCTGCACCAGTTCGCATTCCCATCAACAGTGCACAGGGGTTCCTTTTTCTCTACATCCTCACCAACACTTGTTTCTCATGTTTTTGATTTTAGCCATTCTGACAGGTACGAGATGATATCTCTTAGTAGTATTGATTTGAATTTCCCTGATGATTAGTGATGTTGAGCATCTTCTCACGTGTCCGTTAGCCATCTGGATGTCTTTGGAGAAATATCTGTTCATGACTTCTTATTTTTTAATTGGATTATTTGTTTTTGGAGGTGTTGAGTTGTATTAGTTCTTTATGCATTTTGGATACTATCCCTTTATTGGATATGTCACTTGCAAATATCTTCTCCAATTCAGTAGTTTGTCTTTTAGTTTTGTTCATTGTTTCTTTTGCTGTGCAGAAGCTTTTTATTTTGATGTGTCCCAATAGTTTATTTTTGCTTTTGTTTCTCTTGTCCCAGGGGACCTATCTAGAAAAATGTTGCTATGGCTGATGTCAGAGATATTACTGCCTGTGCTCTCTTCTAGGGATTTTGTGATTTCAGGTCTTACATTTAATCCATTTTGAGTTTACTTTTGTGTATGGTGAAGGATGCTGTACTTTGTCAAATGCTTTTTCTGCATCTATTGAAATGATCATATGGTTCTTATCCTTTCTCTCATCGATGTCATGAACAGCACTTCCAACCCAGGAATAAATCCCACTTGATCATGGTGAATGATTTTTTTTAAGAACTTTCTTTCTTTCTTTATTTTTTAAGTAATCTCCACACGCAACATGGGGCTCGACCCCAACTCCACCATCAAGAGTTGCATGCTCCTCTGACTGAGCCAGCCAGACTCCCTGTGAATTATCATTTTAAGGTATTGTTGGATTTGATTTGCTAGTATTTTGTTGAGGATTTTTGTATCTATGTTCATTGGAGATATTGGCCTGCAGTTCTCTTTTTTTGTGGTGTCTTTATTTAGTTTTGGTATCAGGGTAATGCTAGCCTCATAAAATGAATCTGAAAGTTTTCCTTCCTTTTCTATTTTTTGTAATAGCCTGAGAAGAATATGTATTAACTCTTCTTGAAAGGCAGTCCTCTGGGGCTCCTGCATGGTTCAGTTGGTTAAGCGTCCAACTTCGGTTCAGGTCATGGTCTCAAGGTTCATGAGTTCGAGCCCCACATTGCTGTGTGCTGACAGCCCAGAGCCTAGAGCCTGCTTCAGATTCTGTGTCTCCCTATTTCTCTGTGCCTCCCCTACTCGTGCTCTCTCTCTCTCTCTCTTTCTCAAAAATAAATAAACATTAAAAAAATTTTTTAAGAAAATAAAGGCAGTCTTCTTATTCATTCTTGGTACCCCCGTGGCTCCCCAAGCCCTATACCCTGCTTCCTCATTCCTAGAAAAAGTAGGAATTACCAAGTTTAAACCCATTCCCTCTCTCTGCTTTCCAAGTAAAATTTGGAAATCATAAATTTACCTCATGCTTACTTGTTTCTCTCCATTATTAGGATTCTTAGTCCTTTCCAAGGCTAACCTCTCTCCCTGTTAAACCTTCTCTGCCTTCTTTTATCTCTTCCTAGTTGTGCTGTACAAATATCTCTTTTATCTGTCTCCAGTCTTTCCCTCTCCACTGACTCGCCTTATTCTACAAAATCCTCAAGATTCCCATGAACTACTACACTGGCCCATCTATTGCAACCCCAACAATCTGACTACTAGCACACTTCTCCTAAATGGACTTCCTACTTGCCAGGTCTAATGACCTCTTAGTGTACATCCTCTTCCACTCACCTGGGGCATCTGACCCTTTTCAATAAGTATCCTTCCTTCCTTGAATTTCTCCCCTTACTTAGTGTTATTTTTAATGTGACATGACGTTGACATAGCATAAAATTGACCACTTTTAAGTGAACAATTCAGTGGCATTTAGTATATTCACAGTGTTGTGTAACTGCCACCTTTGTTTATTTCCAAGACATTTTCATGACCTAAAATGAAACCCTGTGCCCATTAAGCAATTACTTCCTACTCCTCCATTTTTCTGTCAACCCCTGGCAGCCACCAATCTCTCATCTGTCTCTATTTATTACTCTTGGTATTTCATACAAAGGGGACCATATAATATGTGACTCCTTGTGCCTGGTGTCTTTCATTTAGTGGAATTTTTTGCTTATCTTAAATTCTAATGTTTTGTCATATTTGCTTCAGATTTAAACATGACAGATAGTACTGAGATCTCTTTTTAGCCCTTCCCTTTCCTCCTTCCCCAGAAATAATTATTGTCTCAGATTTAGAATTTTTATTGTTCCAATGTTCAGTGTTACATTGAGTGGTGTCTTGCCTTTTAAAAAAATTATGGTACAGGACACCTAGGTGGCTCAGTTGGTTAAGCATCTGACTTCAGCTCGGGTCATGATCTCACGGTTCATGAGTTCGAGCCTCACATTGAGCTCTGCGCGGACAGTGGTGGAGGCTGCCTGGGATTCTCTCTCTCTCCCTCTCTCTGCCCCTTCTGCTCTCTCTCTCTCTGTCAAAATAAATAAACTTAAAAAATGTCTTAATAAAATAATTATGGTAAAAAATATAACACAGAATTTATTATCTTCACTATTTAAAAATGTACAGTTCAGTAGTGCTGAGTATATTCACATTTTGGTGAAACAGATATCTAGAACGTTTTAATCTTGAGAAATTGAAAAGCTATATCCATTAAATAACAACTCACCTTTTCCCCTTACCCCCAGCCCCAGAGAATCACCATTCTACTCTCTGTATCTATGCATCTGATTGCTTTAGGTACCTCATGTAAGTGGAATCATACAGTGTTTGTCTTTTTTCTCACTGGCTTATTTCGCTTAGCATAATATCCTCAAGGTATATTCACAATATTGTGTAACTGCCACCTCTAGTTATGAAACATTTTCATGTTTTATGGGAAACATGAAACCCTGTGTCCATTAAACAATTACTCCTCCATTTTTCCCTCAACCACGTCCATTTTTCATTGATGGACATTGTTTCCATCTTTTGGCTTTGTCAGTAGTGCTGCTATGAACATACATGTACATGTATTTGGAGCAGTAGGTCGTATGGTAATTCTATGTTTAACTTTTTAAGGAACCATCACACTGGTTTCCAAAGTGGTCTGCACTATTTTACATTCTTCCTAGTAAGAGTCCTAATTTCTTCATATCCTTAATTTTTAGTCATCTTTGTGGGTGTTGAGTGGTACCTCATAGTGGTTTTGAATTGCGTTTTCCAAATGACTATGATGTTGAGCATCTTTTTGTACAACTGTTGCCCATTTGTGTATCTTTTTTGGAGAAATGTGTATTCAAATTCTTTGACAAGTTTTAGTTGAGTTCTTTGTCTTTTTATTGTTGAGTTGCAAGAGTTCTTTATATATTCTAGATACTAAACCCTTACCAATTATATGATTTGTAGATATTTTTTCCCATTCTATAGGCTGTCTCCTTTTGGGTTTTAAAACACTACTCTCTGCTGTTTTCCTCTTAATGCTTTTTCAAACATTAACTTTATTCAGGAGGAAAATTTTGATCTCCCAGTATATTGTTAGTCACTGTTTTACATACTGGCAGTAAAAAATACAAATATTTACTATCTGACACCTTTTTATTTCTTTCACTGTCTTCTGTATTCCTCTTAATGGCTGAATATGATGATTTTCTGTAGTTATGTTGCCTTCTCTGTGGAGGCTTCCCACCTTCATTTTGTTACAGAAAAAGCCTATTTAACCTACAGGACCCAGTCTGAACAGCAGTCCTCTGAGAAGATTCTGTGATTTCACCAGGCAGAATCAATCACTCCTTCATAGCTCTTACAGCACTTTATGCATTTAACACAATATTATAACCCTTACATTGCTTTATAATTGTTTGTTTATATATGTAGATATGAACTCCTTAACATGTGTTAGCCTCATAGCTAATAAATCTTTCCCAAGTTCCTAGTAAAAGTCTGGCCCATAGCAGTTATTCAACAAATATTAAATGAATTATTAGGCCCTGGATTTTAAAAACTTTTTATTGTGAGAAATTATAATTTTATACAACAGTAAAGAGAATAGTGAAATGAATCACCATTCTTCATTAACCAGCTTTGACAGTTATCAACATAGGGCTAGTCTTATTTCACTGAATCCCCTTAATTCCCTCTCCCTACAGGATTATTTTAAAGCAAACTTCAAAAGTCATTTCATTCATAAATACTTTTATGCATTTTCAAGGGAAAAATTGGGACATTAAATATAAAACCGGTGTACCTGTGGTCAACCAAACAGAATCTTCAATTAGTTTTTCCTCAGTTTTAAGAGAACGCGGCAAATCATAAGAAATTATCTGCAATCTCAGAGTTTAAACTATTCAACTTAGTAGATTCTAGTCTTAAAACAATTCCAGCATAATCTAATGAATTTCCACACTTAGCAAAACTCATACGACAGACTGATATTCACTACACTGAACTTAAGGTATTGAAAACTAAATTATCAAAGAAGTAGCCAAGATAAAATATTTTACTTAAGCAAGAAATATGTTTTTTGTGGCAGTTTTAAAAAAAACTTAAAAAAAACCCTTTTTGTTGTGTCTTATTTCAACAGAAAATAATGTGTCATTGTATTTAGATATAAAATGACACAGCTAAAACCGCAGGGTGTTTTTTAGTTGCATCAAATAATGAAGTAATGTGATATGAGTATTGTTAAGAATATTGAAAATTACTACTCTTTACTTCTTTTAATCTAACAAACATTTTTTGAGTTCTTTCTTTATTTACATGCCCTTTAGGTACTCTGAAACTTATGAAGGGCTTTCCTGGTACATCTCATATTCCCACTTTGGTACTGTCCTTGGCCAAGCCGCCGTCATCTCTGACCTGCCTTTTATGATCTTTGCCTACCTCTGCCCCAAAGGTTAGAACAATCCTTTTCAGACGTGTCAGGTCACATCCCTCCTCTGCTCAAAACCTCTAGTGTCTTCCCATCCCACTAAGAGACAGCAGGAAATATTCACAGTGGGGCTGGTATTGCTCAGTAGGGTATATTTTGGAAATCTGTGGCAAATGTTTTTGGATATAACCATGATTGAGTGGCATTTAGTGTGGGGGCTCCTAGGCTGCTGGTCCAGCCCACAGATTCCCTAACTTTAAATAATTTTCTTCAATCGTGCATGACATTTTTTAAAATCAATTTTTGAGATACAATTTAGAAATATAATTTTTGAGGTACGACAGTATAAAAGACACCATTTGGAGTGTACAGTTAGACGAGTTTTGATAAGTATATACACACAGGTGACCACCGCAACAATCAAGGTATAAAACATTCCCATCACCACAGAAAGTCCCCTCGTGTGTCTTCTGCATGAATTCCAGATGTCCTCTGGACATTTCTGAAGGTAAAAAAAAAACCTGTTTATAATGATCTGAGCCTGGAACCTAACTCCACGTATATATAACTACAAAATATAATGATCTGAGCCTGGAACCTAACTCCACGTATATATAACTACAAAATATTTTTTGCATGGTTTTAGTGTGCACTTGCTTTTCCAGAAATGTAGCTATCATGTAAACTGAGGGAAGATGATACCCTGTTCAGAATTTTACCAGAGGTTTGCCATTTTGGCAAAACCACATTAGAAACTGCATCAGCGCCACCAGTTGTGGCCTTTGAGTTTCCCAAGAATACACTCCTCTGTCAGTCTGCTTTTGTAGCTGTCACATTTATAGTGATTCTGTAGTGTTCGTGTGTGAACATTTACATATTGAAATATATTATTTTCAGTTACTTTCATTTACTTCTCATTTATATTATAGTTTTTTTCATTTATTTCTCATTTATATTGGTTCCTTTGTAAGTTAGGTGTTTAGGTAGGTTGTATCATCCGTGAGGTCAATTTCAGGATAGTAAAAGAAGGGTAAAAAATGTTTGTTATAGAAGGAGAGCATTGGGCCTGTGTATTCTCATCCTGTCCCTTCCCTCCCCTGGAATACCTCCAATGAGATTTATTCAGTGTTCTCTGTGCCCCCTTGCTGCAGCCACACTGGCCACTGGCTTCCCTGCTGTTCCATGGAAGCCCGAGGCACATGGCCACCCCTGAGCCTCTGTCTGCATTTGCTGCTTCTTTCCTCTGCTGGAATGCTCTTCTACAGGTATCCACATGATTCATTCCCTCCCTTACGTTTAGCTCTTTGCTTCAATGCCACCTTCTCAGTAAGGCTTCCCCTGACCGTTCCATTTAAAATTGTACTTCTACCATCCAGTATGGCTCATGTTTCTTCCCTGCTGTATTTCTCTTGTAGAACTTACTAGTCTCTGGACAGACTTTATATTTTACTTATTTTTTGTCTTCCCCTCCCTCCTCCACCACACTAAAATATAAACTTCATTAGGACCAGCTACAAAATGTAGGTTGGTGCTGGTGAAAAAAAAGTATTCAGTTCCCCAGGAAAGGGGCATTTGTTTTGATATATTACATAGTCAGCCTGGGGCTCCCTTCTTATCTTGCAGCCTGGCATATTATACTGGCTTCCCCCATCCCTTATTCCTGTTTTATAAAGGCAACAGTGTTCCTGGAGTTTAGAATGGTACCCAGCACATAGTAGGTCCTTGATAAATATTTCCTGAATGAATGAATGTCTTTAGAACTCTAAGAGGAGTGTTTTTGTATGATTTTATCTTAAAGTTTGAAGATTTAAATATTTTTACTTTTATATTAATATGCGTTTCTAGAGAGCAACACAAAGTATATTACCTGGAGAACTGCCATTTACACTCCCTTGTGCTGTAAAAGTTGGTTGATGCATAATTGGTTCTTTAGAGGTCCTATTGTATTCTTTTCCTCATTAAGAGGATTGACAGCTATAACCTAATGTTATTTATAAGCTATACCCATAGGCACATTGAAGTGTGTCCTACATATGGTATAATTAACCTGACTCATAAATTACTTATCAATCATTTGCCCCCAGGTGTCAGAGGCAATATATGGTGTCTTAAGAATAAAACTGGGGAAACATTGTTAATACAAATATACCTCATTGATTTGGGCCCCTACTGTTTCAGATATTGAGTTAATTTGCTTGAACTGAGCTAACATTTTTAACCCTTGCCTAACCCCTGAACAAAAGCAAATCAGTGGTTTAAGGACAATTATAGGAAAATGATCAACCTATTTAAGAGAACAACCTTACTTGTAAGTAATCATTTCAAGTAATCATTTATTCATTCAGCCAGTATATATTAAGCAACTCCACATTACAATTACTGGACCAAGCATGGGTCTGGAAATATAAGGACAAATAAGGTAGAATCCCAGCTTTTAAGGAACTGATATTGTAAATAGATGAGAATACAAGCAAGTAAACAAAGGGGTACAATAAAATATCACAGTTGCCAAGATAGCAGTTTGATGGAGGACAGAAAGCGATAGAGGTGGGAGTGCGGTGGTCACATCTAACTGCAGTACTGGGAATGAGGCAGAAAAGTCTTCAAAATGAAGATAGTGCTTGAACTGACTCTCTGGAGTGAAGAATGTGGTTGTGTGGACTGAATGGATGAGATGAAGCTATTCTAGGCCTAAAGAGCAGCATGATCCAGAGGTTTGCAAAAATCCACCTGGTTAGCAGAATTGTCTGGCAGGTTTAGAGCATATACTACTCCTGAGGGAGTAAAGTGAGGTAAAGCTGGAGTGGTGGGTGGAGGTCAAGGCATGGATGGCCTGGTACCATGGACTAAAGGAATTTGAACTTTATCTTGTAGGTAGTGGAGAGCCAGTGAAGTCTTTTCAGTAGGATAATAACATCAGTTTATTTCACTGATGTGTCAGCAATGGATTAGACAGGTGGAGCTAGGAGTGGTTAAACTGTTACGGTAGTCCAGGTAAGCAATGATTGAGATCCTGAAGTAGGAATGTAGTAATCAAGATGTAAGGAAGGGAGACAGATTGGAGAAATGCTGGAATCGATAGGACTTGATGATTGATTGGAGAGGAATGGGGAGAGGAAAGATTTAGGACAAGAGTTACAATCTCAGATGCCTTGAGAGCCAGACAGATGATACAGATGAATAAAAGGAGCTTCAGCATCCATTGTTGCCATTAAAATTACTGCGTGACCTAGGAGCTTATCTGAGTCTAAATGGGACATCTGTTACTCAGCTCTAGCTGATTGTTCCATGTAGATAGAGCCTGATGTTGCCTCCTCTTCTGATTTTTAAAGAGAAGCTGTATCTCTATTTTTATGTGAAATGTCCCAAATCTGAAATGTTGGTTCAAAGTTTTCTAAAGTTCTGTCTGAACCAAATAAAATCAACTTCAACACATAAGCAGATAGGTTGCAGCCTCTCTTCAGAATGACTCCTGTTTTTCATTTTGAATGAGTAGAAAAGTATGGCGCCATTCAGTAAGATAGGAAAGGGAGGAAGAAAAGCAGCCTGGGAGGTGATGTGGGGAAGACATAAATGTAATGAGGATTACATTTTGAACATTCAAGTTTGAGGTGCCTCAACTGAATGCAGGTCTGAAACACAAAAGCCGGAACTGGAAAATAAAGACCTGGGAGTTAAATGTAGGTAAATAGAAGGTGGGTGAAACTCCTGAAGGAAGTGGATTTGCTTATGGAAAACAGTGTATAAATGAGATGAAAAGGGAGCCGAGAATAGAATCTTAGCGAACACTGTCATTTAAGAGGCAGGTGAAGAAAGGCAGCTAGCAAAAGACAAGAAGAGGAAATTGTCACAGAAGTGTGAAAAGAACTGGAGATCAATTATGTCCCTCAAGATCAGAGAGTTGAATATATTTTAAAAGTGTTAAATTTCTTGAAGTACTCAAATAAGATTGTGTGTGTGTGTGTGTGTGTGTGTGTGTGTGTGTGTGAGAGAGAGAGAGAGAGAGAGAGAGAGAGAGAGAGAGAGATTATAGTTGATGAGTGAGGATTAAATTTTGACCAATTGCTGAAGATGATAGACATAACAAGCAAAGTTGCATTGACTGTTTTTGAGAATACAATGCCAACTGAGATCCCCTTGGTCCTGTTTTGGTTTTAGCAAACATTGGCCTTTGCTCTTCTCTCCAGTAGAATATTATAGAGAAGTTATTCTGGTGTTTCTGAAGAAACTGCCATAGGCCATTAGCAGGAAGAATTAGCCAACTTCCTAGATGGTGAGCTTCTGATAGACGTTTGAAATAGCAGTAAGGCCTGAGATTTGCATAAGCCATTGGGTCTCCACTCTAGTTACATATTAGAATCATCTGAGGGGCTTTTAAAACTACTGTTGCCCTAGCTCTACTCCAGATCCATTAAATCAGGACATCTATGGGCAGGTATTTTCTTAAAACTTCACAGTTGATTACACAGTTGATTTCTAAATTTGAGAATTAGTGACCTTGTGGAACTGGAGTCACCTTGAGCTGCTTGGGGAAAAAGATACGAAAGTACAGTTATTCCCATATTTACAATAATGGCGATTGCTATTATTATTCATAAATTGTAGAAGAAAAATACATTTTTTTACCTTCTATAATAGTCTAAATTCACTTTTGTGCCTCCAATCCCAATAGGCTGACAGAAATTTTTTTTTTAGTATATGAAATTTATTGTCAAATTGGTTTCCATACAACACCCAGTGCTCATCCCAAAAGATGCCCTCTTCAATGCCCATCACCTACCCTTCCCTCCCTCCCACCCCTTCATCAACCCTCAGTTTGTTCTCAGTTTTTAAGAGTCTCTTAGGCTGACAGAAAATTTAAGAGCAATCCTTTAAGCCCTCCTCATCCCCCAATTTTGCTAGGTCCTGGTATCTTACACATTGTCAGGTTGTCAGGTATTGGCATCTTGATCGGGTAATGAAGCAGTGCAGCTTGCTGCTGACACAGTTACCACCCCGGTTGTCCATGTGGTAGCCAGCTTCCAGTGATTCTTACCTCCTGACTTACGCCCCCCTGCCCCATCATATCAGGGTTGGTCTGTATGACAAATAGAATATAGGGGTAATGATAGCCTGTGACTTGTGAGATTCGGTCAAAAAGGAGACGTGGCTACCTCTGACTACCCCTCTTGGATGTCTCATTCTGGGTGAAGCTAGCCACCATGACCCAAGAATGCTCAGGCAGCCCTGGGAGAGATCCATATGGTGAAGACCAGGCTGCCTGCCAGCAGCCAGCATCAACTTACCGGCCATGAATTGAGCCGTTTTGGAAGTGGATTCTCTAGCCCTATTCAAGTCTTTAGATGACCGCAGCCACGGCTGATATTTTGACTACAACCTCATGGGAGACTCTGAGCCAGAAGCACCCAGCTAAGCCGTTGCTGAATTCCCCACCCACAGAAACTATGTAAGACAAATGTTTGTTGTTCTTTTAACCCACTAAGTTTTGGAGAGGTAATTTGCTATACAACAACACCTACCTAATACAGCATGGCTCATTCAGATATTAACGTTGTCTTTTGCTTACATGACACCCCAGGAACATAGGAATTCTCCTGCTTTTTCATGAGGTGCTTGGAGTATGGAAATTATTGTGGGGTTGTCTATGGCCCTTTTTGTCCCAACACACCATGTAATTATTCTTTCACTGGGATTGTACCTTCCTAGTTTCTCTGCTCAGGAAGCAAGGCCCAAGTTCCCCCTTTTCCTTGAAACACAGACCTATTTGCGGACCCCCCGTTCTTCATTCACAGCCGGGGACATTTTGTTTCTGTCTTCAAGGAATCCTTACCCACCTTTATGGCCATAGTATCTTATTCTTCAATCTTCTCATCATTTCCAGGACTTTTGGAAATAAAAGTCAAAGCACTTTCTGGCTTAACTTTTCTACCATGTTGTAATCCCTTCCCTGAGACAGGGAACACATAGCTATCACTTTAAATTTGGGGCCGTGCAGAAGGGAAGAGGAAAATGGAGGGAAGAAAAATCATAGGTAGATATCTCAAAATATATGCTACTACAGTTATCAATATGTGTTGAGTGCTTATATGCACCAGACACCATACTGAATGGTTTAGATATTTTATCTCACTGAATCTTTACAGTAAGCTATGAAAGAAACACTATTAGTTCCATTCATTTTACAAACAGGAGTCTCAGGTTTAGAGTTCAGGCTTTTGACCATTACCATGCAGTTTTTTGGTGAGGACGGGAGAGGGTGGATCTAAGGATGCTCCCCTTTGACGTCATTTGTTCACATAAACGAGTATGCCAATCGGAGCTAATATTTATCTGTTTATTAAAACATTTCTGGGAGCGCCTCAGTGGCTCAGTCAGTTAAGCGTCTGACTTCGGCTCACGTCATGGTCTCATAGTTCGTGGGTTCGAGCCCCATGTCCGGCTCTGTGCCAACAACTCAGAGCCTGGAGCCTGCTTCAGATCCTGTGTCTCGCTCTCTCTCTGCCCCTCCTATGCTCACACTGTCTCTCTTTCTCTCTCTCTCTCTCTCTCTCTCTCTCTCAAAAATAAATAAACATTAAATTAAAAAAAAAACATTTCTGACAGTCAGACCTACTCTGTGCACTTGAAAATTTTAACACTGCACTTCTAAAATACTGAATCAGACAATTTCATTTGGTTAAGCAACCACATAGTTGAGAATAATTGAAAAGCACAGCAGATGCTTGTAAACGAGATAACAAAGAGGTTTGTTATGCCACACAAACAAATTAGAAGGATTAAGACTCTCACCTCACAGCTAGAATCTTGTCTACAGATATTCTTTGTTTGGTGTAGGGTTTTTTGGGGGGGAGGGGGGGTTGTTTTTTAGTTTGAATGCCTTTCAGCAGGCCATCCTCCAGTTTCCTGTCTACCCGGGGCCACCTCTTCATATTATATTTGACCCAACTAATCACATAGTTAGGTTTCCTATCTATCCCTGCAGACATTTGAGTTCATTTCTTTTGCTATAGCAATGGGGAGTTAGCCGAGGGTATTTTAAGGCAGAGATAACATGAATGCATTTGCTCCATTTTGGTCTGTCTTTACTGTGGAGGATGAACAGTGAGGCCGCATGGTAAGGGGTGACATGCAGTGCAAGATTAAGAGACCCAGGGAGCCTGGGGACAGGGAAGAGTCATGATTCCTAGGCTCCCACTAGATGAAGCATGGTGCCATTTTCCCCAAATGGAGAAAACAGGTCTTACTCTATACATTATATAAAGTCATAAAAGTGTTCCGGAGCATGTGGGAAGAGTCCATATAATGGACAACAGGAATACCTAGATGAAATTTACCAGGAGGCTTTTCAGAAGTATATTAAATGTGCCTGTAAATATTGTGACATATTTATGCCACCAATCAGGATACATGTAGGACATGTTGGTATGTATCAGTTGTAACAATGAGACACAATGTTGAAAAATGGGAACTGTTCTGAAAAAATCTGGGGCCTGTGGTCACTGTATATAAGAATTACTTTGTTGTCTCATTCGGGCTTCCTCTTGGTCAAAGTTCTCAGTTAATGAAAATATTGACCACCATTAGAATATGCATGTTTAAATGATCATGTCTTAAGTACAGCTAGTCAGTCTTCAGCTACAGTCGCCCCCTCCCCCATTTGTGGTTTCAGTTACCCAAGGCAAACTACACTCCAGAAGCATATGATCCTGTTGTCAGAAGGTCAGTAGTGACCTAATACTACGTCACGACGCCTGCATCATTCACGTCTCTTCATCTCATCCTGTAGGCATTTTATCATCTCATATCACAAGATGAAGGGCAAGTTACAGGATGAGAAGATATTTTGAGTGAGAGAGACCACATTCACATAACTTTTGTTATAGTATATTGTTATAATTGCTCTACTTTATTGTTACCTCTTACTACGCCGCATTTACAGATTAATCATAGGTATGTATAAAAAACATATATATAATATAGTATTATATTAACAGCATATATATATATATATATATATATATATATATATATATATGTAAGGCTCAGTACCGCCTGCATTTTCAGGCATTCATTAAGGGTCTTATCCCCTGTGGATAAGGGAGGACTACTGTATTTCCTTATTCTCATCTCAAATAACTTAAAACTCCTTTCTATCATACTTTTCCCTACAGCTATAAATGGGTAGCCAACCCCGTCAGCTTACTTGACTTTCCTCTCTTTTTCTCTAGCTCACATTCACTGGAGATGTTAATGAGAAATATAATGTCTAAAACACAGGAAGCAGGAAAGACATGGGTAAATCTTCAAACTGGATACTCAGGTACTGAGGAATCTTAAATCCACAGAAATCTCTTCCATAATCTATAAAGTGTCTAGCACTCAAAGTACAAGGTAGATATAAAAAGGAAAACCACACTGCAGCAATGTATCCCTGTTATTCCGTACATGTTAGTATATTATAATTTTATAACTTTGGTTAAACCTCATTTTACATTAGAAGTAATTACATCACAAATTTTCAAAACACAATAAACCTACCAAAAATAGTGAGTTAACTACATAGAATGCAAAAATGTATAAGACATGATTTCTTCCTGGAGTTTAACAGAGGCAATAAGACACATTTATGGAAAAATAATAACATAAGCTACTATATGTTGTCAAATACTTCTAATGATAAGTACACACTTTACAAAAAACATGACAAATAGTACAAATGGTAAGGAAGTCATATTTTTTTTTAATGAAAGGGGCCCAAATAAGATTTGTCAGTAACAGGGACTTAGGCTATTTACAGCAAATAACATGCTAATACTCAGGAAACTTTACTAGTCAGTACAATAATATGCTCATGACATTCAAGTAATGACAATGGAAGGTAGTCTAAGTTTTTTTAAATAAATAAAATACTGTATTACCAAATTCTATTTTAATTTTTTTGAATATAATTTACTGTTAAGTTGGCTAACATTCAGTGCATACAGTGTGCTCTTGGTTTTTGGAGGTAGATTCCCGTGATTCATCACTTACATAAAATATTTTAATTTTTTTCATGTTTATTCATTTTTTGACAAATAGAGATAGAGACAGAGCATGAGCAGGGGAGGGGCAGGGAGAGAGGGAGACACAGAATCCAAAACTGGTTCCAGGCTCTGAGCTGTCAGCACAGAGCCTGATGTAGGGCTTGAACCCACAAACTGTGAGATCATGACCTGAGCCAAAGTTGGACACCCAACCGACTGAGCCACCCAGGCACCCCTGTATTACCAAATTCTAGACCAAAAAGTCAGCACTTCATAAGAAAGTCAAATATTGCTCACATTAAAGTCTTTTATCAATTACAGATAATAGATTTTAAAGATATAAAGCAAATTATTGTTTTTAGCATTATAGCTTTTATAGTAACTTGTATTTTTTCTTATCCCAGAAGTCATACATGTGCATGCAGAAAACTTATGTAAAAATAAGCAAATGAGTTCTAATTAGTAATGAATTCTAATATTATAAAGTAAATAATTTGACTAGCAATGGTAGCCTAGGTTATTTGGACCAATCTTCCTGATAAAAGTCACTAAAAATGCTAGAAAAAATATAAATAGTTTTAAAGCATTGAAGGTATGGGAAAACAAACTCAGGTTGGTGAGCACAGAAGCCGTTTGCTAAAAACACTTGCTGATCTCTAGCAAATTTCGGCTTTCATTTTGATAGCCTTATGGGGCCAAGGGCACAGAAATCAAAGTGCTTGGCCCACACAGCAAAGTCAGTAAGCAATATGGACTCACACAGTTAGGTGAAACTCAAAAACAATACACCTTTGTGGTAAAGGTAAATTTGAGATAAACCAGGGCTCGGTACACTAGCTTGGGAGACTTCTATCATAGTATTTCAACTCACAACAGTACAGATTTATAATGTTTTTCCATTTGTACAAAAGTAATTAGTTCTGGTTCTTAAATCACTTCTGACATGTCAATTTCTACAACTTAAGGAAGCAAAAACAACCTGAAACACTGAAAAGAGAACTAATCATTCCATCCCTGTGTCTGTTCGGAATAACTTTAGGTGTAAGTAAAAGACACCAAATGACAATGGCTTAAACAAGACAGTCTTTTGTTTCTTTCCCATATAAAAGTCTGGTGCTAAGGTGGTCCAGGGCTGTTGTAGCTTTATTCCCAGAACACTTCATGTTCTAACTGGGCTACTCACAGCCATCACAACCACATTCCAATCTGGAGGAGGAAGAAAGAATCAGGGGCAAAGGATACATGCCAGCTATCTTTTAGAGAAGGTTTCAGTGCCACATTGCGCTCACCTCTAAGAAAGAGAAAAGCAGCCCCTGACATCCATAGCTTCTCTGGCACTCACAGCAGGGCCTTGGTATTCTGTTAAGCACATGACAATTTCAAAGAACACCAACATCAGGCCATAGAAACAAAACTCCATAATTATGCCTGAACACAGACAAAAATAATGAACATTGTCTAAACTGCAAAGTGACCAAACATCTCCTTATTCTGCCTAATATAAACGACTGCTGCTTTGTTACCAGTTACAGCTTTGGTCGTGTGTCATTCCTCCTGATAATATTTTAAGACACCTAATTATAGAATTGCCCCTGCTTCCCAATAGCATGCATTCCAGAACAAAGCCCTGCATTCTTCATCCTTCCCTAAAATGGCCTAATATAAGCCGAATTCTGTACTAAAGTGTAACACCTTCTCACTGAGTGAGACACCTAGGTTCCCGATGGTTTGCATTCTCCCTCATCGCAACAAGCAATAAACCCAACTTCTTCAACTACTGGCTTATTTCTGTGGTCTTTGGATGAAGGTTATGGACACCTGTCATTTGCAATAAATTAGTTATAGGACCACACTCAGTTGTGGGGGTTGCTGAGAAGTGTAGTCTTTTCTTTGGGCCACCATGTACTCCGTGTAAATTGGGGTTTCTATTGTCATAGAAAGGAGGGAGAATACATATAGGGACCAGCTAACTGTCTTTTGCAGTCTCTAAACTTAAGAAAGCCTAAAGGCTTTTCTAATGTGATTGCCCAAAATAAATGTGTGCTAAGAAGCAAGAAGATGCCTTCAGAAAATAAGTAAGCCGTATAATTGGCATGAGGCAAAGAAGCCAAGTTGTAGTCTCAGTCTCTTTCAAAAAAAAGGGAAAGATGTCTCAGGTGAGAAAAGCAGACTCCACAAAGGAGAGCAAGCCAAGTACAAAATAGAAATCAGCTGGACCCAAACCAAATTCAAAGAGCACACTGCAGAATAAGACATCCTTTGTAAGCTCTGTTCTAACAGGAGAAAAACAAAGTAATAAAAAATTGTGATTGTTGATGATAAATAAATGTTGGCTACTGCTAACTCCAAGGTACTCTGGAAGCAAAAATGGAAGGAAAGATTGCTTTTGTCTGGGAAATAGGAGAAATCTCAGTGCCGGCCTCACAGAGGAGGTAATATTTTAGCTGCACTATGAAGAATGGGAAGGAGTCTGCTAACAGTACAAGTTTTAGGGCAACAATAATAAATGAATGGATTTTCTTGTATTGGATATAATAAAGGTCATCATTTGTGGGGGGGGAAAACATGTTGCCAATGTGATAATAAAATTGGAGTAATGAAGACAGTTGGTATTAGTGTTGTCATGATTTTCCTGTTGATGGGGCACTGGGTTGGCTTAGTTGGAAGAGCATGTGACTCGTGATCTTGGGGTCATGAGTTCAAGCCCCCCGATGGGCATAGAGCTTACTTTAAAAAAACAAAAAATAAATAGTAATAAAGATTTTCCTGTTTAGAAGTTACTTTTGGCATCCTTTGGCTAGTTCTTTGTGTTTCCATTTGCTACAGGTAAACATATTAGATTTTTTAAAAATTTTAACGTTTATTTATTATTGAGAGACAGAGAGACACAGAGCATGAGCAGGGGAGGGGCTGAGAGATGGAGAGACACAGAATCCGAAGCAGGCTCCAAGCTCCAAGCTATCAGCACAGAGCCTGATGCAGGGCTCGAACTCACAAACCGCGAGATCATGACCTGAGCCGAAGTCGGATGGTTAACCGACTGAGCCACCCAGGCACCCCTAGATTTTTTTTTAAGCAGCAAAACAAATATCTGTGGGGTCATTGCTTAAACAAACAAAAAGTTATTGTAATGAAGTTAGCTTCATAGATGTTTCTTCGAAGACCCTTGTTAAAGTCCCTTCAAAGAAAGAATCCCATGGCCTAATGAAGGTATTCTTCACCTTCTGATTTCTTGCAGACTGAAATAAGGCAGGGGCAATGACAAAGTAGGAAGGGAACATTGCCTCTTCCACAGTGTTGGTCCACCACTAAATACAATGTTAGATGATTGATGTCTGTAGCTTTGTGAATAATAATAGTAGCTAACAATTTTTGATCCTTAGTATACTAATTCATTTTAGCCTCCAAACAACACTATGAATTATCTTTTATTTTAATTTTACAGATTCTTAAAGTTACACAGCATATAATTGGCAGAGTTGGCATTTAAACACAGGCATTTAAATTTTAGAATCTGAACTCTTAACCACAAGTCTTTGATGCCTCCAGTTATAACATAATAAATAATATACTGGCATATTATTTGAAAGTAAGCAAAGGGTTGAGTAAATATGGTATTTGAAGGCAAAAAAGGAACGAAGTCAACTGTTTTGAGCAACTACAATATGCTAGGCACTGTACTGTGTGCTTTACTTGTATTATCTCATTTAACCCTCACACACCTACTATAAAGTAGATACTATTTTTTTATTTTCCATTTTATAGATGGGGAAACAGGTTCAAAGAGCTTTTTTTTTTTTTTAATGTTTTTTCTTCTTGAGAGAGAGACAGAGACAGAGAGTGCAAGAAGGGGAGGGACAGAGAGAGAGAGGGAGACACAGAATCTGAAGCAGGCTCCAGGCTCTGAGCTGTCAGCACAGAGCCCGACAGGGGGTTCGAACTTACGAACCGCAAGATCATGACCTGAGCTGAAGTCCGATGCTTAACAGACTGAGCCACCCAGGCACCCCTCAAGGAACTTAAATAATTTATACAAAGTAAGTTCAGGTACCTGAAAGGAAAGTTCATGCTCTTAATTACCGTGAAGTGTTGGCTACCCAGTCACCCCCATAATTAACTCTTTTGTTTTAGGCAAAAGAGTTCTTTATTAGTGCTGTTAACCCCTTTCGATTATGCCACTAGTCATTCGCTTTCTACATACATTTTCAGTTAACAAAATAGCGAAAGTAAAATATACTCGTTTTAAAATAACTTAAACATGGGGTGCTGGGTGGCTCAGTCAGTTGAGTGTCCAACTCTTGACTTTGCCTCATGGGATCAAGCCCCATGTCGGGCTCTGCATTGAACATGGAGTCTGCTTAGGATTCTTTCTCTCCCTCTGCCCTTCTCCTCCACTCACACACTCTCCCTCTCTCTCTCTAAAATTAAAAAAAAAAAAAAAATTTAATGAAATAAAATAAAATGTATAGAAAATGAAAATCTTTTTTGTAGTTTTGTTGTTCTTTTCCCTCATCTTTATTATTTTTTAATTTAAATCTAAGTTAGCTAACATATAGTGTAATAATGGTTTCAGGAGTAGGATTTAGTGATTCATTACTTACTTATGACACCCAGTGCTCATCCCAACAAGTTCTCTCCTTAATGCCCATCACCCAAAAGCCCATCCCCCCACCCAACACCCCGCCAGCAACCCTAAGTTTGTTCTCTGTACTTAAGAGTCTCTTATGGTTTGCCTCCTTCTATGTTTTTTATCTTATTTTTCTTTCCCTTCCCCTGGGTTCATCTGTTTTGTTTCTTAATTTCCACAAAAGAGTGAAATCTTATGATATTTGCCTTTCTCTAGTGAAAATCTCCCTTAACTTTGCCTCCAGTTCTGTTCTGATTGGATTTTTGCCAATACCGTTCAGTCTGTTTTCAAAGATACA
This sequence comes from Prionailurus viverrinus, assembly GCF_022837055.1. Taxonomy (NCBI): domain Eukaryota; kingdom Metazoa; phylum Chordata; class Mammalia; order Carnivora; family Felidae; genus Prionailurus; species Prionailurus viverrinus. The sequence continues at coordinate 82,278,683 of NC_062562.1, read as the reverse complement.
TTTATAAGTGTTATACATATATGTGCATTTATATGTATCTGTATATATCTATACATGTACATATGTGTACAGATACATATGCACACATCTGTGTGTGTGTAAATATATACAGTTTAAAATTTTTTCAACATATATAAATCTACGTCTTTTAAAAAAAAATTTAAATACTAAAATCACTTCAACATGCTTATAATGCTATTTCTTAATTGATTAGTTTAAGACTTTGTATTAGTTATCTATTACTGTGTAACAAATTACCCAAAAACTTAAAGGCTTAAGACAACACACATTTATTATTTCATGGTTTCTGTGGGTTAGTACTTTGAGAGTGGCATAACTGGGCGATTCTGGCTCAAGGTCTTGTGAGGTTGCAGATAAGCACTCAGCCTGGTCTGCAGGGTGGACTGGGGGTGGGGCCTCAAGATGGCTCATGAGCTGAGACACTGGTTCCCTCTCCATCTTCTTTAGAAATTTGTTAAAATGTCTTGCTGCTGCTTCTCATTTTCTATTGTCTTTGTCATTAGGGGTTTATATGCTGTTTTATTCCTTTCCTATCACTTAAATGAGATTTTGTATAATCGGTGCGTCATCTTTAACTGGAAGACCGCCTCATACTATTTAAAGGCTGCACGGTATTTCACGGTATGAATGTACTATAACTTATTTAATCATACTCTTATGGAAAGACATTTAGATCTTTTCTCTTTTCATTTAGATCATCCTTCTTTAAAGATCTTTGAATATATGTAAAAGTGTTTCTATAGGATAAAATTCTATAATTTTTTATCCTAAAGGATATGTGTTGGGTTTTTTTTTTTTAAGGTACCACTAAGGGGTGCCTGGCTGGGTCAGTTGGTAGAGCATGCGACTCTTTATCTCAGGGTTATGAGTTCAAGCCCCACATTGGATATGGAGCCTACTTAAAAAAAAAAAATTTAGGGGTGCCTGGGTGGCGCAGTCGGTTAAGCGTCTGACTTCAGCCAGGTCACGATCTCGCGGTCCGTGAGTTCAAGCCCCGCGTCGGGCTCTGGGCTGATGGCTCAGAGCCTGGAGCCTGTTTCTGATTCTGTGTCTCCCTCTCTCTCTGCCCCTCGCCCGTTCATGCTCTGTCTCTCTGTCCCAAAAATAAATAAACGTTTGAAAAAAAAAATTAAAAAAAAAAAATTTTAGGGGGGGTGCCTGAGTGGCTCAGTTGGTTAAACATCCAACTTTGACTCAGGTCATGATTTCATGGCTCCTGAGTTCAAGCCCCACATTGGGCTCTCTGCTGTCAGCATGGAGCCTGCTTCAGATCCTCTGTCTCCCTCTCTCTCTGCCCCTCCTTCCCTCTCTCGTTCTCCCTCTCTGTCCCTCTCTCTCAAAAATAAGCATTTTTAAAAAAGTTTTTTAAATTAAAGGTACCACAAAATTGCCTTTCCCAAAGCTATACCAATTTACCCTGAAATTAATTTTTGGTCATAGTTTATACATAAACATTTGAACATCCCAGGGCTAAGGAAGAATTCCTCCGTGTTATATCCTGTTCATAAAAGAGTGGGAGGAAAAGAATATATAAGGTGTTTCCACAGGGTAATGACAATTCCATCTTTAGCCTATAAACAGGAAGTAGAACCAGGATAAAAACATGACTTCCTCCATTTTCAATGAGAAAAGCAGAACAAACACCCATCCCCCTACAGCGTCCCCCTCTCCACTCCCCACCCCCCCCACACACACAAAGAATCAAGCAACTAAATAAACAGGCTGCCGCCTATAGATAGCCACATTCACAAGTAAAATTAAGGTTGACATTTTAACCAAATGAAAGCCAGCCCCAAACTAAAATGGAATCCCTGTGTATAAGGACATATGCCACTGAGGCCACCTCAGTTTGTATATACAATAACTGTCCCAAGTAGCTGTGTGTAAAATGAGCTTTTTTAAATGGAACAGTATGTCACATTTACAAAGAGGGTTCAGTTCTTAAATGAACTTTATGGCAAATCAATCTCAGTGTATTTTTTCATTCTGTAAACATCTGTTTTCTCATATGAATTCTGAATATGATCCCATAATTAGAGTAATTGAAGCCTTTATTTTAAAATTAGCCCATTTTCTTTAAACAACATTTTAAGAAGATATTGTTTTTTCATTCTTGCTCACAGTTGTTAGAGATACCTCTCCTGTCCCATTTAGGAACCATCTATAGTACCTGGCACAGTCAAGGGCTTCAGGAAAATTCACTTTCTGACCAAGGCAAGGATTTTTCTCTTAGTTTCTGAAGCATTGTTCTTATCCCCATGTCTGTTGCCTTTGTGTGTTTCTAAGCAGGAATTTTCTTATCTCTGATGGTACCAGAACTGAGTTGGAGTGGGCTTTCTAAAAAGTCAAAATGTCTCCAGATGCCACTGTTCTTATAATGTTACAAGATTGTAAGCTCTTAGAAGGTAGGGAATCTTCTGCCTTGTTCCATGGTTCTCCATTAGTGGCTCATTTTCTCTGTGTACACTCAGAAATATGAATTTTGGGTATTTATTATGAATTTTTCTGCCACATGAAGATAGATTAGTTTTACAGCATTATCTCAGTAGCTTGCTCACGTTACATGTAGGTTGTGGGTCATTTTGTACCTCTGTTCAGCCTTCTGGTAGGCATCACATGTCTCCTCATTTAGGACCTAGGCTGAAGAAGCACTCCCTTTGTGAGACATTCCCTTCTCGTGGCCGGATTGGGGCGGGGGTGGGAGGGGATGGTTGTGGAGATGACTCTTAGAAACACAATGTCTTTTAAACCTTTTGCTCAGATATTATGTGTATCATATCTGCTCATATTCCATTGGCCAGACCCATCATCTGTGACTGGAGGTACATAATCCCTCTTTCAGGAAGCCTATACCCACAGTCCCCTGTAGAAGATGACTGTATTTTTTATGATGTGGGTGTGATGAGGAGATGAGAAAAAGTGCTACAATTGAGATTGTATTCTTCTGATAGGAAAGGAAAGGTGCCTAGAATTATTAGTCCTCTGTGCAGAAGAGTGGAGGCTTTACTGGTATTGACATCTTGAAAGAAAGAGCCAGATTACAGTGGGGTGAGTCTGCAATCAGGTCTCATGCTGGATTGCTAACAGCATAGGGTTTCTTTTTTGGGGGGGGGGTGATAAAAATGCTCTAAAATTAGTGATGATAGTTGCACAACTTTGTGAAAATATGAAAAGCCACTGAAGGATATACCTTAAAAGGGTGCATTTTATGGTATGTGAATTATATTTCAATAAATTACTGTGATAAAAAATACTTGTATGCTGAAACTGTAAAGTAATGCCCTTGATAATTTAAGGAACTTTATATTTTTCTTAGGTAATGTTAAAAAACATTCGAAGAGGTATTAGGTGGTATTTTTAAAACTCAGTTTTGTAACATTTTAAATAAATATAATAGTACTTATGAAATGTTTAAGCTTTGTACTATAGAAAATTTTAAATATATATAATAATAACACAGTATTATAAAGTCCATATACCCATGATCCAGTTTTAACAATTATCAACTCACCAATTTTGTTTTCTTTTTTTTTTTTTAAATGTTTTTTAGTGTTTACTTACTTTTAAGAGAAAGAGAAAGTGCAAGCAGGGGAGGGGCAGAGAGAGAGAGAGGAGACACAGAATCCAAAGCAGGCTCCAGGTTCCAAGCTGTCATTACAGAGCCCAACACAGGGCTTGAACCCATGAACTGCAAGATCATGACCTGAGCTGAAGTCAGATGCTTAACTAACTGAGCCACCCAGGCACCTCCCCAATTTTGTTTTCTACTATACCCCAAATTATTTAACATCCTAAGTGTATTTTGTAAATATTTGTAAATATTTAGTACACCTATCTAAAAGTAATAACTCTACCATTTAAATATAATCACAAAATTGCTATTAGAGATCCAAAAACAATGGTAACTTTTTAGTATCATCAGCTATCCAGTTAATATTTTTCTTTTCCTAGTTGTCCTATAAATAATATTTTTTTACTTGAAAAAAATCTAGTACTATAAATTATTGTAAAAGAATTACAGGGGCATCTGGGTGGCTCAGTTGGTTGAGCATCTGACTTCAGCTCAGGTCATGATCTCATGGTTTGTGAGTTCAAGCCCCACATTGGGCTCTGTGCTGACAGCTCAGAGCCTGGAGCCTGCTTCAGATTCTGTGTCTCCCTCTCTCTCTGTCCCTCCCCCCCAAACACTCTGTTTCTCTCTTGAAAATAAATAAATACTAAAAAAATAAAATAATTACAGTATTCAGAGCAAGAAAGTGATATTCTTTTATTTTTAAAGTTTATTTTTTATTTTGAGAGAGAGAGAAACAGTGCATGAGCACGGGAAGAGCAGAGAAAGAAGGAGAGAGAGAATCCCAAGCAGGCTCCATATTGCCAGTGTAGAACCTGACTCAAGGCCTGAACCTACGAATCATGAGGTCACGACCTGAGCCGAAATCAAGAACCTGATGCCCAACGACTGAGCCACCCAGGTGCCCCAAGAAAGTAGAATTCTTTAAAAATGACATCTAAACTATTTCCCATAAAAAAATAAGTATCTGAAAGGAAGAAAGGAAACTTCTTCCTGCCACCTTGATGATATATTTTTACCCTGATATTTAAATATATGTATGTGTCTGTGGATGGAGGTGAGGAGGGAGATTTTTTTTTTTTAAATAGGCTCCACATACAATGTGAGGCTTGAACTCACAACCCTGAGATCAAGAGTCACATGCTCCACCAACTGAGCCAGCCAAGCACCCCAGGAGATTTTTTAACTTATTCTCTATACTATTTGAATTTTCTAACTGTGACTATATATTTTGTTTAAAAACCAATATCAAGAGGCGTTCTCTATGTATTCCACTTTTGCTATGCCCTTTTTATTTTCCTCTATTAAAATATAATAAGTATTACTTTTTATGTGAAATGAGAATGAAGACTGAGGCCAAAGACAAGATAATTGTAAGAAGCAGTAAGAGTGCACATATACCTTTGGACCCTATATTGTTGTCAAGAACGGGCTACAGATTTGTCTTTAGACTTTATAGTAACCAATAAGAGAATAAGCTGGTGAGATACACAAGATACAATATGAGAAGAAAGTGAACCAACTGCTTAGGATAAGCATACGTAGACCTCTTAATAGAGGCAGAAGAAAATCTCTCCTAAAGGTCCTCACAGAAGATTCCACTTTGTAAAGAACATGGAAGCCATACTCTTGACTATCGCTGAATACAGTTTCTAAGGCTGTTTTATAGAATCCCTAAATGTAGGCTGATGACAGCCACCAAAATTAAAATCAGTAAAAGCAATACTGACTCTAAAACGGCAATGTGTGATATAATCCTAGCATTCAGTTCTCTGTTGGTCTCACTGATTTTAGAATATTTGTAGGCTTTGCAAATGCAGATATGTGTGGACTGTGACCACCTGGAGAGCCCCTGCCCTGATTAAAAGGAACACAGCTGCCCCTTCTCAGCTCCAGCAGATGTTGCCATGTGGGGACACTAGTACAGTGTTGCCAGTCCTTCTATGTTTGAAATCTCACAATTTTTCAATGTCGGCTTAAATTTTTGAAGATACAGTTTGGGCCAGAGAAAGTATTTCTGTGGGATAAATTGATCTTATTTTGTGGATGGTTATCTAGAGGAATGAACTGATTTCATACCCTCAGATAATCTCCATGAATGTGCTTCTTTTTACACATATATTTGTTCTAGTTTCTTGTTGTTGTTGTTGTTGTGAGTTGGAGTTATTATGATCAGCTTCCTCTTGCAAGAATAGAGTTGCTTAAGTGGCAGGCATTCCTGAAAAAGAGGCCAAAAAGGGAGAGAAAGTAATACTTTCCTTCTCAGTTTTCATGAAATGATCAATAATCAGTAGAATATTGATTTCAAAGCTAGCCAGTCTTCTTCCAGGGTACACTTGGAACTCATTCAGAAGACGCCTAGCTTGTTACACAGAGGCCAAAAATGACCTGGTGGAAACATCCAGGAAGCACTCCCTCCTCATTTTTGTTCTTCTATTGGCACCTCCCACCACTGATATTAGTGTTGATGTTCTCTTACTCGTAGGTAGCCAATTCAGAGTTCGTACATGATGGTGACTAGAAGAAGGCTTGACCCCTAATTTTATTAGAACCAAAGAGTACTATCGAAATGTCAGTATGTTGATTCGTGGGTGTCCAGTTCTTATACAGTGGTTCCACAACTCAGCCCTTCCGATGCATGCATATCACCAGGCTAAGTCTAGGACAATGCTCTAATACAGGGATCTTCATTAGCATCTTCTCAAGGACACGTATAAAATGTACATAGCTCCTGGACCGGCAAGGTTCACGTTTCAAGATGACCTCAAATATTCAGCTAAGTCAAAGGGAATAAAAATTTTAGAGACCACATCTGGAAATATGTCAGACATGTTTCTTTTGGGACTATAAATCCAGGGAATGATTGAGATGTTTTAAAAACTAATATATAAAGCCAGATGATTAATACTATTAATTAAAGGAAGTTTTTAGAGTATTTTGAGTACCTGGCATTACATTAATAATGTAATAAATCTATTTGGAACTGTTTGACATGTTTGGAGGTAACCACATCTGCTGCTACAGTGTGTCAGTAGATTACATCCAAATAAACACGCATCCCTAGCATTTGGCTCTTGTGAACGATATCACTTATCAAGAGTCAAATTTAACCTTTAACATTATGTACCCAGACATAATGTTAGCTTTAATCAAAATAATTGCTAAATTATGAAAAAAATATGTTTAATTTGACAGTATATAATTATTTATCTGATTCTTTCTAAAAATATTTGAAGTAACATGTAATGAAGTTCAGAGGCATTAAAAAAACCCAAGAGTAAAAGAACAAAAGTCACTTTACAACAGGGTGGTAGGAGTAGAAGGTGTAGGGATGGTGAATAATTAATCTGAAAAGAATGAGTAGATGTTAAAACCAAGTAGAAAACTTAACTCTGCACTTCTTGGTAAAAAGGGAAATATAAGTCGCAACCAAAATGAAACATACTAGTTGATCAAAAGAAACAAATATTGTCGAGCATTAAACTCAAAGAAAAATGGTCCACACAGATCTTATTATGTGGAGGACAAACAAAAGTGTCATCAAATTACAATTTTATGAAAGATGTCAAAATAGTCCTTAGGTGGTTGTTTCAGTGTAGGCTTTGGCAGAAGTCCAAGAATGTAATGTTACATACGTTTCTATGAAAGCTGAAGAAATACAGATTAATTTTGTAATTTGGGGGGTAATTGTAACACGAACAAGTATAGACTCAATAATTACTATGCCTCTTAGAATGTCCACTGCATGAACCATATTGAAGAAAACACGTTTCAAGACTCACAAACCTTCTGAGATCTTTTATTTTCATTAATTCAGCACGTATTTATTGATGTCACTACATATGTGCTTGTTCTGTATATGCTCTAGAATGTTCATGAATATCTCATCATTAGATGGTCCTTAAGTATGTATATATGATGTGTACATCCACTTGGTTCTAAGGAAACATTGTACTTACTGTCAGCTCAGTCTCTGAGGTATATACATATTAAAGGTTATATCCAACTTCTGTTTTCATGAGATCTATAGATAGTTAATTTTTACCCACAGTAAATGGAAAGAATTTCAAGAAAATCATTCATTCCATGGATCTAGTTTGAACAGAATGTTTAAAATTATTAACAATACAATCAATTGTATTAACAATCAATTAACAATACAAACAATTAAAATAATAATAAGCAAGGGATTAAAAATAACCAGAAGTTTCAGACCCTCCAACTTTTATTTGGCTATTTGATCTAGCCATTTGTATTTCTGATAAAAATCAAGTGTTTCTGGTCAAGTTCTCCTATATGCATTTATTTTGAGCCTCGGCTTTGGGAACACAGACGGCTAATGTACATGCCAGATGATTTTGATCATAATGGGTGATAAAATATTGAAATGCAAACCCTGTGTCAAAACTCCAAAGCATAAAGCTAACAATTTTCTCTACTTCTGTCCTTGGTTTTCATGGGAAATTATGTGTGACATTAGTTTGACATGGGTGAAGAGCCTTTCCAAAGATAGCAGAAAGGATAGGATTAACTTCACTGAAGCTCTCCCATGAGAGAGACATTGTAAGGCATTATGCTAGGCATCTTTTATAGGTATTCTGTGTTCTCAGATCCTGTCCTTGGCATCTCGTACATGAGAGAACAGAGCTGGGTTAAGTAACTTGACGAACAAAATGCACCAAGTGAGGATTGTAACGATGGCAATAATGTGAGGAGGCTTGCTCCAAAGGGGATTGGGTAACCTACCCAAAGTCCCACATTAAGGAAGTGGCAGAATAAGGCATGAAATTATGGGACCAGTTTAATTCTTTCCTAATACATCATAGGCACTTTTTGTAAGTAAACAAGAGGACACTGTGATGATTGTTAACTTTTTGTGGAGAGAAGGATGTGGTTGGCAGGAGAACAAACTCAGTGAACTAAGTGAACAAAATCCAGTGCTTGAGTTTTCTGTGCTCCCCACCAATCCCTCCCCTTGCTTACCCCCTGTTTTCCTGTCACATGCTCATAAATTTGGGGGAACATGGGAGTTTAGAGAAATCATAAGAGCATATTTTACGTATATGAAGTTCTCCCAAATTAGCTGACCCTCTACCAGTTTCTAATTGAAAGTATTTCCATTATCTAAAAAAATTAGGACTGGTGGTTTATTTAAAAATAAAAATACAAAATCAGTTCTGAAAGCCTGAACCTAAAGTTCTCCAGATGGTCTATTTACTAGATTTTTTGCAGAATAAAAATTTTATTGTGTGAGGTGATAAGTATCTATTTTTGCTTTGGACAGAATACTTTACTCATGGCATTGAATTTTTAAAACCACAACAACTCCTTTGCCTCTCATTCAAAACAAGGCTTTGTCCTCCCTCAGTATCTCCTATCATGTCTAGTCAGGGGTGTGTTGTCCAGAGAGCTTCTTTCCTTTAGAGAACTTTTCCCATGACATATCTGCTTCTTTGGGGATGGAGATTCTTCAAATTCACTCTCTCTGGGTAGCTGGTTCCAGTGTTTACTCATCCTTATAGTCAGGAAGTTCATCTTTACTACATCTACCATATATGTTTCCTCCTGCAACTTTGTCTGGCTCTGCCTTCTGTGCCGATGGCAGCAAGCTGGACAGAAATATACTCACCAGGGAGCATTCTCAAACTCTCAGGCAGAGAACGCAGGAAGGAATGGTTGTTGGCTAGGGAGATGTAGAACAAATTACAATGTGCCCACCATGACCGTTAGTGACAGTAATCCTAGTCTGATGCTCAGCTCAAACTGGCTGCCCCAGTAAGTCTCAGTATCCCTATATTATTCTGTCTCTCTCCCTTCCCCCTTCAAAACAGCTACTTAATAGGTATTGAGTAGAGCAAAGTATTACCTGATGAAGTATTTTTCATTTAAATATGAATCATTGAAAAGACTTTTTTTTCTCCAGCAGGTATTTATTTTTTAAAGCAAGCACCTATTGATTAAGGAATAGGGGCACCTGGGTGGCTCAGTTGGTTAATCATCAGCACACAGCCCATTTTGGATCTTCTGTCTCTCTCTCTCTCTCTCTCTGTCCCTCCCCCGCTCACTCTCATGCTCTCAAAAATAAATAAACAAACAAAAAAAAAGGAATAAAATGCTTATCACTGAAAGATATTTAGAAGTTGGAGCTAATATTACTTCCTCTCAGGCATGTTTAAAGTTTAGAAATAATAATAATAAAGTGCTTAGTAGATTATACCCATACAGCAAATAGTGTCTACTATTATTAGATCCTATAGTCCAAATAGTCTTTGATCCTATAAATAATATTTCTATGGCCTTAGCTGAAGAGTTTGCTGCTTTAATACAGTCCATATTAATAATTTTTAATTAGAGTTGACTAATAAGCCCAGTTTCTTAAATTTTCCCTTATAGGTCTGATTGTATATCCTTTAAAGCTTTTAGTTATTTTTCCTTAGAATCTCTCATTATAATATATCTATAAATATCTACTTTTCCAAAATGTCTGTAAAGTGCATACATTTTAAAATGTGAGCAGCCAAAATAGAAACACTATTGCCACTAAGACCTTAACAATGTTGAGAACCAGGGAAGGATAACCTCGTGGTAGTAGATCTTGTAATATTGTTCATACATAATGATATCAGGCATATTTTCAAATATGCTCCTTTGCTGACTCATATTTAGAATGAGAATCACTCTAATTCTCTATTCTTCTCTGTTCTCTCCTGGTATACATAAAACCCATCCTGTACCACCTTGTGCTTAAGCAGATTATTTTACCACAAAGCCCACTTCAGATATCTCTCCCCCTCACTTTCTGCCCTGCCCCTGCTCTTGCACGCAGGCTCTCTCTCTCTCAAAAATAAGTAAACATTAAAAAAAAAAAAAAAGTATGCTACTGGTACCCTGCAAAGCATCTTCTGGTCTTACCCATGTGTTTTCCTGTTTTGTTAGAAATTTTAGTTTTAATGCACTTTTCCTAGGTTGTACCCATGCCAGCCGCTTTGGAATTACTCTTAATTATCATCATTCAAATTATTAATGGAAGTGCAACATGGCACAGGGTTCAGGACTGATCCTGTAAGGCAATCTTCAGTGCTCAAGTCCTAATTAGCTGTGGTATATCGGAAAGAAGGAAACATTGAAAAGATGGAGAAATATGTGGAAAGGAAAGAGGGCAGAATGAGAGAGACCTAGAGATCCAAATATTCAGAAAGAAAGATACAGATGAGTAATAAGGCTAAATGGGAGAACATGAAAAAGGAAAACAAGTCTGCAACAGAGATACATATGATAAATAAAGTTCAGTAAGTGGATAAGTAAGCAGAAGTTTAACATGTACAGCAAGTCTTGCTTAAAGCTGCCACACCAGCTGTCCATTATTTCTAGTGCCTATTTTAAAATATACTCTTAAGATAATTCTTTAAATTTACCATTACCATTTAAAAAACTTCTCTTCAAAAGGTCAGCTTTTTATATGGAGAAAAATTAATAACATTTCTTTTTGGTTTTGGCTAACATATGGAAAGAGATTTTTCATTTAAGAGAATTGCAACATGATATGCTATGGAACAAGCAGGGGTTTGAGATCCAGGTAGATTTGAATTCAAACATTATCTTTTCTTGTTAACCAACCCCAAAGAATCACTGAATTCTCTTGCCTGTGTTTCCTCATCTGTAAAATGGAACTGAAATTAAAGACTTTCAGACCTGTAATAAAGTTTAGAAATCATGTACATAAAATGTTTTGCAGGTAGTATGCATAAAACAAGTCAAACCTATTTTTATTAGATCATACAGTCCAACTAGTCATTGATATAAGTAATATTTCTTGCCTTGTTCCCTGGCATTTCATTTAATAGCAGGCCTGTGTATTTTCTTATTTTGTGTGCTTAGTATTTTGTCATTAAATATGAAATTTTAATATTCTAAAAATAACCTACACAAAAGAACTCTAAAATGTCATCTAATTCTTTTTTTTTTTTTTTTAGTTTTTTAAATTTATTTTGAGAGAGAGAGACAGAGAGAAAGCAAGCAAAGGAGGAACAGAGAGGGAGAGAAAGAATCCCAAGCAGGCTCTACACTGGCAGCACAGAGCTGGATGTGGGGTTCAAACTCACAAACTTGAGATCATGACATGAGCAGAAATAAAGAGTCAGACATTTAACCAACTGAGCCACTCAGGAGCCCCTAATTATTTCTTTATTGCAGCCAGTAATCTTGTTTTGCTAATGGGCACTACCTTAACCTAGTGACCAAGGTAATGTCACTAGTGAGAAAAACTCTTCATCATGTGCCCCCTGAAGTGATGCACTGAAGAAGACACCACATCACTTATTAAGCCTTCTTGCCAAAAATATATATATATTGATATAATTATGAGGAGACCTCAGAGAAATCCAAATTGGAGGATATTCCATAAAAGCAAATAGACTGGGGACACCTGGGTGGCTTAGTCAGTTAAGTGCCCAACTCTTGATTTTGGCTCAGGTCATGATCTCACAGTTCATGAGATCAAGCCCCACATCAGGCTCTGTACTGACAACATGGAGCCTGCTTGGGGTTCTTTCTCTCCCTCTCTGTCTGCCTCTCTCTCTCTCTGTCTCTTTAAATAAATAAACTTTAAAAAACACAAATGGATGGTATGCTATAAAAAAAATGTCAGTGTCACAAAAGACAGAAGAAGCCAGGGGAACTTGCCAGATTAAAGGAGATGGGTTATCCTGGATTGGATCCTGCATTAGGGGGAAATTTGCCATAAAGATCAATATTGAGAAATAGGTGAAGTTTGAATAAGGACAGTATAGTAGATAATAATATAATATTGTATTAAAGTTTAAATTTCTGGGGCACCTGGGTGACTCAGTGGAGCACATGACTCTTGATCTCAGGTCTTCATCTCAGGGTCCTGAGTTCAAGCCCCATGTAGGGTGTAGAGCCTACTTTAAAAAAAATAAAATAAAAATATAATTTAAATTTCTGATTATGTAAGAGAATGTCTGTAAATATAAATACATACATACACACATGTATAGATAGATAAGCAGAGAGAAACAGAGACAAAGCAAGCACGAAAGCAAATGTGACAAACTGTTAACAGTTGGTGAATCTGGGTGAGGAATATCCAGAAATTCTATGTCCTAGTGCAGTTCTTTTGTAAGTTTGAAATTATTTTAAAATAAAAAGTTCAGAATGAATTTATGTTGTTTTATAGAGAGCAACTGATTTTTTTGATGCAGCTAGTTGACTTTTTAAGTAGAATTTAGTGAGGAAAGGTTTTATAAGCTTAAATCAGGCCCAAGTCTGCTCTGGCAGCCTATTGAGATTTATTTACCATAATTGATGCCTTATTCTCATGAATGTGCTTAAAAGAAGTAATGAGAGTGATGAACTCTCTGCCATAATTTTATTATGTGGTTCCTCTGGGCAAGTACAATGTCATGTATAGATCTGCATGTAAAAGTTTGCATTATTGATGGGAATTGAATTGATGATTAACTAGAAAGCAATAGTTACAGTGAACGGTTTTGAACTTCCATATAGAAAAGTTGTATCAACCACATAAAAATTAAGCCTTCTTTAGGAAAAATCTCAATTCAGCACATTAATCTTCAGAGAAAACTCTTTATATGTAGATTTTGAAAAATCATTTGAAATATTTTAGATTTATTTTCTCTTAGAATTTAAGAAAGTATTGCTAATATAACTCTCTCTGAAATCTAGAAACAAGATTAAATCTTACTTTTTGGTATTTCAAAGGATAAAAGGGGTTGTCAAATATTTCACTTTTTCCCTCCTTATTAGGATTGTGAGATTCTTTATAGGTAACCATCAAAATATGCTGTTTTCGACAGCATGAAAATAATACTGTTTTTTGGATTTGCATCATATGTATATTTTCAACTTTGTGTGAATTCATTTTAGAGTATAACTTTGGATTCCATTTCTATTTAAAAACATACATTTTCTTTATAAAACTAGCAAAAAAGGAAGTGCTGATTTATTTAATATGTTCTCCAGTTGAGAATGGTCACAGAATTGCAAGAGTCCATGTGTCATGAGGTCAGTGAAATCATTTCTGTGTTGTGGAGCTCCAGGATTTTTTTGAGTCCCTGGGTAGTCTGGCCAGATTTCCGGGTTGAGCTAGAACAACCTTTGATATCATGGGATGCCTTGCCCTGGTTGTGCAATGTAACCATCAAAACCAAGCAAACCTGTTCAACTACTTCAATCCTGTTTCTTCTGTATCCAAATCAGGTTATTCCCATACAAACGTAGTTCAATAGGATATTTACCACTAGACAAGAAGGGTTGTAAAAATTTCTGTGGACTTAGTGGATTAAAAAAAAAATAGTTTGAAAGTATGCCATGAGCCCACTGGGGCTTGGAAGGCACTCTGAAGAAACAATGTCTGTGTAGAATTCAGGTTCAACCAAGAACAGGTGACATCAGATGCAATTGTTCTTTATGGGTGGCTCTCCCTTTCTTCTTTCTACCCACCTGGGCTATGCGCAAACTCTCTATTTCTCATCCTAGAACTATACCACAGGTGGGGTAGGTGTGGCACTGCCATTGGCATAATACTGGAAGAGATGCTCCTTCTTCCCACCCAGGCCCAACACCAGGTCACTGGTATAGAAATGGATGGGTTTGTTCTTGTTCTGGGGCAGAAAGGAGGAGAGAAAGCCAGAGGAGTGTATGAATTGTCCTGACAAGAGAACATATTAAGTCCTAGTTTCAATCATTCCAAATTTCTTTAGTTTTTACATGATGACCTTAAGAGTCAGTCATCTATTTTCTTTGAAGTAGATGATTCATTTTTTATGCTTTGTGTTCTGCCTTCCAAATTTATTTTGAGAAAAAATGTGGATCAGCTAAGTTTGAACTCAATTTTAACTGGTACTTAATTTGTTAACTCCTCAGGTATTAATCCCTGGAGAAAAAAAATACAATAATTATGAGCCCCCAAAAACTGGATTTGGAAATTTTATTTTTGAAAAAGAAGAAAAGAGGGGCGCCTGGGTGGCGCAGTCGGTTAAGCGTCCGACTTCAGCCAGGTCACGATCTCGCGGTCTGTGAGTTCGAGCCCCGCATCAGGCTCTGGGCTGATGGCTCAGAGCCTGGAGCCTGTTTCCGATTCTGTGTCTCCCTCTCTCTCTGCCCCTCCCCCGTTCATGCTCTGTCTCTCTCTGTCCCAAAAATAAATAAACGTTGAAAAAAAAAATTTAAAAAAAGAAGAAAAGAAATTGCTAACATTTCTTTGGGCAGTTCTGTGTTGTAACTTTCCACTGCCGACATCTGAAACTTCCAGGGTTACTGTTACAAAAACTGCTCTTGCATAAGGTTTTTCTTCTTTGCTTTATTTTATAATGTTTTAGGCCTGCAACTACTTTACTGCATTCTGAGGACATTTCAGGGTCTAAACCGTGTAAAGATGCACAGGTTATTAATTGTGCCTATGTTCTAAACAAATGATTACTAAGAGCTTACTATGTGCCAGTCACTGTTGTGTGCCCAAGATACAATAATGATGCTCACACTTTAATTGCGAAATTTATATATATCTAAATAATTATAAAGTAGTCACAGAGGTGTTAAGGAAATACTTACAAAGTACAACTAAGACCAGACAATGGAACCACTAATTGTGCCAGAGAGAGTCAAGGAATGTGGTAATATTTGATCAAGGTCTTAAAGGATGACTAGAGATTCACTCAGTGGGTTCACCCAGTGGGAGTAGGCATTCCAATCACAGGGAACATTGTTTGCAAAAGCACAGAGGCCTGAAATGCAAGATAAATCCTGAAAGTGGCCTGGAATCACTGGAATTTAGGGTACAAAGATTAAGCATAACTTCCTTTCACCAGTTGGCTTGCTCTCAGCTGCCTCTCACATTCTCCTCTTAGTTTCATTCCTGCTTCAGCCCCCAATACAACAGTACTCTTTTTCTCACCCAGCATCTCTGGCCACCAGGTAGGCAATTTCTAGTTTATGAGCGTCAGACTCCTTTCATGAAAGGGCCACACCTTGTGCCTCTGTGTGTATATTACTCTCTAACAACACCAATCTTGCCTGGTCTGATTACTCCTCCTGTTTATTGGGGTTTGTTCCCAAAGACTTTTGACTGTTTTCAAGTCAAGTCTATCCTTGAAGAGTAAAGATTTGTCATCATTTAGGATAATTAAGGAATATGTTGCACATTCTGAAAATAATCCTGAGAAATATTCCAAAAATGTTTTGAAAAGTGCTGGCATCACTTTATAGCCTTTTAAGGTGATTCTCAGAGAACACTCCTTTGGATATGCAAATTATAGTATATTTTAAAATAGTCACATATTGTTCATTTTTAGGTGTGAAAATGATATTGTGGTTATATCTTTAAAAAAGTCACTTTTTAGAGATACATACTGAAATAATAAGGTGAAATGTTGTGAGATTTGCTTTAAAATAATTCAGTGGTGGGAGGAGAGGGCAGGCAGTGTGGGCAGTACAGCTGAATTAGTGGATAGCTATATAAGGGTTATTGTACTTGGTCTTGCACATGTTTCTTTGTACATGTTTGAAAGTTTCAATAATAAAAAGGTTTTTTTTTTAAGTCACATTATAGTCAACCTTCATCTTGTGCTTATAGGTAGGAAAGAATAATCATTTTCACAAATAGGAAGATCCATGTTTACTTCAATGTCATCAGTTCATTACCCTCTCCATATATTGAGAGAGTCTGAGTTCTTTATAAGGACCTCTAATACCTTTTGCTATAAGGAATTTTAAATGTTTATTTTGGAGAGAGAGCACACCAGTGCGAGAGGGGCAGAGAGAGGAAGACAGAGGATCCCAGGCGACAACAGCAAGCCCTATGCGGGACTTGAATCCACGAACCGTGAGATCATAACCTGAGCTGAAGTCAGGTGCTCAACTGAATGAGCCACCCAGGCGCACCTGCTATAAAGAATTTTAATATAGGGGCACCTGGATGGCTCAGTCAGTTGAGCGTCTGACTCCTAGTTTTCGGCTAAGGTCATGATCTCATGGTTTTGTAGGTTTGAGTCTCACGTTGGGCTCTGTGCTGACAGTGCAGAGCCTGCTTGAGATTCTCGCCCTCTCCCTCTCTCTCTGCCCCTCCCCAACTTGTACTGTCTCTGTCTCAAAATAAGTAAACTTTTTTAAAAAGTTTAAAAAAGAATTTTAATATATATATTCATATGTAAATAATCTTTTAGTATTTCTGAAGATAACTAAGTAGGCAGCTAAATGTATACTATAAAACTAACAAATTAACATATACTAAAAATTCTACCTTTTAACCCAAAGAATGCCAGACTTCTAATTTTAGCTTGTCATTTTTTTTTTATTTTGCACCACCTCTGCACTATGAACACAAACGAATAAATATTGTCAAATGTAAATGTAGAGGTATTTTTCTCTCTGTTACAATGTATCAAGCTACAGCAATTTTATTTGTCCTCTTTATACTGCCCACCTCCACCTATTGAAAAAAATTTTTAAGAACTCCAGGCATTCTTGGACAATAAAGATCTTGTGGAAGTCAGGTCTCTCTTTAATTCAAATTGTTGAGCCTGTAAAGTAGCTTATTCAGTGGGATGTCTTCAGGCCCTCTCCAGCATGTAGAATGTTTGCTTACAGGAATGGTATGGAGACTCATTAGGTACTCTTCTTCCCTGGGAGAGCCCACAGGCTCCAGAGCACAGAGTGAGCTCCCCAGTCTGAGCTCACCTGCTGACCGCAGAGAGCCACTGAAGATGAACAGTTAAGGCAAGGTCGTGCTCTTCCTATTCAAATCAATCCTGAACTTATAATACATGCAGTTTGTAGTGGTCTCCTTGCTCCAGATTCACTTTAGTTAACACACCCCTAGTTCTTACCTTTTTCATTTCATAAATCACCTCTATAAATTTCAATGTATACATTTTCTAGGACACTTTCCCTTTAGGTGAAAGTCTCCCAAAGTGTGACAAAGGTTCAGTCACACACAAATTGCTTGGAATGCTTGGAGTGCTGTCCCCCACCACAGACGTTCTAGAGCAAATCACTGGAGGCAAGGCAGGGGCACAGGGCTCCAGTAATGGTAACAGTGACAACTAAGCTTTAGAGGAAGTTTCCATTTGGCTATGGGATAGTAGGACCAAAAACAATAAACCACCGCTCCACTCCTGCCCACCACCTTCTTTAGAAGTGTATTTTCTGGGGCATCTGTGTGACTCAGTCGGTTTAGCATCTGACTCTTGATTTGGGCTAAGGTCATGATTCCAGGGTCATGGGATCAAGCCCCACATTGAGATTCTCTCTCCCACTCCCTCTGCCCCTTCTTGTCCTCTAAAAAAATAAAAATAAAAAATTAAGTGTATTACCTCAAGTTGTAAAATGCACTGTTGATTTAACAACAGCTTCTGGTGCAAAAAAAAAAAAAAATCCTACATTTTTGCCAAAATTTTAGAAATATTAAATGCAAAAATATCCATCAGTTCTAAGAACAATAACATCGCAGATACGTTTACTAGTTGTCAGGTCACTTAATAGTAAGCTCTTTTAAAATACAGATTTAAATGGTTAGTCATTCTCATCCTTTTATGTTTTTTTTTCAAATTGTATTTTATGCCAATGAGGAGATACTACTTAGGCAAGTTGTTTTAGGGTAGCAGTCTTCAAATTATACCTATACCTATACTATGGTGTAGGAAGATGTTACAAGAAATATAAAGGTCAGGAGAACTTCAAGGGAATCAAGATTCTGGATATTCCATTTCCCTTTCCACTCCTTAAAATTGATCTAAAAAATACTTACTGGAGAGATGACCAAGATGGTGACATAGGAGGCTCTTCAGCTCCCCTTGTCCCATGGACACATGAAAGTGCAGCTGCCCCTCAAGTGATTCTCACTGAAAGAAACCCGGAACCTAGCCAAGCAACTCTACACATAGGTTGAATAAGAAAATACTCATATCAGGGGCCCCTGGGTGGCTCAGTGAGTTAAGCACCCAACTCTTCTTTTTTTTTTAATTTTTTTTTTAATGTTTATTCTTGAGAGAGACAGAGCATGAGCAGGGAAGAGGCAGAGAGAGAAAGAGACAGACAGACAGACTGTGAAGCAGGCTCCAGGCTCTGAGCTGCCAACACAGAGCCTGATGCAGGGCTTGAACCCACAAACTGCAAGATCATGACCTGAGCCTAAATTGGTCGCTTAACAGACTGAGCCACCCAGGCGCCCCAAGCATCCAACTCTTAATTTCAGCTCAGGTCATGATTTCACGGTGTGTGAGATTGATATGTGCATTGGGCTCTTGGTTGACAGTGAGGAACCTGCTTGGGATTCTCTTCCCCCTCTCTCTCTCTGCCCCCTCCCCCCCCCACTTGCATGTGCTCTCTCACACATACACTCTCTGTCTCAATAAATAAATATTTTTTAAAAAGAAAATACATCAGATAGGAAAGTCTGAGACCCACACTCTTGCCATAAACTTCCCCCCCCCCCCAAACAGCACTCCTAATTCCCAGCTTCTCCCTGAGGAACAAAGGGTTTGGACCCCACATTTAGTGCCCCATCGAGTGTCCCACTTGACCCACTGGCCCCCAAAACACCTAGCTTTGAAAGCCATTGGAGCTTGCATGCACAAGACCCACAAGACCATAGCCAAAAAAATAGCATCATCAGTAAATGGTGTTGGGAAAACTTGCCAGCTGCATGCAAAAGAATGAAACTAGACCCCTGTCTTATATCATACACAAAACTGCCTCAAAGTGGGACTTAGACTTGGATCTAAGGCCTGAAACTGTAAAACTCCTGGAAGAAAACTCAGAGGGGTAAGCTCTTTCAAACCGTCCTTGGCAATGATTTTTTTTAATGTTTATTTGTTTATTTATTTCGAGAGAGAGGTAGAGAGTGAGTGGAGGAGGAGCAGAGAGAGAGGAAAACAGAGAATCTCCAGCAGACTCCGCAGCTGTCAGCACAGAGCCCAATGTGGAGCTCCAACTCATGAACCATGAGTTCATGACCTGAGCAGAAACTAAAAGTCAGATGCTTAACCGATTGAGCCACCCAGGGGCCCTGGCAATGATTTTTTAAATTTGACAACAAAAGCAAAAATAAACAACTGAGACTACATCAAACTAAAAAGCTTCTACACAGCAATGGAAACCATCAACAAAATGAAAAGACTACCTATGGAGTGGGAGAAAATATTTGCAAACCACATACCCAGTAAAGGGTTAATATGCAAAATAAACAAGACATTCATACAACTTAATAGTAAGCAAAGGAAATAACCCAATTAAAAAATAGGTAAAAGACCTGAATACATATTTTTCCAAGGAAGAAAAACAGAATAGAGATGGCTACCATGTACCTGAAAAGGTACTCCACATCACTAATCATCAGGGAAATGGAAATCAAAACCATATTGAGATATCACCTCACACCTGTCATAATGGCTGGCGTCTGAAAGAGAAGAGGTAACAAGTGTTGGTGAGGATGTGGAGAAAAGGGAATGCTTAATGCTTGTGCATTGGTGGTGGAAATGGAAATTGATGTAGTCACTGTGGAAAATATGGAGATTTCTCAAAACATTAAAGGTAGAACTACCATCTGATCCAACAGTTCCACTTCTGGGTATATATCAGAAGGAAAGGAAATAACTGTTTTGAACAGATATGTGTACTCTCATGTTTATTGCAGCATTATTATAATAGCCAAGGTGTGGAAACAGTCTAAGTGTCCATCATTGGGTGAATGCATCAAGAAAAGGTGAGGTAGTGGGTGATGGACATTGAGGAGGGCACTTGTTGGAATGAGCACTGGGTATTGTATATAAGCCAATTTGACAATTATATTTAAAAAAAAGAAAAGAAAATGTGGGATATGTATACAGTGGATTATTATTCGGCCTTTAAAAAGAAGGAAATCCTGTCATATACAACAGTGTAGATGAAACTGGAGGGCATTATGCTAAGTGACATAAGCCAGACAGAGAAAGGAAATACTGCCTGGCAACACTTACATGTGGGATTTAAAAAAATAAGGTAAATTCATAGAAACAGAAAGTAGAAAAGTGGTTTACAATGTGTGGTAAGGTGAGGTGAGGGAAGCAGGAAGAAGTTGGTAAAAGGGCACAAACTTTCAGTTATAAGATGAATAAGGTCTGAGGATCTAATGTATAATATGATGACTGTGGTTGATAACTGCATTGTATAATTGAGACTTGCTTAGACAAGAACTTAAATATTCTCTCACACACAAAAAGTAACATGATGGATGTGTTAATTCAGTGGGGTGAATCCTTTAACAGTGTATATAATACATCCCATCATCACCTTGTACACTTTAAATATCTAGTAATTTAATTTGTCAATTATACACCAATAAAGCTGGAAAAAAATAATTTTAAAAAGCCTGATCAGCCTGAGGATATATTTCCAGCTCTTCTTCCACCCGTCCCTTCCCTATTATCTCATATTTTAAAGAAGAAAGGCCCCCTTCTCACGGTAATCTTTCTATAGCTTATTTTCCTGCAGTAGAAAAACCTCTGTAGCCCACTGATATAATTAGAAACATATTCTAGGTATTGGTATGGGTGTTGAGAAAGGGAGTTACACTAACAAATGAGTAACAAGTTCTTTTGCAATTAGATGGTTTCCTACTTTGCTTTCAGTACAATTGCAGGAAGATCTACAATCAGTTGTCAACTGATAGATTATTGAAAACAAATTTTGGTGCTTGGTTTCCCCATAATTTTGGCGTATGACTGAAAGTGCAAAGAACTGAGGGTATTGCTGTAACAAAACTTCTGTTCCCATCTACTTATTTACATAAACAGTTTTTTTTTCCTCAACATTTTCAAAACGCAAAAAGGTTGGGGAGATAAAACTGAAGTTGAACCTTGTCTTAATTTAGCCACAAGTAATAAGTAATTATGGCTAAATTGATACCTGACCCAATTTTAGCAAAAATTAGATACTCGGCCTAATTTTAGCAAAACCAGCCAGTCTCCATCCAGCTCATTAAGATACATGTAAAATAAAAATTGGAATTTTCCTTCTAATTACTTAGCAAAATTTATAATCCATGTTGTTGTCATCAATAGTATGCTGATAGTAATTGAAATAAGTCAACCAGAATAATTTGTTTTAATTTTTTTTTAATGTTTAGAGACAACATGAGTGGGGGAGGGGCAGAGAGAAAGGGAGACACAGAATCTCAAACAGGCTCCAGGCTCTGAGCTGTCAGCACAGAGCCCGACGCGGGTCTCAAACTCATGGACTGTGAGATCATGAGCTGAAGTCGGATGCCCAACCGACTGAGCCACCCAAGCACCCCAAAGTCAATCAGAATAATTTTTAAACACAACTTCATAGTTACTGGAAATAAAAAAATATATCATTTCAACATATATGCCTTTTGTTGTGGTAAGATAATTGACCAAAGTCTTAGAAGAATAAAAATATGTTATATTAGGTTGAAATTTTTTGGTAGAAGCAGAATAGAAATATGAGTTCAAGAAGAAATACAGATGCAAAATCTCTGATTATTAAAGAACAACTTGTTCATGTTTTTTTTGAAATTATTATATTCTAATAATTATATATTATAATATAATATAATATAATATAATATAATATAATATAATATAATATTTATTATATTATATTATATAATAAATGATTATATATTAATGATATTATATATGTATATTAATGATAGTATTTATAGTGCACTGGAAGTGACATCCTTTGCAAGTATTTTAACATGGGATGAAAAGTTTTAGATGTCAGCTTAATAATGTACCAGAGGATACAAAGCTTTACAAAATTATTTTGGGAGTGTTTGCAAGTAAAAAGTTTCAAGACCACTATTTTAAGAAACCCAGTCAGAGATCAGTGTGTAGAATGGGGAGGAATGGGGAGAAATTGGGCAGGGCACCAGTTAGGAGACAATTGATTTTTTCCAGATGTAAGAAATTTGAACTGTATTAAGTTCATAGTCATGGAAATGAAGAGAAGCAGACTGAAATCAAAAGCTGCTAAGAAATAAGAATTATTCATGTTGGTCTTCATTTCATCTTAAATTTTAAATGCTGTCAAAACAGAATTTTCCGATGTTTTCTATCTATAGACAGATAGATTTGGTCTTGAGTTCCTTGCTACCCTCCCTTCCTCCCTCCCTCCCTCCCTCCCTCCCTTCCCTCCTCCCTCCCTTCCTTCCTTCCTTCCTTCCTTCCTTCCTTCCTTCCTTCCTTCTCCTCCTGTTCATCAGATATTCTGCTAAGTGCTGTGACTTCTTAAACAGTTAACATAGGTTCCTAGCCTCTGATAGCTTCCAGTTTAGTAGAGAAGCTTACAGCTAAGTATGATGCCAAGAGAGATATATATGGCCCCTATATATCCTCTCTTCCCTTCTAACATGCTAGAGGACAGGGAGCTAAGGCATCCATTTCCCAGACTTCCTCAGATTCCATATGTGACCCAGCTTTTGCCAAAGCAGACATATGAATGTTATATTTGGAAGACAGAAGTGAGACAGAGGTGGTTCTTCTGCTGTTTCCACTAACAAGCAAGGATACGGAAGCTCTGGTTTTTATATGGCAATGTAGCAGGGGCCCCGGTGTCTGGTACCTATTTCTGTGGGTGCCAGGGACATCTATTTTAATGGCATGGGTCTGCACTGAGGCAGCGTGCCTGGAGCCAGGAGTCGAGGCTGCCATTTCCTTATTCCTCAACTTTCTGGTCATTCCCCAATTCTCTGACCATGGCACAGGCAAGGTACTCTGCTTGGCACGTCTGGTGATTGCTCCTAGAAGCTCATCCTGGAGCCTGTTTCTCCAGACTTTCTAACCATTTTGTAAACATTTAATTCATTATGTTAAATCCTTTTGAGTTTAAATTAGCTAGAATGGCTTTTTTTTTTATTGAAAACCAAATCCTGGCTAATACAGATGAAGCCCATCATTCCTACCAGCCTCCTAACCAGCCACTTGTTATTCCCTAGGTCTCTTTTAATTTCAAACAGTTGTTATTCTCTGGGCCAGTGATAACCCTGGAATGGTACATTACTACTTTAGTTGCTACTGTTTCTCCTCTGTGTGCTTTAATTTTCAGAACTAGTCTCTGGCATATTCTGATAGGTCCTCTTTTTGTTGAACTGGAGTCTCTAATGCCCTACCCTGGTGAAGACTATTCATAAACAGATCTAAACGGTGGCTTCAGAAGTGTTGAACCCTTACATTCTGTTTTTCTGCCTCTGTGTTCCGTTCACCTGCTTGGGACCCCATTACTCCCTTCTTTGTCCTTTGGACAGGGTGTCTTACCCACCTAGCTGCTCCTCCACAGTGTGTCTTTCTATAATTGGGTCATTTCCTTTAGAGCATTGATTCTGTTTATTTGGCCTCAGAAGTCCTCTGAAGAATTCATTTAAAATGCAGATTCCCCAACTCAACCCTGATATTAGGCCTGAGGTATACCTGGAAGAATACATTTTTAACAACTGCAACAGGGCATTCTGACCCACTTGGGCCTTGTACTAAACCTTAACAACTCTGTGATGTCAGTGTGTAAACCACTTTAGTGATTAGGACAGAGAGTGGGTCCTAACTCCTTCCTTTTTCCCTGTACTGTGAAGGATGAGAAAAGAGAGAGGATAAAGGTAGCACCTAGGTTGTAAACTTGGATGATTAGGATTACGATTATAGCACTGGTTCAAACAGGGAAAATAAGAAGGGAAACCAGTTTGTGGAGGAGATAGTGAGTTCCATTTGAGACATGCTGGGTTTGACATCCAAATGGAGATGATATATTGTTGGCAGCTTGTAATGGATTGATGACTCAGGTCTGGAGGTTATGATTAGTGGGATGGATTCTCTGTTGTGTGGACTTCACAGAATCACTGTTGTAGCTAAATTATTTCTTTAATGTGGTACATCCATGATTGTCCTGAGGATGACATACATCTATCGGTGTCTTTCTCAGTATGACATGGAATCAAATATATTTTGTATTTTTGCTGAACTGTGTAAGAGGAAAAGTGAGAAGATTCATGGTAGGATAACCATGTTAGAGTTTCCTGGGAGATGCCTAAGGTCCAGCTCTTTCCCTTAGATCTCCCCTTCTCTCCCTCAGTCCTTCCTTCCCTTTCCTCCAGCCTACTGACCAATATACATTAGGCATGTAAATTGGGGAAGGAAAGATTATGTAGATAAACGTAAAAGAAAAGAATAAAAACCAAAACAGGTATTATTATACATGTAAATGTCTCATGGGTCTTTGTGTAAAGGAGAATTCTTGAGTTGTCTTCCAGCCTGTTGTAAAAGTTCTGTTTCTTCTCTAGGACTTACCAATTGTTTAGGAGTGGTTTACAAGTTCTCTTCAAGTGAAATCTTATACAGAAAAAGGATTTCAGAGATGTAACTGTACTTGATTAAGTTCAAATACATACCATTTATTCATTCTAAAATTGTAGCTGAGGTTCTATGAGAACAATGAGGGTATTTTGATGGAGATAAAAGTTCAAAGGCTAGGGCATGTGGACAGTGGTTGTATGTGAGCAAACAAATTTCTTTCCAGATTTATACTGATAAAATCCTGATTAATTCAGAAAAGTAATTGCAAATGAACACTTTAAAAACAACAACATGTTTTTGCAATTGTGGCATATTATAAGTAAACTGACACGGTACCAGAGCCCTAGTTCTGAGATCTACCCTGTAATTATTTAACTTTGTCAGTGGGTCAGTCATAAATATTCATTGAACACTTAGTATGTTCTAGATATGCTGAGGTTGTATTAGAGAGATCAGACACATGGAATTTATGGCCTAGCAGGGAAAGTAGACCCTAAAAAAAAAAAATTGTAAGTAATTTACAAGTGCATAATTTACAAGTTGAAAAAAATTCTTAGTATGCCAGGAATGTATGACAGGAGACCTTACCTTGTGTAAAAGTGGTCAAGGATGTTCTTTCTAAGGGAATGATGTTAAATTGAGACATAAAAGGTGAATAGGCAAAGGGAAGGGCAAAAAAAAAAAATGTTCCAGGTTGATGGGCCACTATGTGCAAAGGCCCAAAGGTGGGAGAGGGCATGAGCTATTTGAGAAACTGAAAGTCAGTATGGCTTTTCCCCAACAGAGCTGGAGAGACTGACTAGTGAGCTATTGATAGAAACCAAATATTATAAGACTTTCTAGCCAATGCATTGGGGTAATTTGTAAGGTATTAATTGATGGTTTTCAATGCTGGTATTATTATTAACCTTGAACCCTCCATCACTTGGGCTGTAAGCCAAGAGTTATTCTCCCAAGAGGTGGTCGGAGTGCCACAAAGAAAACCAATAACAGAAGCTTTAAATTTTTTGCTAAGTCTTGTTTCAAGTCTTGTTTCAGATTCTGTGTCTCTCTCTCTCTCTCTCTCTCTCTCTCTCTCTCTCTCTGCCCTTCCCCCACTTATGTTCTGTCTCTCTCTCAAAAATAATAAACATTTAAAAAAAATTTTAAGGCAGGGGGAGTGCCTGGGTGGTTCAGTTGGTTGAGCATCTGACTTGGGCTCAGGTCATGATCTCACAGTTCCCAAGTTCAGGCCCCACATCAGGCTCTGTACTGACAGCTCAGAGCCTGGAGCCTGTTTCACATTCTGTCTGTCTGTCTGTGTGTCTGTCTCTCTCTCTTACCCCTTACCCCTCTCATGCTGTCTCTCTCTCTCTCAAAAATAATAAAATAAACATTAAAAATTTTTAATTTTTTTGCTAAGTCTAAACCAAAAAAATAGCAGGCTGGGCATTAGAAAAAAATGGGGCAATATGCTTGCTGAGGTGGAATATAGTATAGGGCCTGCATAGGGTACCTGAAAAAAGAACCTGAGCACAGCCTCACAGATAAACGTGATCCCCAGTGGGCTGTGGGGAGCAGACCAATATTTTCCAGTGTGACCAGAAAGTCACACTAAAAGGTAGGCTGACCAGGAAGTTGCTTGTGAGGCAATGCAAACACTGAGAGCAGCGAGTGTTTAGTGGGGGAGGCACAAGGGATTGGTACCTTGGGGTGGGTTGGAGTCCGTAAGTTAATATTTCTTATATCATCCTGAGATATCTATGTTAAGTCTTGGGCATTATTTGAAAGGTAGTAGAAAGCCACTGAGGGATTTTAAATGGAAACCTGACTTGATGATATCCCTCTAGCTGGGTACAGAGAATGGTTTGAAGTATGTGAAACTGATTTCAAGGGAAAACTGATAGAAGGATATTGCGGTAGTCTATCTAGGCAAGAGATGATAAGGACAGTAGCAGTGGAGATAATAGGAAATGGACAGTTTATTGATATCTTAATCTGCTCAGGCTGCCATATAATAAAATGTATAATAAAGACGAGAGCTTAAACAGCAGAAATTTATTTTCTCACAGTTGTGGAGGCTAGTCGTCCCAGATCAAGGTCTACCAGCATTGGTTTCTGGTGATTTCTCAGCCTAGCTTGCAGATGGCTTGCATTGTGTCTTCACATGACAGAGAGGGATCTCTTTTTGTCTTCCTCTTCTCATAAATGACCTCATTTAACTTTAGTTACTTCCTAAAGCCCCGTTTCCAGTTATATCACACTGTAGGTTAGGGCGTCAGTATTTGAATTTAGGGAACACAGTGCAGTCTGTAGCAATATATTATATCTTTAGGAAATAGTCCTTGATTTAATGTGAGGATGAGGTGAAAGAGGGTAAGGGGAATCAACGACGAACTTAGAAATAATGGTGCTATTTATGGAGATTGGGCTCACTGGAGGTAGAGAACATTTTAGGGAGAAATATCTAAACCTAATGTTTAACTTGTTTATTTTGAAGTATCTATGAGATATCAATAGGAAATGGCAAGTGGGTAGTTGGTCATATGGGCCTGGAATTCAGAAAAGACATCTGGGATACAGATGTAGTTGTAGGTCTCATCTGCCTATAGATGGTTGTTCACTATAGGAGTGGAGGAGAGTCCATAGGGTTGTGGTTCTCAAACTGAAATTTGCATCAGAATCACTTGGATAGCTTGTTAAAACACAGATTGCTTGGCCCTACCCCCAGAATTTCTGATATCACTGTACTTTCAGCAGCATATGAATATTTTACAGCTCTTGAAATATACTGGTAAATTGCTTTTCGGAGAGCTCATAGCAATTTATATTTTTATCAGATGAGTATAACAAAGCCCATCTAACTGTACCCTTTATTGCATTGAATATTGTAATTTTTTTAATACTAAAGACAAAAAAGTAAACTCATTGCAATTTTATTTTGCACATCGATGGTTATCTGTGATGGTAAACATTTTTTCACATTTTATTTTTTGTTTATCTTTTTTAAAAGAATACTTTCATTTCTTTCTTTCTCTTTTCTTTCTTTCTTTCTTTCTTTCTTTCTTTCTTTCTTCCTTTCTTTCTTTCTTTTGTTCCAGAGAGAAAACACGAGTTGGGGGGAGGGGCAAATGGAAAGAGAAAGAGAATCCCAATCAGGGTCCACGCTCAGCATGGAGCCCAATGTAGGGCTCAATCCCACGACCCTGGCATCCTGACCTGAGCCGAAATCAAGAGTCGGATAGTCAACCAACTGAGCCACACAGGTGCCCCTTCTTTTTCACGTTTTAAAATGCTGTTTGCATGTCCTTTGGTTTTTGGTAAAAACCCTTTTGTTTTTACATATTTATATTTTAACACATATATTCTTTGGCCCCTTTGGTACACCATTGTATTTTGTGACCAGCATATTTGGGACATAATTTGCACTGATGAAATGTACCCTAATGCATGTGAGTTGAAAGAATTAGGCAGGTCTTTAATATTCACCTTTGTCAATATGATGAAAATACTCTGCTACTGATACTTTTTCAAGTTGAATAACATAAAAATGAGGCCTAAATGGTGCTACGGTTAGTTTCCATGTGTGTGTTTAGGGTAAGTAAAACCAAGACCTGACTGTTCTGATTGACACTAGGTTCTCCCATGGCCTTTTAAAGGGGCTGAGGCCCAGAAATTCTTTCTCTTCTCTAAATTAGAACACACTTGACTGGCTCTGACAAACTGGCCATGACCTCATGTTCCTTCTTACACCATCCCACTGCATGTGAAAGCCAGCCCAAATGCTTAGCTAGGCAGCAGTGAAGCTACTGATGACAAAACCAGATCCTGCTGGGAGCTCAGCTGTCTTGTCTCTATGGCTCTTTCAGTCAAAATTGTGTTACTTTTCTGACAGCCTCTTTCAGTCAGCGATGTTAGATGACTTGAAAGTATACTTCAGCGTATGCTTCAAACACTTTTAAGATTCTTTCCTGGCCTACAGTCTCCCTTGTTAATTGGTTATAACCTCTGCCATGGCCCCCTGTCATCGCTTGTTTTGGCACCTACAGTCTCCATGCACTGAAGCCAGGACTAGATCTGGTTTGATGGCTGTGAAGCAAATGTTCCCACAGTCATCATCAAATTGCATCTCATAAACACCCACCCTAGAGTTAATCATAGAGATACATTCTGGCTATCTGAAGTGAAAGAGAGCCAGCAGATTTTTCGGATAAAACGCACAGAGGTGTATATATGGTGTCCCAACAAGGCCAACTTTTTTCATTTACACAGGACATTGGATTTTACAATATATTTTTGCTCTGAATGGAGATTTGGGGACCTTGCACCTCCTCTTAGACCGGGGACAAAGCAGAGCATGATGGAGTAGACTTGAACTTTGAGTTTAAACAGACCAGTCGCCTGGTTCTGTGGCCTTGAGTAACTTTCTTCTTTTCTCAGAATTTGTTCCCTTATTTGTGAAATGGGGTAATACATTTCTTACAGGACTGTTGAGAATGCGGAAACATGTAAAACATTGCAGGTGCTCAAATGTCAGCCCCCTTTCCTTACTGACTAGGAGTAGCCACCACTTTATGAAAGGAGTGGTCAGTGTGACTCCGTATGGAGTCGGGAGGTAAGTTCTCTAATGGATAGCCTTATTCTTGGATAACAATGGCTCAGCCACAAGGGCTTGAGTAATTGTTTTATTGCTTTGAACTTCCTTTGGCCCAGGGCCCCACCCAACCCATGTGAAAATGAATACCACTGAGCAGCCTAGTGTTCCTCAATTGTTAGCACTCTCAACACAAATTTGTAAAAAGAATTTAATTGCCAAAAATCAAATAACTACAACTGAATATTGCATAGGAAGACCAGGATTCCTAGTACATCCCAGGACTCTTACTTGTCATGTCCTTAGCATGACTCTCTCTCTCTCTTTTTTTTTTTTTTTGTTTTTTTTTTTTGGTAGTCCATGATGATAGGAAGAAGCAAGGAAGTAGAAAGAGAATGTACCTGTTTGGGGCTCCATCGAAAGCCTCTGATGCAGTTTCTTGCCAGGCGTCCACTTTCTCTTTGCTGGAAATTTTTCACAATTACAGTTACATCATCATTAGAAGGTCTGAAAATCACAAATTAAATAAAAGCTGACTGGGCTTGGGGTGCCTGGGTAGCTCAGTCGGTTAAGCATCTTGACTCTTAATTTCAGCTCAGGTAATGATCTCACAGTTTGTGGGATAGAGCCCGAGTTGGGCTCTGTACTGACAGTGTGGAGCCTACTTGGGGTTCTCTCTCTCTGCCCCTCCCCAACTTGTGCGTGCGCATGCTCGTGCGCGCTCTCTCTCTCTCTTTTTCTCTCTCTCCAAATAAATAAATAAACTTTTAAAAAAGAAAAAAAAAAGTTGGCTGGGCTTTAGACCCCGTTAATGTAGGGTTGTGTGGAACAACTCAGCTTAGACTTGTCAAATACTGATCACCTATCATCCATATCTAGTTATTAAAACAGACTTTCTAGGGGCGCCTGGGTGGCGCAGTCGGTTAAGCGTCCGACTTCAGCCAGGTCACGATCTCGCGGTCCGTGAGTTCAAGCCCCGCGTCAGGCTCTGGGCTGATGGCTCAGAGCCTGGAGCCTGTTTCCGATTCTGTGTCTCCCTCTCTCTCTGCCCCTCCCCTGTTCATGCTCTGTCTCTCTCTGTCCCACAAATAAATAAACGTTGAAAAAAAATTTAAAAAAAAAAACAGACTTTCTAATTAATCTCTGTGAGCAAGACATAGTCAGTTTAGACTTACTGCTATTTTTTTCTCCAAAGAAAAATTTTTTTTCTGAATTAAAAAAAACTTTATTCTTTTCATTAATTTAGGCTGTGTTTCCACACAATCTCCATCCTCTTCTACTTCAAATTTGACATCTATAATTATTTGAATTATTTTCCCCCTTTCATCATACTGAATACAGATATGAAAATCAGAACTTAAATAAAATATAGTGTAATTTAGAGGCTGATTATTAACTTTATGAGAAAGATTTCCTTTTCTAGTTGGAAATTCTCTGCTTCATCTAAGTCAGTGGTAAGGTAATGGAAAAGACAGGCAGAGATGCTTGGGGAGAGCTCTGGTCTAGGTTCTAGGGCCATTACCAACCAGTTTTGTCTCATTTGTTGTATCAAATAATCCTCTGGTGCTCAGTTCCTTAATATCAGGGGGTTAAGCAAGATAATCTCCGTAGTTTTTTCTGTAAATTCAAGTTACAGGAACTCATCTGTTGTGTAAACCAAGGCCCAAATTTCTGTCTTGGACATTCTGAGTTTCTTATATAATTGTTAGTAGAGTCAGAAATTTCCCAAATTCTGTTTCCCATAATTCCTTAGTTCTACTATTAAGTGTCACTGGTAGTAGAATTCTAAATATTTTATTATAACAACAGCAATTTAAATTCAAGGGCATATGGAGAGAAAGGAGTTCACGTAAAAAGCATACTAGTATATCTCATATGATAATGAGCTTATTCAAAAGCTTGCAAAGTTTCTAACTAATGCAGTATTATGTTTTACAACTTGTATCTATAAAGTCCATTAAGCAGTGCGTTTCCCCTTTGATTCAAATTTATGCATGTTCACATTAGTGATTACATTTTTTTTTCAAATCACACCTAGAGTTCATGACTCGAGTCCTAAATTTAAGTTCATATTGGATTTCAATTCTATTGCCTTCTTCTGATACATTTAAGATACATTGATATTACTTGACCACATTTTTGGACATTTAGGATAACTCTCATTATTTAAAACAAATTTGAGAACCGAAACTCCACTAACCATAAGAATGACTTTAAAAGTGACTCACCCAATTTGGTAATCAACCTGTTTTTTTAAATATTAGGTTTGAATGGAAAATGAAGAAAGCAAAAGGCTATTAATAATGACATGAGGTGGGTGTATGAACAGGTGTAGTAGATTGTGGTGACAGAGATGTGAAATTGCTGGCTATTCTAAAGAACCACATCCCCATTTTCTCTGTCACCTTCTCAGCAAATGGTGGTTTTATGATTCGAAAAAAGATGTACTGAATGTTGAAACGAGACCATCAGAGTCTTTTTTGTTCAAGAGGATGAAAAGGTTTTAACGTAAAACTTCAGGACTGAAAAACAAGTATTATTTCTTTTCATCTGAATATGGATCCATAAAGGAGATCAAACATTTCCACAAGCATTTTTAATGTCTCTGACCAGGAAGTCCTTCATTTCACACATCTGGGAAGTTATCAGGTGTCCCTGACTTTATGTCCTAAATATCTTCAGTTGCCTCCTCTTCTCTGTGTCTTCATCATCACTATGTAGGCTCCTGCCATTATCCTGTCTTACCCGACAACTGCACCAGCTCCCTGTTCCCAACATTAATTCTCCATTCTGTCAACAAGCCCTGACCTTCTCAAACATGAGTCTGGCCCTCCACTGTTAAAAAGCCATCAGCAAATTCCCATTTCCTTGAGAATAAAATGCAAACCTTCAGCATGACATAAAAGATTCATTATGGTCTGCCCTTCTGTTTAGCTTCACCTGCCAACAAAGTCTTCCTCTCTCCAACTTAATTTCTTGGTCATGCTGAAACAGATTTTAGTTCCCTTAATCCACCTTGCTTTCTCACCACACTTCTCTGCACATACTGCCCCTCTTGCTTGGAAAGACCTTCCCCATGTCTTCATCTGGGAAACTCTTGCTCATCCTTTATGACTCCACCACCATTCCCTTTTTTCATCTTTAATCACTCTTTCAGGTCGGTGTGACACCAGTGTGTTCCCACGCATGCCCGATCGCATGCTTCATTCTACTCTAAATGGCACTTCATCACTGCACCGTAGTGCAATTGTCCATCGCCCTACACTGAGACTCTGGAAGGGAAGGACTACCTTGTTCGTTCTTTTCTCTCAACACTTAATATAGTGTCTGGCACAGAGCAGGCATTCTATAAATGTATGTTAAAATAACCAATGCATAAATAATCCAGGAAGGAAAAGTTCAACATGGAGCAACTGTATTTATTTAAGCTTATTTATTTTGAGACACAGAGAAAGAATGAGTGGGGCAGAGACCGGTGGGGTGGGGGGTGGGGGGATAGAGGATCTGAAGCAATCTCCTTACTGTCAGCACAGAGCTCAAAGTGATGCTCGAACCCACGAATCACGAGATCATGACCTGAGCCAGAGTTGGATGCTTAACCGACTGAGCCACCCAGGCGCCCCTGAACATGGAGCCACTTTAAAATGGGATTAATGGGGCGCCTGGGTGGCGCAGTCGGTTAAGCGGCCGACTTCAGCCAGGTCACGATCTCGCGGTCCGTGAGTTCGAGCCCCGCGTCAGGCTCTGGGCTGATGGCTCGGAGCCTGGAGCCTGTTTCCAATTCTGTGTCTCCCTCTCTCTCTGCCCCTCCCCCGTTCATGCTCTGTCTCTCTCTGTCCCAAAAATAAATAAATGTTGAAAAAAAAAATTAAAATGGGATTAATTAGGACACTGATTCACATTATTTTTAATAGCATTGAAGCTGCTACGATATACAACAGAAAAGTGGCCCAAAACAGTACCGAAAACTCACAGTAAACATTATTTTCTACTTGACTAAAAAGAACATTAAAACATCAACAATCTTTCCTGATACTTTTTTATTTTACTTGAAAAGAAAAGGAAGCCTTCTCCCCTCATCATAATTTCATAAATTCATGATTTCCCCTCTCTCAAGCTATAGTTATCAGTGGCATTTAAAATCTCTGAAACTTCATTTATTCCAATTAAAACAGAAGAGGTAACTATTAATTGTAACTCTTCAACCACTTCTGTAAAGTTATTAGAAATTTTATTTATATGTTCACAATGTAATTCTGTAAAAAATGCAAGCCCCCAAATAGTATGGGAGAAGTAGGGAGAAGTAACAGGTGAAACAAGGGTAAATCTCCATAAGCTTGGGCGACCAGGAAGTACGTCCTCACTTTTCTATGTGCCTGTTATAGACTTAATTTCTATATCAGGCCAAGTAGGAAGGCCAGAATGAGAGGTGACAGAAACTTAAGCTCAATTTGGACTTCTCTTTTCTTCTTGAAGTCTAGGGACTGATTTAGTTTCTGGGCATCAGAGGGGCAGGGAGAAGGGGTCTTTGGTCCATAGTTTCATCCTTTAACCAGCTACATCTCAACACACACATGAAACAAGTGACATGGTAAAATTACAGGCTGTGCCCCATTGGCTATTATAGACATCTGAGCTCGTGAAAACAAAAGTGGTAGCATACTGCTCTCCACCAGAACCAAGTGATAGATTTTATTAACTAAGCTCTGAGAAGCTCAAAGCAATTTCAGATAAGTTTAAAATGTTATGTAAGGTTAATGGGTATAATGAGTTCTACATCAATTATATAGAGTTCTACATCTATATAATTAAAATATTATATAAGGTTCAGTGTATGTGATATGCTGAACAATATCGTGAGAAGTGGGTGATTTTTATCAATAGGAAATCATGACCATGAAACAAATCCCGTGGTTTTAAACACATAGGAAAATAATAATGCCTTCGAAGTACACGAAAATATAAGCCCACTTGGAACTTCATACATATCTGTGCAGCCTTATGTATGTAACAATACAAAAAAATCAGAAAAAATGCATTCTAAGGTGTAACATTAGCTATTTCAGAGCAGCAGGATCTCTGATGATTTAATAATTTCACCTTTCATTTTTGTGATTTTTCTAAATTTTCTTTAATACACATTATCATTTCTAGAATAAAAATAATTAAATTGCATTTCTGTGTTCTACTTTTGAGGGTATTATTACTGAGACAGAGGTATGTGTGTCTGCTCATGTGCACCCATGGTGAGTGTGAAGGTAGCATGAGGGCCGACTGTATTCTAGGCAGTAGAAATAAGCTTAAGTGATGATGAAATTGGGGAGGGCATACAAAGAGTGTGGATGAGAAAAAGCAGGTACAGTGGAAGGGCAAACCCTATCTCAAAGGGTACTCATTGCCAGTTGACTGCTGTATAGCTCATAGCAACTTTTCATGAGAAGCCAGATATCTAGATTTTTGTGTGAAATTTTTTGATGTTGGAAGTAAATTAGTTTTTAATTGTGAAGCACTGTATCTGCCACACCAAAGATGTCTGTAGGACAAATGTAGCTTCCGGGGAGTGTATCTGGACTTTTCTGCTCAGACCTATTGGTCCATAGTTTGATAAATTAATTTACAGTGCTTCCCAACATATTTGAAACCAGAGCACACATAAAGATATGATAACATTCGTACAGCACGCTGAAAGGAGCTTCTTGTTGCCTGGAGATATCTGAACTGTGGCCTCCTAATGCCTAGGTCTCATCCCCTCTCCTACCCCGGCCCACCCTGACTTATTGAGGAGCTGAAGAGCTATCTCGGACATCCCTGTAACTCACCATAATGCATTTGCATCACCCACTGTGGTATGGCCCACTCTACCTGAAAGCGTGGAGGAAATGAAATGAACAGGGCTTTCGGTGGTGGTGGAATAGGGAACAGGGTTATGGGGAGAAATCCCAGGATGCAGAGAGCATGTGGCAGGAAGCAGGGAGGGTGGCTGTCTGGGCTGGGGCACCTCAGTCAAGAGCCTGAATCCTAATCAACTTGTGTGAGCTCCTTGCAGACCAGGACTATAAAGGTCTTTGTGTCCCTAGGCCCTGGTGCAGAGGCTAACAGAGAAAGTGCCTAGCAAATGTTTGTTGAATAAATGAAGTGCGGTCCCAGGGTGCTGATTCAGGAAGGAGAGGCCTTACCTCAAGCTTCTACCACTTTTTGGGGATAGAGGGTAGGTACATTCCCTGAATTACTCTAACTATGGACACCTACCACTCTTTTCTCCTCCCTCCACCCCCAGATCCCTTTCCCTGAGGAATTTAACTTATCCTTAGGAATCATACTGGCTTTTCCTACAACCCTCAGAAAATACTCTTGGACTTATTTTTCTTTCTTATGTCTCCTTCCCTCCAGCCCCCCCCCCCCCAAATAGGGCATGATGCAAGAAGAAATCCTAGTTAGTTTAAACCCACTGAGGGTGCACAAGATTTCTATAAAGCACAAGGGCCTAAAGAAAGATTTCCTGGATGGAATCCAGTTTCTGGATCTTCAGCTTCCTTCACTGTCCTTAAAACTGATCTGCCTGAAGATATCCTTGAGGTGTGGTGCTGTTTCCTTTGTCACTGCCTCTTGCATAATCCCCCTCCCCTCCACCTCCCTCATTATGAAAGGGCCTCCCTCCCCCTGGAGAGGTTACTGCAGCCCATTGCCCTGGGGTGGAAGAACCTCTAAAGTGGCAGACAAGAAGACAATTCAAATTATTGGCTTGGATGGTGAGAGGGGGGAATAATTATAATAATCCTTTTGAAACTCAGGAGGTTTTCAGTTCTTTACTTTGAACAGAATTAAAGGGGAAACTAATTGAGTGGTCAGCTGGTGATTCATTAAAAAATAATTTTTATAATTCATTACTATGTGATTTCAATTATATAACTCTGAAGGGGTTCAAATAATTGTAGGTCATTGCTGTAATAAAACTTTCAGTCTCGTGTTCTTATGTATGTGACTAAGTTTTTCAGCACTTGAACATTAAAAAAGAAAGTTACATGTAAGTCTAATTCTAGCATAAGTAATATTAACCCACAGATACAAAAGCTCATTGAAAAAAAGGCCCCGTTACCTCATTAAAACATATGCTGACAGTAAAATGTTAACCTATATTTAACATTTATGTAAATGTGTCATTCGTGGTGGTTGATCAGTGTTGTCATTAAATAACTATAATGGTAACGACAGAAGAAAGAAATGCCAGCATTATAGAACCAGAGAACATTTCGATTTGTATGTGTATTTTTATTGTAAAGAATTATGATAGAATGACCAATCATGGATTTCAAGCATCAAAAATATGCCATATTAGAATAAAATTTTGTGGGGAAAATGGAATGGAAATACGAGTTAAGGAGAAAACATGATGTGAAATTTCTGACATAAAAGAATTTGTTCCTATGTATTTTTTTAATGATGTGGGAATTAAACATCTCTGGTGTTTACATTCCTGGATTATATTTAAGAATCACATAATAGTTTTTTTGGTTTTTTTAAATTTTTTTAACGTTTATTTATCTTTGAGACAGAGAGAGACAGAGCATGAATGGGGGAGGGTCAGAGAGAGGGAGACACAGAATCTGAAACAGGCTCCAGGCTCTGAGCTGTCAGCACAGAGCCCGATGTGGGGCTCGAACTCACAGACCGCGAGATCATGACCTGAGCCGAAGTCAGCCGCTTAACCGACTGAGCCACCCAGGCGCCCCAGAATCACATAATAGTTTTTTAAACAATATGTCAATAGTTATAATACACCAGATATATAATTATATAATAATGTCAATAGTTATGGTACACATCCTTTGCCACTATTTAAATTTATGATGAAAAAGTTTAGGTGCAAATTTTAAAATGTGTGAGGGAGTATAGTTTTCCGAAATTATTTTAGGGGGCATAGAAGCAGAGCCTAACGACGACTCATTTAGGAGCCAGGGCCTAGGACTGAATCAAATCTATTTTTCCCAGTGGTAATATAGACTCCATCTTTAGAATTATAATAATCACTTTATTTCCTTCTTCAGTGGTTAAAAAAAAAGCTGTAAGAAAATCTCAGTAATTAGCTGTTACTCAGTAATAAGGAGAAAACATCTAGAGTATTTAGCTTTAAATAACTTCTGACTGCAGATGATTCACAAACTTAAAGTTTTCACCCAGACCTCTCCTCTGCGTTCTAGATGTACATTTCCACCTACCTGACACAAGTCCACATGGCATCTCTGACAGGCAGTTTGCCCGACCATGTCTGCTGTTCCAATTCGGATGCTGTAATTCCCCTCCCAGAACCTCACACTGGTTTCCCTTCTCAATAAATGTCCCTTCCCTTAGAGTTTTAGGTACCGCGGCCCCCATGCTCTCATTACTGTGGCTGCCTGGAGTGTGGAGGATGAAAAAATAAGAAAAGGGGGAAAAAAAAAGATTAAAAACAACAACAAAAAAACCTAAGTGATTTTTTTTCTGTTTTCTAGGAGCATTAGAGATCTCCTTTCTTGCTCATTGGACCAGAACTAGAGCCTTCTTCTGGAATTCTCTCTGTCTAGGCCTGGTTTCCACTTCTGGTTTTGGGCTATCCTGAGTCCCGGCTAGGAGACCCTGGAGAGAAAAGAAAATGGGAAACTCCCTTCTGGTTCAGCAGGACTTCAGTTTTCTTCTTTCCCTATCTGCCTGCTACCATTTCATTTTAGAGTACTCATGTATTCTGCCCCTTTTATGTCTGCATTCAGTGGGTGGGACAGGATAGAGTCAGCTTACGTCGAAATGGAACCTCTGTATTCTGTATCTTAACTTCTTATCGTAGAATAAGCATTTTCCATTTTGATGAAACAGTTAATGGGTGCATACCACACTCTTGATTGGACGTTTAGGTTGTTTCCAGTTTCTCCCTGTTGTAAATTGTGATGAGTTCATAGTTAGAACACAGGGGAGTCTCTCTTTCTGTGGGGGCCTGGGCCTTCCAAACAAATTCCTGTTACAGTGAGACTCTTCACCACTAGACTGTCTTTTAAATTAGCTGAAGCTAGTAGTTGTTAAGTTATAAGCAAGATCAAGCAACTCTATCCATAGTCCAGTAGTTTGAATTTAGGGGCAAATGTATTTGACCTGTAAGACTGATAGCAGTGTAATTGAGGGTGCATGGGTGGTCCAGAGCAGGCAAGCCTGACCTTTACTGAAAAGACGCATATATATATATATCTGAATAGTCCCATAAACGTTAGAGCCCTCTGACTCTCTGTCTGTCTGTCTGTCTGTCTCTCTCTCTCGAACAACCTGGCATAGTAAGATGTTGGTTACTGTGATGTGTTACACCTGCTGGAACCTGCAGAAAGCATTACTTTTCTCTCCTGTGGTTATGAAGCAGACCCTGTGATCTTGGGAGACCCACAGGCTTTCAGATACTCCCATTTCTCTCCATTGCCAGTACACTCTGCCTCTTCCCTGGAGTGGTGGGAGTTATAGCCCTTACTCTCTGCTGGGGTTAGGGACCCTCATCTTTCCATCTCAGCGAGTCTGCGGAGGGCATGAGGTGGCATAAAGCTTGTGTTTCTTTCTGTCATGTGTCATACATCCATGTTCTCTGTGTGAGGACTCTCTTGATTGGAGAAAAAAGAACCAGATTTTAGTTCCAACTTAGGTAGTAAGAAATTACTCCCATTTTCTTCTGTCAGAATTCATCTGTCTAAAGGGTTAGATTTCTCTCCAGAAAGATGGTAGCAATTTACATTTCCACTGAAATATATAAAAGTGCCCATATCACCACACCCTCACCAGTAATTCTCATTTATAATGTTTATTAATTTGACAGATGAAGCATGGCAGTTTCTTGTTTGAAATGTTATCTCTTTAATTGCCTGTGAAGTGGAACATTTTTCCATGTTCACTGCCAGTTGAATTTCTTCTTTGTGAATTGTTCTTGTTCATTGCCCATCTATTTCCCAAGTGTTATATTTTTAAAGATCTAACATTTTATATTTATCATTTAGAAAAATCAGCAGTGGAAATATGAAGATGTATAACAAAACTCTGTTCTCTAGTTCTGAAATCATTTTACTGCATTATTTATTCTAGGTCTACATAGAAGAATGGTGGCAAATTTTGCATTAATAATGAAATCTAGAAAGCCTCTAAAAATCTAAATTAAGATAAT
Source organism: Prionailurus viverrinus (assembly GCF_022837055.1). Taxonomy (NCBI): domain Eukaryota; kingdom Metazoa; phylum Chordata; class Mammalia; order Carnivora; family Felidae; genus Prionailurus; species Prionailurus viverrinus. The sequence continues at coordinate 82,239,027 of NC_062562.1, read as the reverse complement.
GTCCTAAGTGTTCTTCTTCCAACTTTTTGAGCAAACCAGTTACCAATGCTCTTCTTCCTGCCCTGCCTGCCCTCTGGTGGAGGTGTTAAAGAGCAGGCCTGGAGATCAAGCAAGCCATAAGGGAACTAGAAGTTGTGAAAAAGACCAGGGTAAGTGCAAATGACACCAGCCGTTGAGTAATTGCAGAGCCAGAGTTTGACTTAATAAACCTCTGTTTCTTGGTTTTTCTAACATTAAATGGGGATAACACCATTTACCATGGCACCTTTCCATAGGTGCCGCTCTCCACCTGTGGTCCTGCTGACCCAGATGGTCCCTGCATGAGAAAAACATGCCCCAAATCTGTATCTGGAAAAGAATACAGAATCTGGCACTTGCTAGATAGTTGAGTGCCTTTGGATAAGTCCCTTAAGCGCTCTGTAAATTAAGAACAATGATATTAATGGGTCTATTGTGAGGCTCAAACTAGTAATGCTAGTGAAAGTGCTTTGTAAACAGTAAACCTCTGCAGATGTAGGGTAATATTAATACAATGTTGACAACTTTTCTCTCAATCAATATTTAACCTGACTTAGTATCTTTTGTATTTTAAAATAAGAAATAATCAGTTTATCCTTTTAATCTTTAGCAAATAAATGGAGCCTTTGGTCTCATAGCCATAGAAAAAGCAAATGACATGTCCCAGTGTGACCCAGGTCTGTGTGTGTACTCTCTGATCTCACTTTCATTTTTGTTTTAATTATAGCATTGAAAGAGTAGAAGGTTTAAAATTACACCTTTCAGAACTAGTCATTATTCACTGACTCTGTGTTTCAAAAATATTGCTCATGTCTTTAAAATAAATCATCAGGTTCTTTTATTGTTACCTTGGCCTAAATATAAATTTATTGACATGGTGATGATAATGGTTTTTAGTGGTTTTTAAAGCATTTCTTTGAGGCTGTAATAATGTAGAAGATTCAAACATACTATTTAAACATATTAAATATTTACATAAAATTTAAGTATTTAAATTGCTTACACATTTTGTTCTGTGTAGCTGAAGATAAATGTGAAAATACGTAGATTTATAGAAATAGAAGGGTTGAGAGTTTTGTGCTCCTTTCTCTGCTACATACATAGTCTCTCCTCCCTCCCACCCACTTCAGTATGATACAGTAGAAGGATATAAAAGGTAGTTATCTGAAGAGAGATAAAACTGTCAAAGGTACCTGGCCCAAGTCGCCATTATTCTTGCTTAGATATTTACAGTAGCTACCCATCTGGTTTTTCTACTTCAGTATGTCCTTAAAATAGCAGCCAGGACGATTCTGTTAAAATCCAAGTCAGATAATATCATTTTATTTATTTTTTAATGTTTACTTAGAGAGAGAGAGAGCATGGGGGAGAGGCAGAGGGAGAGGGAGACAGAGGATCCAAAGCAGGCCCCGAGCTGGCAGCAGAGAGCCCGATGCAGGGCTCAAACTCACGAACCATGAGATCTTGACCTAAGCCTAAGTCAGGCTCAACCAACTGAGCCATCTGGGTGCCCCAGTAATGTCATTTATATGCTCAAAAACCTCCAATGACCTTTCCTACCCAGTCCTCTTTTCCTACCCACCCCCTCACTGTCCGGCCAGCCACACTGGCCTCCTTGACCACACAAGGTCCAGTACAGCTTTGCCCTGGAAAGTGCTTCCCTCAGAAATCTCCAGGAGTGGCTGCCTGACCTCCTTCAGGTCTCTTCATCTTCTCAGTGGGATCTTCTCTTTCGCCTCTTCTAAAATTTCAACTTTCACCCCACTCCTTCATCCCTTCCTTCCATAATGCTTATCACCATCTAACATACAATATGTTTATTTATTTCTTCTGTTTATTATCTGTCTCCCATTCAGAATGTAAGCACCATGAGGTCAAAGGGTTTTGTTTGTTTTGTTATCTGCTGTATCCTCAATGCCTGGCTCATAGTTAAGTTCTCAAAAAATGTTTGCTGAATGAATAAATGAATGAATAAAACAAAGACAAGTCATGGTCTTGTTTGATTTCCAACATGTAAAAATTATAGAATTTTCATCAAAACTTTTTTCAAAAGCCAGGTAACTTTGGGTGGTTTCTGGTGATGAGAAATCTAAGGTATATGTGTTCTCCTCTTCTACCCCCTCCAAATACTTTGGCCATTTTATGTCTCAAGAATTAAGATCTCCATTAATCCATCACTGTCCTGTTTAATCTAAGTGTAATTGTATAAATCACTCCCAGTTTGTCATGAAAGGAGAGAATTGAATAGTAATGAAATATCTGTCCTTTGCTTTTTTTGACACTATATTCTGATGATCTTAGCTTTGTTTAAAAAAATTTTTTTAACGTTTATTCATTTTTGAGAGAGATACAGAGCATGAGCCAGGGAAGGGCAGACAGGGAGGGAGACAGAATCTGAAGCAGGCTCTAGACTCTGAGCTGCCAGCACAGAGCCCTGTGTAGGGCTCGAACCCACAAACTGCGAGATCATGACCCAAGCCAGTCAGACACTTAACTGACTGAGCGACCCAGGTGCCCATCAAAACTAATCATGATCTTAGTTTTGGCAACCCATTTTCTGACTTCTCTTTCTCCCATGTTTCCAAAATACAGGCACCACCAGAGGATCTTGCTTGGATTTCTTCTCTTGCTTTGTGTATTCTTAACCACTTTTCTGGCTTCTATCATCTCCTTTTCTTAGATGACTCTTAATTTGTAAACCCAATTTTGATATTTCTTATTGGCTCTCAGTTCTGCATGTCCCAGACTGACCATATCCATCTGGCCACCTTTCAAGTTCTCAAACCTTACATATCTAAAACCACATTTATATTTTTCCTTTAAAACTGGCTCCTGTTCCAGGAGTCCATTTCTGTTAATAACTTTGTCTTTTTCCAAGTTTGGAAATGTTTCCAAGGTTTGTAATCGTTTATGACTTTTTCCTTGTTGTCAGTTGTCAACCCTTCTTGCTTATATCTCTAGAATATTTCCTGATTCATCCTCTTCTTTGCTTTAAGTAGGTCAGGAATGTGGCCTGAGATTCGGCATTTCTAATATGTTTCTGAGTCAAGCTGGTTTTTGGTCTGTTCACCACACTTGGAGTAACAAAGGCCTGCTATAGGTTAACAGTGGCCGTTTGAACACAGTCTTTCATTTCCTGGTCCATGGCCATATCTAAGAAATACTTAATTCTCTTTCACAAATAGAGATCTGATATTGCCTGGTCTTGCTTTAAAAGAGAAAATGTCTTTTCTATGTCATAGAAGATTTAGAAAATTACAGAGACAGAAGGTAAAAAATTCAAATCAGCCATAAAGGTCAGTTCACAATTAATCATTAACACTTAGATATATCCTTTTAGTCCTTTATTTCTTTGTCTATAAATATATTTAAGTTATATTTATATTTTTAAAACCATAGAGGAATCATTCTTCCTTTAGTTGCCCAATGTGTAAATATGCTAAGCGTGTTGAATCCCCTGTCTTAAAAAGTAGAATCTGCCTTCTCTATGTGATAAAAATGCTCACTGCTCTGTTTCTTGACCTCTCTTACATCTGGGAACTCGGGACTTGGTGCAGCCAAGCAGATGCATCCTCTCTAGACTTTGATTCAAGAACTGGTGACTCAAAGCAGCAGGGATGACGCAGAATCCGTTCTGGCCAGGGCATAGCAGCAATGGCAGCTGCATCCGGTTTCCAGTGGCGGGAGAGACAGCTGTTCTGTGGCAGTGTGCAGTGTCCAGCATCCAAGGACTTGGCATTGCAAATTACGAGGTTGGTGCTTGGCAGCTGTGGTAATGACTTCACAAAACCAGTTTTTCTGAGTGCTTTGGGTGTGGTTCTTGCCCAGTGGTTTATCTTTCCACCTTTACTTCTTAAATTAGCTTAAAAGTTGACTTAATTTACTGGCAACACATACTAATGATATTAACAATAACTAACTCTTAGTGCTAATTATGTGCCAGGAAAATTTCAAAGTATATTTACATGTAAAGTATGCTTTATGTATATTAATTCATTTAATATTTATAGCAACTCATTGTGTATGTACTAGCGTTATCCCCATTTTACAGATGATGATACTGAGCCACAAAGAGGTTAAGTTACTTGCTCAAGGTCGCAGGACTTTAAATGGTCTTGAAATTCAAATCTGGTCAGTCTGACCTAGTTCTTAAGAGCCCTATCTGATACATGTACTGTTTCATAACCTGATTTTTTCATAAGACAAAATTTCATGAGCATTGCCATGTTATTAAATATTCATCTAAATATTTAATGTAGCTGCATAGTGTTCAATTATAAGGATGATTCCTGATTTGTTTTACTTGCTATTTTTGGACATGAAGAATATCCTGTCGCCTAAACTTTTTGTTTCTTTGTTTGGGAGAGAGGGTGCAAGTGAGTGAGGGGCAGAAAGACAGAGAATCCCACAAGAGGCAGAGAGACAGAGGGAGGAGAGAGAGAAGTGGGGCTTACCCAAAGTGGGGCTCGTGCTCACGAACCGTGTGATCATGACCTGAGCCGAAGTCAGATGCTTAACTGATTGAGCCACCCAGGCACCCATAAACTGTTTTTGTTTTTGTTTTTGTTTTAATAGCCATGACTCTCCTTGGGATAAAGTCCTAAAAGTAGAATGCTTAGTCAAAGGGTATTCTGATTGCTTTCCAGAAAGATTATTCCAGTTTACACACACAGTAGTGTGAGGGAGCATCCTGTTTCCCTCAGGCGTTAATAGCATTGAATATTGTCATTAAAATTTTTTTCTTTGTGATATTGAAAATGATAGACAGTTTTCATTTAGGCCTGAACTTCTTTAAACATTTAAAAATATATGTGTTGGTCATTTGTCAAAAGTTCTTTTGTGAATTGACTGTTCCATCACCTATGGGATAAAGTTGAAACCTTAGAAGGCAATTCTAGGTTCTTTCTACTCTGACCCCAACTTCTTGTCTATCTAATTCTCCTATAAGTCCTAAGAATTCACCCTACACATCCTGGGGATTATTTTGTTTTGTATGAGTTGAAACTGTATGAATGTGCTATTTTTATCAGCCAAAAATGGTTGACCGTTGACATTTTCATATGGTTAAACTTTATAAATCTCCAAAACATTTGCTTTCCCACTAGAATGTTTTCACAAACGTCTTGGTCTCTCTCTGCTTGGTGAAATCCTTCCCTTTCCTTATGAAGCCAGGTTCACTGGTCATCCCCTTACCCCTCTATTCCTTTGCCATCACATTCCTCTTCCCCTTCTTACCCCAGTTTAGGTAACTGTAAATAACTCCTCTTCACCATCTTCACTCTGCTTCTTGCCTATCATAGCCGTAGAATGGATTGCAGCTGGATAATGAGTTTGCATCTGCCTGGCAGAGGCCAGGCCCTCTGCTGCTCTTTGCCAGCAGAGACTCTCTTATTTATTTTGGCAGTTAACAAAGCTAACAAGGTTTCCGGCTCACAGCAGTTGCACAGCAAATATATGTTGAAGGGAAGAGCTAGTAACTTTCAGGCCCAGGAAGTGCCTTATTAACCAAATAATAACTGCAATTTCCTTCCATGTTAAGTAAGGAAGAGTATGTGTAATGTCTTCTAATTTGCTTGGTTGGTATTTTGTTTGGCATTGGCCCTTCTTATTTTGAATCCTGCCTCCTTTTAATACATTTTTTCCTATTTTCAGATGTGGTAGTTATATTTCAGTTCAAAGAAATGAATTTATTCCATGGCACAGTTCTCAAGGGTGAAAGAACACAATTCTCTAACTAGCTGTATAGTAATTAGTGTACTTTCCAAGGAATAAATGTACTTTTTTCCTCTTAACTATATTCATCTTTTTTCTTAGGTAGACTTTTAGGAACTTTTAGTGACTTCCAGGAAGCACTAATGCTATAGATAGAGTTATATTTCAACAAGCTTCAGGAAACATTAAAAGTAGAATTTTCTTTAATTAAAGTGTAGTTGACATACAATATTATGTTAGTTTCAGGTTTACAAAAAGTAAAAATATTTTTTAAAACCATTAAAAACACTTAAACTGAATCTTATTAAGATAAAGCCTCTATTTATAAAAGATAACATTGAACGATCAATTTATTTTTTTTTAATTTAAGTCCACGTTAGTTAACATATAGTATGATAATGGTTTAGGAGTAGAATTCAGTGATTCAACACTTACATAACACCCAGTGTTCATGCCAAAAAGTGCCCTCCTCCTTAATGCCCATCACCCATTTCGCCCATCCTCCCTAACCTCCCCTCCAGCAATCCTCAGTTTGTTCTCTGTATTTAAGAGTCTCCTATGGTTTGCCTCCTTCTCTGTTTTTATCTTATTTTTTATTCCCTTCCCCTATGTTCATCTGTTTTGTTTCTTAAATTCCACATATGAGTGAAATCCTGTGATATTTGCCTTTCTCGGACTGACTTATTTCGCTTAGCATGACACTTTCTTTTTCCATCCATGTTGTTGCAAATGGCAAAATGTTTTTCTTTTCGATCGCTGAGTAATATTCCATTGTGTGTGCATATATATACATATATATGTATATATATACACGGGTATATATGTATATATATATGTATATATACATATATACACTGCATCTTCCTTATCCATTCATCAGTTGGTGGACATTTGGGCTCTTTCCGTAATTTGGCTATTGTTGATAGTGCTGCTATAAACATTGGGGTGCGTGTGCCCCTTTGAATCAGCATTTTTGTGTAAATACCTAGTAGTACAATTTCTGGGTCGTAGGGTAGTTCTATTTTTAATTTTTTGAGGAACCTCCATACTGTTTTCCAGAGTGACTACACCAGTTTTCACTCCCACCAGCAGTGCAAAAGTGTTCCGCTTTCTCTGCATCCTCACCAGCATCTGTTGTTTCCTGAGTTGTTAATTTTAGCCATTCTGACAGGTGTGAGGTTGTATCTCATTGTGGTTTTGATTTGTATTTCCCTGATGATGAGTTGCACGATCAATTTAAATTGCACTTACAGGAAGAAAGTCATGGAATCATAGAACTTTAAAGGTAGAGGATATCCCCAAGGTTTTCAGTATGTACTCTGGTGGAAAAATACCAAGTAGGAATGGAGGAGAGAAGATAATAGTTTCACTTTAGCACTGGCTCCATATTCCTCTCTCCAGTTAATTTTCAAGTGAAATTACAACCCTTACTCATCTTCTCTTACCTACATATCATGCCCTAGTCATGCCTCAAACAAGTGCAGGTAGAAGCAATCTCAATCCAGGCCTCCTTTTGTTTACAGTCTGAAGGGACTGGATGCCCTGGCTCCCCCATGACCCCCCAGACATCCAGACATCTTTGGTCTTTTCTTCCTGCTTGCTCATTAGGCATGTGTGTGCTCAGAATTTTGCCTTTCTTTGCTAACCAGGGAACTGGTTCAGTTTTCCAGATCCAAAGATCAGAAGATCTGTTTGAGATTTTTAAATAGGGGGTGGGAGGTTATAATGAAAAAGATAATAGCAACTAAATGGTAAGAATGTGGAGAAATTGGAACCCTCATACACTGTTGATGGGAATGGAAAATGGTGTAGCCACTTTGGAAGACAGTCTGGCACTTCTTCAAATAGTCAAACATAGAGTTGCCATATGATTCAGCAATTCCACTTTTAGGTATACCCAAGAAAAATGAAAAGATATGTCCACACAGGAGCTGGTACATGAATGTTCATGCAGCATTAATCATAACAGCCAAAGAATAGCAACAGCCTAAATGTCCATTAGCTGGTGAATGGATAAATAAAATGTGGTAAGTCCATTAAATGGAATATTGTTTATCAGTTAAAAGAAATGAAGTACTGATACATGTTACAACATGGATGAATATTAAAAACATGCTAAATGAGAGAAAACAGTCATAAAGGACCATATATTTATGATTCTATTTATATGAGATTTCTAAATAGGCAAATCTGTACTGAGAGAAAGTAGATTAGTGGTTGCCTAGAGTGATGGCAGAGGGTAGGGGTGTGGGTGTTCTCTTTGGGGTAATGAACGTGTGCTAAAATAGGTTGTGGTAATGGATGTATAAGTCTATGAACATACTAAATGCTGTTGGGTCATACACTTTAAATGGGCAAATTATATTGTATGTGAATTTTATGTCAGTAAAGCTGAAAAAAAAGAAAAGAGGGGGGCATTTAGGTGGCTCTGTCAGTTAAGCGTCCGACTCTTGATTTCAGCGCAGGTTATGATCTCACAGTCCAGAGATCGAGCCCCACATCGAGCTCTGTGCTGATCGCACAGAACCTGCTTAGGATTCTCTCTCTCTCTCTCTCTCTCTCTCTGCCCTTTCCCCACTCATGCATGCCCTGTGTCTCAAAATAAATAATTAAATTTTTAAAAAAAGAAAGAGAAAAGGGGTTTTGTGTGTTTTTCATTTAATTTTGTCTTCTTGTACTTCTGTGGCTAGCTGGACGTTCCCATGCCTAATTTCAAACTCATTTTGCCCTTTGATTCAGCCTGAAGTCCAGCCAATAGCTAATGTAGCAGGGTGGAAATTTAACTCACACTACAACCCAGACACAAAGAGAAAATATAAGTTCTTTATTTAGTCTATAACCAGTCTGGCTTTTCTGAAGCCCCAACTGATGGATAGTGGTGAAACGAATGGCATGGTTAGCAGTCTCTGGGAGGAAGAAATGGCTGTGGTGGAAGAAATGGCTGGAACTGATTTACCTGTAGCAACCACACACACAATTCTTGTTGTGACTAGATCCACTCAAATGACCAATGGACAGAACAGTGTGATGTTCCATGTATATAATTCTCAATTCTTGTTTTGATTCTTGATTCTCTGCCTTGCTTTGGCCTTTGTTTTCTATGTGATTCAAGACTTGCTTTAAACCCTGTGTATATATGCTCCTTAACTCCCAGTGGCTCTCCAGACATGTGACTATGGGCTCTGTCTTAAGCACTGATTCCCAGGTGATCATATGTCTCTGGGTTTGCTGTATTCCTGTGCCTGGTCACAAATGTTCAATGTCTCAGTCTCTTAATCATGGCTTCTAACCCCATCTCTATCTGTGATCAGTAGCTGGCTCAGGTGATAAAATAGTTTCCTGAGGCATTAGAGCTATAGAATATATACACTTAATTCCCTTCTTATGAAACTATATTTAACAGTACTCTAAAATGTTTTAAATAAAATTTGCCATAATTTTGTATTGATAATGCTCTGAGTACTTATTATACTATTTACAGTTCTATTTTGTTTGTTTCTTTGGAAAGAGGACTGCCTAACTGTTGATGCTTTGAATGGAGGGAGGTACAAAACAGTGTTATATTAGTCAGCCCAAGAGGAAGATGAACTGTAATGTATATTTGCTTTTCCATTGTTTAATCTTGGCCAAACCAGGTCAGTGAAGTGACAGTTCAGAAAGGAATTCAAAGAGTACTTACTGGCTGCTTTGAGCAATTGATTCTGAAGAATTGTGACTTCTGTAAATACCAACATATTTCAAAATTGGTATACAATCAGGACTTAAGGAATAGGACCTTAGCATTGATATATGCCCTACTGTCCGAGTGCCAATATAATGGGAAGTCTTTTTTTTTTTTTTTTTTAACAAATAATTCATTATTTGGGGGGAAAAACAAATTCAAAAATATTTAACATTATATGAATACCTGTTGAATTTACAAAAAGACAAACTTGATTAAACTATTTGACTACTAAGTGAACACGGATTTGGTGTATTTTATAGGATTTTTTTATTCAATAGAAACTATCTATGTGTTATATATAAATCAAAGTCCAGGGAAATATTTATGTAAATATATGTAAATAAATATGTACATATAAGTAAATCATGACTATATATATATATATATTCTTAGGTATATTGTGCTAAGTTTCAGCTGGATATAATCTTCACAGCAGCCTGGAGCCTGCTTCAGATTCTGTGTCGCCCTCTCTCTCTGCCCCTCCCCCACTCACACTCTGTCTCTCTCTCTCAAAAATAAATAAACATTAAAAAATTCTGTTTAGGGGCGCCTGGGTGGCGCAGTCGGTTAAGCGTCCGACTTCAGCCAGGTCACGATCTCGCGGTCCGTGAGTTCGAGCCCCGCGTCGGGCTCTGGGCTGATGGCTCAGAGCCTGGAGCCTGTTTCCGATTCTGTGTCTCCCTCTCTCTCTGCCCCTCCCCCGTTCCTGCTCTGTCTCTCTCTGTCCCAAAAATAAAAATAAAACGTTGAAAAAAAAAAAAATTTAAAAAAAAAAAAAAAAAAAAAATTCTGTTTAAAAAAGTGAAAGGTTGATAATGACAACCTAAAACACTTATATTCTTTTGGGTATTTATTTACTTACTCAGATACTCACAAGTTCTTTTGAAGTTTAAAAATGCCTGAGACATTTATAACAACTTTAAAGCAGCTATGGAAGAAATACTAATAAAGCATGAGGTGTAATTACATAGATTGCTAGACTTGAATAAATGCAATGATGATAGACAAAGAACAGTCAAGGAGAGGGAAAACTGGAAATGAGAAGAGTGAAGCATTGAAGGACTGATCTAACTGTAGCCCTGGATGAGTCACTGACAATCAAGGGGAAGAGTGGGGCATAGGAACAACATGTTTGCACAGTTTAAGCACCGTGTTGGAATTAATGTGTGTATTCCCACACAAACTCCTACCTCTCATTCCATTTGTATTGGTTGGGATGCAGATTAGATAGACCGCTGTATCAAAGGGGCCCAACATATAATGAGTTAACCAAGGAAAATCCAGAGTCTGTAAGGTGGCTTCTCAGTGTCTAGGACCAAGGCTCCTTCTGTCTTGTGGCTTGGCCATCCTTGAAGATGTTGCTTTTATCATTCACACTGCAGAAGATGGTTCACCACCATCCCAACTGGGCCCACATTCTATCCAGTGGGAAAAGGAAAGGGGGAACCAGATGGTCTTACGAAGCCTGAAATGATTATTAGAAAGGGAAATGAAGGAGAAAGGAACCTGACCATGTGTCCAGTATGATTTAAGAGAAGATTGATTTGGAAATTTAGGTAGCATTATGTCCCTTAGGTAACATTATGTCTTTCTAGGAAAAACTGGTCAATATCTGGGGTACCCCCACCTGTTCTGTTTCTCTTCTTAAGGAGATGCCCTGTTATAATGGGAAGAGGGATGTGGTTTATTGTTTCCCTATTGGGGTGAATTAGAAAGGTTTGGCTGCACACCAGCATTCAGCAAGGGTCAGCCACAGAAATGATCTTTCCAGGGCACTACATGAAAATCAAGGACAGGGGCGCCTGGGTGGCGCAGTCGGTTAAGCGTCCGACTTCAGCCAGGTCACGATCTCGCGGTCCGTGAGTTCGAGCCCCGCGTCAGGCTCTAGGCTGATGGCTCAGAGCCTGGAGCCTGTTTCCGATTCTGTGTGTCTCTCTCTCTCTGCCCCTCCCCCATTCACGTTCTGTCTCTCTCTGTCCCAAAAATAAATAAACGTTGAAAAAAAAAAAAAAAGAAAATCAAGGACAAACTGTGATGCCATTGGTATTACTTTCATTTATTCAACATTGGTTCTCAAAGTGTAGTCGCTGGATCAGCAGTATCACCATCACCTAGGAACTTGCGCAAACTCCCAAGTCCTACCTCTGACCTACTGAATCAGAAACTCTGGGGGTGGAGCCCCACAACTATGTTTGAACAAGCCTTCTAGGTGATTTGAGGCATGTTAAGTTGGCGAACCATGGATTTAATGCAACTCACTAAAAGGAGGTATCAGAATTCATATTTAATTGATTCTCTTTCTCTCTTGGTTTCTTTCTCTATTCCTTCCATAATTCCCTGGGACTAAAAAACAGTGAGCTTTCATTTACTTCTCCTAATATCCTACTTTGATAAAGCATCCACTTTCATATCAACCTCACTTAAGAAAACAAGCAACTAACAAACTAAACTAACCAAACCATAAGAATGGGCCCTTTGGAGGCACCTGGTTGGCTCAGTCTGTTAAGCATCAGACTCTTGATCTCGGCTCAAGTCATGATCTCGCAGTTCATGAGTTCGAGCCCCACATGGGACTCTGTGCTGGCAGCGCAGAGCCTGCCTGGAATTCTCTCTCCATCTTTCTCTGTCCCTGCCCCACTGGTGCTCTTTCTCTCTCTCAAAATAAATAAATAAACTTAAAAAAAAAAAAAGAACGGGTCCTTTGGGCTTTGTTGGGGAGAGGAGAGGGAATAATAGATATTTGGAAAATAGCCTGGATTGCTGCATGATCCTATTTTGAATGCCAGAAACTATTTTGTCTTTGCATTCCTTTAATATAACACTAATTTCCAGCCCTTTTCCTGATGGATCTGACTAATGGATTCTGCCAAGGATACTGTTTTCAGACCAGGAAGAGAAGAGCACATTTTCCACAGTATTGTATCACCCAATTACATCTATTCACTTTTGTTAGAAGTCTACACTTACATTTTTTTCCAACGTTTTTATTTTTTTATTTTTGGGACAGAGAGAGACAGAGCATGAACGGGGGAGGGGCAGAGAGAGGGAGACACAGAATCGGAAACAGGCTCCAGGCTCCGAGCCATCAGCCCAGAGCCTGACGCGGGGCTCGAACTCACGGACCGCGAGATCGTGACCTGGCTGAAGTCAGACGCTTAACCTACTGCGCCACCCAGGCGCCCCTACACTTACATTTTTAAAAAAAAAAAAATTTAGTGTTTATTTTATTTTTTAGATAGACAGAGGGTGAGTTGGGGAGGAGCAGAGAGAGAGGGGGACAGGATCCGAAGCAGGCTCCAGGCTCTGAGCTGTCAGCACAGAGCCTGATGCAGGGATCGAACTCACGAACCGTGAGATCACGACCTGAGCCAAAGTCGGATGGTTAGTCAACTGAGCCACCCAGGCGCCCCAGTCTACACTTAAATTTGATGAGAATGATGAAGAGGACCAGCTGCCTACTCCTACAGTGCTTCACAGAAAGAAATAGTACCAGGCAACAAAAACAGAGAGAAATAGTCAAGAATAGACAATGTCTAATTCTGGCTCTGTTTCTATCCCAGCATCCTCAGTGTGCATAGTTTCCCTTGATTATAAAATAGAGATAAATTCTAAATGCAACATTACATAAAAACACATTTATTTTTACTCCCTCCTCTGCATGGAGACAGTAATTTGTCTTCATCTCAATGTGAGTTAGAATTTATAATGCCTGAATAAAAAATATTTCAATTTTCATCCATTTAGCAATAGTATGTTTCCTTGGGAGAGAGTTGCCTAGTAAACAAAAAAAATGTGTGGGATGTTAGGCTCTTATAATCACTTAAAAGAAGTGACTCTAAATATGCTACATTAATATGGCTATAAATCGGAACTTGTCATTTTTGTGAATGGAGAGTTTATGTAAAAAGAGACACGGTTCTTCCCTTCACTTAATCCATTCTCCACATGTCTGACCTTTTGAATAATCATTTTAAAAATATAAATTGCATCACTCTCCTCTTGTGGGGCTTCTAAATGCACTTAGTTGCTGCTGAGACACTACAGGATCTGCCCCTGCATTCTTCCTTGGTGTCGTCTCCAGGCTTTTACCCCTTGCTTATATTGGCTTTCTCCCCATTTCTTAAAGAAGCCACATTCTTTCATACCCTAGGGCTTTGGGGTGCGCCCTTTGCCAGGAATGTCCTTTCCCTTACCTCTCACACAGTTAATTCTCGTTTATTCTTAATTTCTCACTGAAAGTTCTCTTCCTCAGGAAAGCCTACTGTGGCTTTAGGAGTCTGCTGACCCTTTCCCTTCATATACATTATCAGTTTGTAGTTATGAATTGATTTGGTGCTTATTATTTTATAGTCTAAATTAGAGAATAAACCCTGTAACATCACAGATCACGTCCATTTTGTTTACCTCTCCAGAGCCAGTGCCTGGCACACTACCTGGCAGGTAACAGGGCTCAATAAATATTTCATGACTGGATTACCAAATGTCTTGTCACACAGCAAAACAGACACTGTGGTTTGATTTATAAATGATCATTTATCCTGAAATTCTAACATTACAGTGTATTGAATTTGATTGTTCCCAAATGAGTTGAGTTCCAGAATCTGCAAACTGGTTATTTGACAGATTACATTTCTCTATAGAAAAGCTGTCATCGTTGGTCCAGACCTGCATCTGCCAAGAATAACAATTAGAGATCCGTTCACCTCCATTCCGAATATTGGTGTCCTTAGACCTCAGTTTCCAGATCAGGGTTCCTAGTTTTTAGCCTCCACATAGTTTTTGAGGCCTTTGTTGTTGTGAAATTAAGATAGAAATGGTGCCTTAAAAAGATGATTTTTAGTTTATTTTCTCTCAGGGGCTCTTTCATTATTGGAGTGTTTGCATGAGGAGAGAGAAGCATTACTGTCAAAATGTGCTCAGCATTAGAGGTGGCCTTAAGAAGCTGGGAAAAAGAACATCTTCCAAGAGTATTTGGAAGAGATCTGTCAGCATCCTGTGACAGCTTCCACTGTAGAAATGTATTTGTGTATATGTGGATTGCAGGTGGGGGTGGAAAAGGAAGAGAGACATATTCTACTCAGAGGAGGAGGGGTGACCCTGGAATCAGTCCCTTGTACACTGGAGTGTTCCCTGCTGTTCAGTCACAGTGGCAGCTGCAAGGCCCTAGCTACGGTTGGAATGCTGGCTCTCAAAGACGTCAATGGCACCTAAGTGCCACCCACAAACGCAGATGTATTACTTACAGAGCCCAGTATTAGTCCGGCATCATAAGAACTCATTGCAACTCTCCCTCCTTGAAGTCAGTTTAAATCAAGTTCAGTTTTGCCTTCAAGTCCCTCCCAGACCTATAGAAGCACATTAGTCTCAGAAAAGCCTAAGCGGCTAAAAATTTCCCTACCAGAAATTTCTACTGCAACAGCCCTGACATGCGTTCCTCCAGCCTTTGTTTGAATACTCACCTCCTTCACAGATAGCCTGCTTCATATTTGGACAAGTCTCATTGTTACATATTTAACTTCCTCATAGTGTAATGAAATATGCCTCCCTGGTCTTTCACCTCATTTGTCTTTGTTTTGCCCTCTGGAGCTATGCAGAATATGTCTGATCCTCCTTCAACATGATAGTTCTTCAGACATTTGAAGACAGCTGTCAGATCCTCTCCCCTAAATCCTCTTTGCCAGGTAAAATAGCCTCAGATCTTCCAATTGGACCTTTTATAAATAGTGTACTAAAGTGAAAAATGTATGAGCAACCAGCCTAGGCAGACCTGGGCGCTCTTGATTTGTTTTTATTCAGTTACTTCCTCTTTTTGCATTTGTTCCCACCAGTAAGTAGAATAAGTATGATACATCCTAACAGGGTGAAGTGCTTGGCTCAGTGAGTGCATACAGTAAGGAAGGACTTGACCAAGGCAGGGGAAGTCAGCTAAGCCTTTCTTAGGAGGTCAGTGTTGAACTGAACTGATGGATGGGTAATAGTTACCAAGGTGAAGAGGAGAAGAATTGCTCTCCAGGCAGAAGGAGCAACATGTACAAAAGCCCTGTGATGGGTAGGGCATGTGATGGAGGTATAACCCTCTTGGTCTTTAATTTCTGTATATATGCAGAGATGGATTATAATACCTTCTCCTTTACTAAAAGAATTATTTCAAGAACCCTTTAGACGGGTATGAATGTGCTTTAAAGTAGTAAAATACTATGATTTTATTCACAAAAAAAGAATCCCTTAACCCAGTCAGGCCTGTTCCATCAATAGGCATTCTCATATCTGTCTTTTTGCTTCTGCTCTCCCCATCCTAGAAAGGCCTCTCCTTTTCCATTTATCCAATCCCTGCAATCTGTATTGCCCATCTCCTCTTCTTATTCGTCTGGGAAGCTACCCTGGGAAGTGAGACTCAGGTCTGTTTCTGTAGTGCAGTGGTTAAATGCAGGGTCTTGGAGTCCTGAGTTTGAGTGCAGGTTCCATTCCTGACCACCTCGTGGTTCTAGACAAATTGCTTAATTTCTCTGACATTTAATTTCCTTATCTGTGCAAAAGAGGTAATAATAGTAACTATTTCATTCAAACCGTTTGTGAGGATTAAGTGAGATATCTGCATCTCTATATTTATCTCTTTGTATCTGTACATATATGACAGAGCCCTTCCTGATGGTTCTTACTTCCTTGTACTGTACCTCCTATGTGGCCCACACCAACTGGCTCAGTAATTTTAAGGCAGATTCTAAGGATAGAGGCATTGGAAGGAAGCCATATGTCTGCTCCTGAGTATTTGAAGTCTCTGGTCCACTGGCTGTCACTATTGCACATCCGTGGAAGTGCCCCTCCATAAATAAGCCCACATGTGCATGTGTGCACAGGACCTGTGAGCCACCCACTAGCCAAACCAGGTACCCTATAGCTCCCCAGGCTCAGAGTCACCGTGCATGACCAAATCACCCCAGCAAAACTGCAGAAGGCAAGTTATATTCATGCTTTAAGTGGCAAGTAAAATCACTTTTCAAAATGCCTTCAAGTCTAAGGTTTTTCTGGATTAATAATTATTTTGCAGATTCTGATTTCATAAATACAGCTTGACAGTGTTTAATAACAGCAAAACAAATTATTTAATCCTTAAATAAACAGGTTTTTAAAGTTCTTACATTAAAATGAGGTTAACTAGGTGAAATTCTAGTATTATTTTCTAAAACATTGTAACCAGTGTGTCAAGACTACAGTCAAGGTTCTTGTAGTGGCAAGATATTTAATTTCTATTCTATCTTGGAAGAGACATGAAACATGCTAAACTGATTAAGTCAATTGATTTAAGATTCTTTATGTTTACCTCCTGCAGACAATTGTGGTTCAATATTGCAAGTAATTTTCTTCTCTGTAGAATTAAAAGAATCTACAAAACAGAAACTAAATCAGTGTTGTGCTTGCAATTTAAAATATAACCCCCTACCAACACCACTCTGTGTTTATTTCATACTTCAAATACTTCTCATGCTCTGCTAGGTCAGGAACTATAAAAGACATTGTAATAGGTGTCCAGTTCTGCGATCAATAAAGCTAATTTAAACTATCCTCTAATAGGCGAGGTAAAAGATTAGTATTTAGGTCTGGGATTAACAAGTGAAAATAGGCCATTTTGTGATATCTTCAGGGACACAGCACAGTTCAGGGTTTAAGGCTCAAGGAAAATCTATTTTGAGAAAGACATGAGTCATATACTTCATTATGGACAGATTTGTATCCCATTAATGACAATACCTTTTATCTTCAGTTCTGGAAGCACCATCTCTCTGTTAGAGTATTAACACTTCTTTGCCCCACCAGCCTCAATTTGTCAGCTGAATTTTTCTGCCCTTCCCTTTGGTTTTTGAAGTGGGGACTCCAGTCACATTTACTCTAATTACTGCTTTGACAGATACTAAAACCAAGATCAATGTGCCTATTTTTCTGTTGAAACCATTTTGAATAATGAGTATTCAAATAGTATGTAAAATCTCACTGAAGCATTTAATTCAGAGCCTAAAAATGTGTGTACAAAAGCCACTACCATGATTCTGTAGAGTTCAAAATTGGCCATTTTGTTTTCTTACGAATTTGGTCAAAATGAAAATGTACGTTTTGTTCTGTTCATTCAGTTTTCCCTAATTCTCTTTAATTCAGTTTTATTTCCTTTGTTCTTTGTAGTCTCCCTCTTCCCCACACTGATTTTCTTTCTGCAAATCCTTTCAATGATGGATACTGACATCCGTGTCCACAGTTTTAACACTTTTATTAAATCTAATATCTTTCATAAAAACCCAGGCACACCTTAGGGAATCAGGAGCTTACTAAATGTTCACTTAGTCTCATTTTATGTCTAAATCCCTCTTTTCCTGTTGCTCTAACATTTATTAATAATTATTATCTTTTGATCAAGCATCATGATAAGAAATATGATTTTTTCTTTCATTTTTTTCTTTCACCACCCAACATCTTATTTGGATAAACTTCAAACAGACAGAAAGATTGAAATAGTTGTATAGTGAATATCCATATGCCCACATATACATATTCTATTATGAACATTTTACTATATTTGCTTTACCACCCAGCTGTGCATTTGATCCATTTTTCCATGCATCTGTCCATCAGTCCATCTTAAGTTTTTGATGAAGTAAGTTACAAATACCAGTGTACTTCAGCCTGCATGTCATTAACTAGAGTTCTATATATTTGTTTACAATTTTTTTTTCAAGCGGTATGTGCATGTAATGAGATGTACGAATATTAGGTTGCCATTTGCTGCATTTGGACAAATGTAGATACCTCTGTAACCTAAACCCCTATTGAAACAGAGAACATTACTGTCACTCCAGAAAATTTCCTCATGCTTCTTTCCAGGTGATCCTCACTCACCTTGCCCCTTCCGCCAGGCAACCACTGTGCTAATATTTTACCACCACAAATTAGTTTAACCTGTTTTAGAACTTCATATAGATGGAATTATAAAGTATATGCCTTTATGGGCAAGACTTCTTTTACTCAGCATAGTGTTGAGATTCACCCATTTTTTAATTATTGTGTGAACCAATAATTAGTTCCTTTTTACTGCTGAATGGTATTCTACTATATGACTGTACCAGTTGGTTTATCCGTTCTTCTATTGATGAAACCTGAGTGTTTTTCACATTTGGCCATGATGAATAAAGCTGCTATGAGCACTTTTGTACAAGTGTTGTGAATATTATTTTTCTTTGCCTTGGGTAAGTATTTAGGAATGTAATTGCTGAGCCATAGGTGTATACTTAATATTATAAGCAAATACCAGACCCGTTTCTAAAATTGTGCCATTTCGCACTTCTGTCAGCAACGTATGAGGTTTGGTTGCTCCACGTTCTTGCCAACATTTAGTGTTGTCAGTCTTCGGAATTTTACCTATTTTGGTGGGTACACAGTGAACACATTGTGGCATTCATTGGCATTTCCTGATGACTAATGATGTTCAGTACTTTTGACATGCTTACTGGCCATTTATAGCCCTATCTTTGTGAAATGTCTGTTTAAATCTTTGTCCGCTTTTTAATTAGGTGGTTTGTTTATTTATTTATTTATTTTTGAGCCGTAGTTCTGTGTGTAACCTGGATACCAGTCTTTTGTCTTGTATGTTTGTGAACCCATTTCTTCTTTGATTTCATCCATCTTGGTGTCCATGCTGTAGCATAATTGAACCGGTATATTGTCTCCATAGCTTGTCCAAGACCCTTATAAGTTTTTAAAATAAATACCTGCTATATTTTTCTTTAATGCCATAGGAAGGCAATGGTGGACTCCTGAAAACTGTTGAATGTCAGGAACTAGTTTTTCTATTTGCCCTTCAGTGGCTTATTTTCAGGATGGAAATTAGCACTTTCTTAGTTTACTTTGAAAAACAGTTTCAGGGGCGCCTGGCTGGCTCAGTTGGAAGAGCATGTGACTCTTAATCTTGGGGTCATGAGTTTGAGCCCCATATAGAAAGTGAAGATTATTTATAAATTTTTTTTCAACGTTTTTTATTTATTTTTGGGACAGAGAGAGACAGAGCATGAACGGGGGAGGGGCAGAGAGAGAGGGAGACACAGAATCGGAAACAGGCTCCAGGCTCTGAGCCATCAGCCCAGAGCCTGACGCGGGGCTCGAACTCACGGACCGCGAGATCGTGACCTGGCTGAAGTCGGACGCTTAACCGACTGCGCCACCCAGGCGCCCCATAGAAAGTGAAGATTATTTAAAGAAATAAAAAAAAATAAAAAATAGTTTCATCTAGTAACCTTCCTATTTATAAAGTGATACAAAATGAAACAAATCTATGAATAATTATAAATCTAAGAAAACAAAACAGCAATGGAACAGGATAGAGAGCCCAAAATAAACCCACTCATATATGGTCAATTAATCTATGACAATGGAGGCAAGAATATTCAATGGGAAAAAGAATATTTAATAAATGCTGCTGGGAAAATTGTACAGCTACATACAAAAGAATGAAACTAGACCACTTTCTTACACCATACACAATAATAAACTCAAAATGGATGATAAATCTAAATGTGAGACCTGAAACCATTAAACTCCTAAAAGAAAGAAAAGACACATTATCCTTAGAAACATGTTTATGGATATGTCTCCTCAGGGAAGAGAAACAAAACCAAAAATAAACTATTGGGACTACACCAAAATAAAAGTTGGGTTTTTTTGTTTGTTTGTTTTTTTTTTTTTTTTGTTTTTTTTCCCCCCATAGCAGAGGAAACCATCAACAAAACAAAAAGCAACCTAATAAATGAGAGAAGATATTTGCAAGTGATATATCCGATTAGGGGTTATCATTCAAAATATATAAGGAACTTACACATGTCAACACCAAAATAAATAAATAAATAAATAAATAAATAAGCAATCCAATGAAAAAATGGGCAGAGGACCTCAATAGACATTTTTCCAAAAAAGACATACAAATGACCAACAGACATGAAAAGATGCTTAACATCACTAATCAGGGAAATACAAATCAAAACAACAATGAGGTACCACTTCACACCTGTCAGAAGCCAGTATCAAAAAGACAAGAAATAACAGGTGTTGGTGGGGATGTGGAGAAAAGCGAACACTCATGCGTTGTTGGTGAGATGTAAATTTATGGCAACCACTGAAGAAAACAGTATGGAGGTTGCTCAGAAAATTAAAAGTAGAAATACTCTATGATCCAGTAATTCCACTACTGGGTGTTTACCCAAAGGAAAAAAAAACCACTAAATTGAAAAGATATATGCACCCCTATGTTTACTGGAGCATTATTTACAATAACCTAGATATGGAAGCAACTCAAGTGCCTATCAATAGATGAATGCATGAAGAAGTGGCACACATACATATAACGGAACGTTGCTTTGCCATCAAAAAGAATGAGATCTTGCTATTTGCAGCGACATGAATAGACCTAGAGGATATTATGCTAAGGGAAAGAGAAAGATGAATACCATGTGATTTCACTTATATGTGGAATCTAAGAGCCAAAACAAGGAAACAAAGAAACAAAGAAACAGACTCTTAAATACAGAAAAAAAAAAACAAAACAAAACTGGTGGTTGCTAGAGGGGAGATGGTGAGAGATGGGTGGGAGAAATAGATAAGGGGGATTAAAAGGTACAAACTTCCAGCAGTGCCTGGGTGCTCAGTGGGTTAAGCATCTGACTTCAACTCAGGTCATGATCTTACAGTTCACGAGTTCCGCAGTGAGCTCTGCGCTGACAGTGTGGAACCTGCTTGGGATTCTCTCTCTCCCTCTCTCTCTCTCTCTCCCTCTGCCCCTCCCCTGCTCACACGTGCTCAAACTCTCTAAATAAATAAATAAACTTAAAAAAAAAAGGCAAGATGTTAGTGAAAATCTTGGAGACTGTAAGTACTTTTGCATCATGCATTGCTACATTGTAATACAAAAGATTGGCAACAATTCGAACAAACTGTTTCAGCCATCCAGTGGAACACTTACCCCTTCTCTACCTCCTACTGGATGTGTCACCTGTGTTGTTTTATGTTTTCCTTTATGATTTCATAACCAAAGGGCTCTATAAATGGAAATAACTTTGGGATCATCTGGTTCTATCCCTTCATTTTACAGATATTAAATATTATGTCTCAAACAATAGAACTTTGAACAGTTTGAGGAGTTACTATTATATATGGGACTAGACATAGATCTACTGATTGAATAATCTTTTAGTTTCATGTTTTTTCTTCTGTTGTCCAGCCCTATGGGTTTTTGCTTTAAGATGACACTTGCATTTACCCCTTCTTTTCTACTGCCTTTACCAATATAATCTCTAATGTTATCTAAACTGGATTGTCACTCAAATTTAATCTATTTCCTTCAGGTCCATCCTGCACTCTTTTGTCTCACTGACTTTCCTAATATAGACCTTTCGACAGGCACTCTTCAGGAACTTCAGTGGCTGCTGTTGAATCAGGTCCTAAATTCTCAAGGATCTTTCATACCCTACTCCCACTCTTCTCTTCATCCTTATTTCCCATTCTCCCCAACCTGCACCTGCTCATCAGGTGGTCCCCCCATTCCCTGGCTGCACGTGAACTCCTATTGTAGTTCCTTTGTTAGTCTCCTATTCTGGTAACTCCCACTCCCACCCCTTCTCTCCAGTTAGTCACTGACATACAGCTCATAGTTCAAAATACAGCTCAAGCTCCATCCACCTTCCCCATGAAACATTTTCTAATTTCACAACTGCAATGATTTCTCACCCATGAATATACACTGCAACATCCCACTTAGCAATTGACCTGTGTACTAGCCTCCATGAGAGATAAAACCCCAAATCTCAGTGGCTTAACATCATAAAAGTAAACTTCTTGTTCAGTGATGATAATGTATTTGTGTATTGTAAGTATTTGTGTATGGTTGATCGTGGTGATGGGAGCACTATGCTTGTTACAGCCATTTAGGAACCAAGGGTGATGGAGCCTCTGCTCTCTTTATTTATGTATTTTTTAGTTTTTTTTATTTTATTCGTTCTTTTTTTAATTCATTCATATTTTATTCAACGTGGGGCTTGAACTCACAACCTGAGACCCAGACTTGAGCAGAGATCAAGAGTGGGACGCTTGCCCAACTGAGCCACCCAGGTGCCCCAAGGCTCTGCCATCTTTAATACAAAGCTCCCAGAGTTACTTTGGGTCAGGTTATGATCTCACAGTTCATGGGATCAAGCCCCGCATTGGCCTCTGCATGACAGTGTGGAGCCTGCTTAAAATTCTCTCTCTCCCTCTTTCTCTGCCCCTTCCCAGCTCTCTCTCTCAAAATAAACAAACTTAAAAAAAATTAAGAGATATGTCTAAACTGTAGTGTTTGGATCTTGATTTGAACAAACGAATTGTTTTTTAAAATGGGAGAAACTTGTTTACTAACTGGATTATTTAATGCTAACAAGAAATAACTTATTACTTAAGTGAGATACAGTATTGTGGGGTTTTTTAGGCCTTTTTTATTAGCAATACAAATGGAAATATTTACATGTGAAACAAGATGACATTTGTGTTTAGTTTCACGAATGAGAGAGAAGTGAGGCATATAGATGAAACAAAACTGGTCATGAATCAGTCATTGTTGAAGCCAGGAGATATGTACATGGGATTTCATTACAAATATTCACCCTGTTTTTTGTGTATATGTCAATTTTTCTATAACAGAAAAGATTTAGGAAGAGAAAGAGAAACGAGGTGCACCAACTAAAATATTTTATTTTATTAAAAATATTTTTTAATGTTTATTTTTGACAGAGAGAACATGAGTGAGGAATGGGCAGAGAGAGAGGGAGACACAGAATCTGAAGCAGGCTCCAGGCTCTGAGCTACCAACACAGAGCCCGACGCAGGGCTCAAACTCACAAACAGTGAGATCATGACCTGAGCTGAAGTCAGATGCTTAACCGACTGAGCCACCCAGGTGCCCCAACAATATTATTCTTCTTAAATTGAATAGAATCCAGTTGCATTTCACTTTCTGTGTGTGAAGAATACATTGCAAATGTGTTCTTAAAAAAGTTCCCTGGCACGGTTTACCTAGTAGTACCAGTGTAGTCACACACAGTTATATATGAAGGGTAGAGTTGCAAGACAGGTTCTAAGTAGTTTTTTTGTTTGTTTTTTACTTTTGCTATGGAAATTTGTAAATATACACAGAATAGAGAGAATAGTACAATGAATTCTTATGTACCCATCACTCAGTCCCAATGTCCATTAACCTAAAGCCAGTCCTATTCTATTCTTTCCCTCATTCACTCCCCCTTTTATATTACTTTGAAACACATTACCTCATATCATGTCATCTTTAGGTACCTGAAGCATATTTCCCTAGAAGAAATGAACATTTCACAAAATAATCACCGGATCATCACACCTAAAATTCGTTAATATAATTAAATAGGCAGTTGGTATTCAATTTTCCTGTTGCTGTGTATACATCAGCTTTTTTAGTTCTTTTTTTGAATCGGGATCTAATCTCTCACATTGTGATTATTTCTCCTTCAATCTGTATATTACTTTTCTCTTTATTCAGATTTAAGAAGACAGATTATTTTTGACCTGTAGCTTTCCTCATAGTCTGGATTCTGCTGCTTACATTGCTGTAGTGTAGTTGCAAGTCAGATTTAAATATTAAAGAAAGTGTTCATGCACATTATGGCCAGGTTTCACCCAATGTGGTGGTATTATTTTCGGCCCTGGTGATAACAGCTAGAGGTCAGGGGAGGCAGCCTTGCTGGTGGATCCCAGCTGGCTGTGAGCACCCTGTGACTGGCTGAGGTGTGCTTGTCAGGCTGAGAAAGCTTGTCTCCTGCCCCAGGCCCTTCCTGCTCTCTAAACTCCATTGGGCCTCTTGTTATGGATACAGTGTCAGACCATCCTCTACTTTTCCTTCAAGGAGCGGGTAACAATTTGTAAATGTAGTGGGCTTCCCCAGTTTATATTCCGAAAAGTCAGGAGTGCATGAATGTGACTTTGAATTCTAAAGAACACGTAAACCATGGTTTCCAGCTAGGAACGGGATGACACAGACTTGACAGTTTGTGATAATCATTTCCACATTGGAACTTTGTCTCTTGTGACTAAACACCAAGTTACATTTACTTTTTCTTCCCCTTCTTTTCTCCCTGGGGAGGACAAAGCTCCTGGGCCAAGGTCATCCTGTATATATGCGGGTCTTTACTCAGCCCTCACCTGTAACTGAGAGGCTGAGGCTATGTCTTCGTTTTGCATTCATCCTGATTTCACAGATCTGTAAAATCTTTGTGCCGCATCTATCCTCCAAACAGACAAGGAGAGGAGATTGAGAGGAGCCAAGAGTGGAGCACAGATGCCAACGGGTGCCAAGAAGAAGCACCGGCACCCGGTCCCCTACGGGGCAAAACCAAGGGAGGTCATTGCAATATCTGGATTTACTTAGATGAATCTCAAGTTTGGAATAGCACCCAGCCAATAGGATGCCTGGGTAACAAGGACTGAGTAAGTTTTGGCAGATGGTCTGAGTGAGGGCAGCATTCTAGAATACTGCACATGTCAGAGTGGTGTGAGGAAATTGCTGAGAGGTTTTAAGCCCCTGAAGGATTTGAGGGTGGTGGCAAAATGCCCATGCAACCAGGGGAGACTTTGTGTGCGAACCTTGAGGCTGGAAGCAATGGTGGGGACCATGGACACCACCAGTGGATGCCATATACCACTTGCGATAGACTGTACCTCAGCTCATGTATGTGACCCACCAACGACCATGTGGACAACCACACTACAGAGGCCCCTCATGCACCGATGCTGCAGGGTAGTTAGGGTTCCTGGGGAAGTTGCTAATCCTCAAAAAAAAGGGAAACAGAAGGGGAAGGAAAACTTTGAATCAGAATGAATATTTACTAGTTTTAAATGGAAAGATACTGAGTTATCTTCAAGTGGCAAGACTGAGCTCATTTTCCTTCCATCAGCAGAAAGGGGACTCAAGAGCTAAGTTGGAAGAAAAAGATAAAGGCACATTCCAGCACATCTGGGCTGTGACTATAAATTTTAAACTCACTACACAACCCACATTTATGTGTTTATTTTTAAATGTCTATCTGCACTGTATTAAAAGTTTCATGAGGGGCGCCTGGGTGGCTCAGTCGGTTAAGCATCCAACTTCGGCTCAGGTCATGATCTCGCGGTCCATGAGTTCGAGCCCCGCGTCGGGCTCTGTGCTGACAGCTCAGAGCCTGGAGCCTGTTTCGGATTCTGTGTCTCCCTCTCTCTGACCCTCCCCCGTTCATGCTCTGTCTCTCTCTGTCTCAAAAATAAACGTTAAAAAAAAAATTTTTTTTAAAGTTTCATGAGGGCACAGACCATTTCTTTTGTGTTGTGTATTCTTAACACCTAACCCAGTGATTAGCCTTGACAGACACTGAAGAAGGAGTTGTTGAATGAATATTGGACCCACACACCAGAGCTACTTCCACAGTACTTAATACAGAGCAAGCTCATGATAGATGATCTTTTCCCTTCGTTCCTAAAGGAATATATATTTCTTTGGGGACAGTCGATCTTTCTGTTGAAATCCAGTTCTAACTTGAGTGGCTCTGAAGGTAAATCAGCTATGTTGTTTTTTATGGGAGCTATTTAAGAAACTGACGTCCTAGTGTTTGTCTTCTCTGACCTTATTCTGTATCCAAAGGGTATATTGGATACAGCAGTAGCCATACCTGCAGATGCTCAGGGTTATTATGTGGAAGATGCTGATAGTAGTGATTGCCCCACCACCCACACAGTCCTGGCCCCTTGATTCCAAAACACTCTCTCCTTTTGCTTCCCAGCCTCAGATCCAGTCTGTTCTCATTCGCCTCTCCTTTTTCTGTGCCAACGCTCTTGTCTGCCCTTCCCCATTCACACCCCTGATCTTCACCCCTCTCAGGGCAGAACTCCTACCTAGCCAGCAGCCATATGTTTTGGATGGTTCTCATTTCACGTAGAGTCATCTCTGGAAAAACCAAAAGGGAATTTTATTAAAAGATGTCAATGTGCAATTTATTATCTATATCTTTAAACCATTAATTTGTATTCCACTTTATTTATAAAAGTATTTGAGGTAAGTAAGTATATCTTAATAAAACATGTGTTGTAAATAAATTCACTAACAAGTAAAAAAAATCTGTGAGCTCTGATTTTGACTTGGAAAATAGGGACCCCATAGTCCAGTATTTCCTGAACTTTCCTGGTAAGAATTACCTTGCTGCTGGGGCACCTGGGTGGCTCAGTCGGTTAAGCATCCAACTTCGGCTCAGGTCATGATCTTGCAGTCTGTGAGTTCGAGCCCCGTATTGGGCTCTGTGTTGACAGCTCAGAGCCTGGAGCCTGCTTTGGATTCTGTGTCTCCCTCTCTCTCTCTCTGTCCCTCCCCTGCTTATGCTCTCTCTCTCTCTCTCTCTCTCTCTCTCTCTCAAAAATAAATAAAGACTAAAAAAAAAAAGAAGAATTACCTTGCTGCTTGTTAAATACAGATTTCCTCAGCTCTTCCCCTCAAGACTGATTGAGTGGGCCTGATTTTTTTTTCTTATGCTTTAGGCAATTCTTTTCATTTGATAACTTGAATAAAAATCGCCAATGTAGCAGGGATAGGGAGGATGAAAACTCATGAGGAATAGGGACATAAGTTTGTGGGGAGGGACAGAGACCTTTCTGAGTGAAAAGGAATTTGATTCAGCAGGGTTATTTTTTTAATAGTCTTTTTTTTAACTGTTTTTTTTTTTGTTTCTGAGGTTTTTTTTGTTTGTTTTTTGGGGTTGTTTTTAGTAAACTTTACCCCCAACATGAGGTTCAAACTCATGACCCCATGATCAAGAGTCACATGCTCTACTGACTGAGCCAGCCAGGTGCCCACACACTCTTTTTTCTTTTCCCAGTATGAATATATCTGTGTGAATGCTGATAATCAAAAGCACTCATGGCATTATGGAAAGATCGATGGTGGCAAATTATACTGAACTATCAAAGTTAAAAAAATAAACCGAAAATGTTGGTCAAGCTGTGTCAGGTAGTACCAATTACTTTTCTTTTCAATGATCTCCTTACTGTTGTGTCTTATTATCTTGCTGCACAATTAGGTAGAACATCAAATGTGTCCGATTAAGTAAGCTGTACGTTTTAACTTGATTAGAAGAGTAACTTGCCTCCCTGTGAATACCTATTTATATCTTTATATATGCCATCTTCGTAGGTTTTCATGTATGAGCATGTTACCTTCTCGATTTTAAAATATTAGAAGGAACAGTGCATAGATAAGATCTTTCTTTATTCTTATTTTCTGAAATTTCAGGCAAACCCCTGTTGGATCAGTAAGTCACCCACTTTATAGTCTGTATCTTTTGAGAATTTTGTTCTTTTCCGCTCCATCCCCTTCTTGAATAGAATTCCACACTTCAAAAGTTACTCCACTTGGTGAAGAACAGCACTTACAGGAAGGGAAACCCAGGGAAATCCTGAAGTTTTGTCCTTTGAGAGCTCCACCCTCTGAAGGCTCCGTCACCCTTCATTCCCTACAGTCTCAGGTTCACTGGGAGGGAGCTTCTGGGGAGGAGAGCCTCCAGGGAGGTTGGCAGGTATGAAGGGCAGGGATGAGATTGGGGGAACTGGGACGCTGGGATGGGCTGCAGCTTCTGGAAGACCTCAGATGCTAGGGATATGTGAGGGCCTTGTGGAAGCTGACAGTCTGGAGACTTCCTGTCATCGTGTCCATTGCTTAGACGGTGAGATTATTAAAACCAGTAATTCCTAAAGTCGCAGTTTCTGTAATAGGAATCTCTTTTTTTAAAAGTTATTTATTTATTTTGAGAGGTGGGGCAGGGCAGACAGAGCGGGAAAGAGAGAATTGCAAGCAGGCTCCACAGTGTCAGCACAGAGCCCGACGCAGTGCTTGATCTCACAAATCATGAGATCATGACTTGAGCCGAAATCAAGAGTCAGATGCTTAACTGACTGAGCCACCCAGGTGCCCCAATAGGAATCTCTTAAGAAAACAGTACCATGTGAAAGGCATTGCATAGTGCAGAGTTTGAGGCCCTTGTATTCTCCTCTCCACTTTCATGTCAGCAGTCTGGCTTCTGGTCAGGAACAGCATATTTTCTAAGCCTGTTGCACTGAAAGCTATTGTCATTCAGAAAAATTCCCGGTACCTTAGTACTTCCCAAATGTTGGGTACTTTTAGAGGTTTGCAGCTGTGCAATTATGACTATTAGTTTAATACTACCCCGCCTGCACCCTACACCCTGTCTGCTTTTATGCAAATAACAACGTGGTGCGGGCTGATCAGGTACTGATTGAATGCAGCATAGACCTTGATCATATTATTCAGGAAGGTTAAATTTTGGTTTCATAGACTCACACTGCTGCTGCCCACATTTACCACTGTCATCATTTCCTCTCTTCAGATGTCCCTACAGAGTTTGGGACATCACTGAAGAATGGAAAAATAATGCCTTCAGAGTTTCCCACAACACATTTTCATGAATCAAAGGAAAATGGCATTGATAGGAGAGGCAGATTGTATTAGAATTATTTGGGCCCTTAGCTGGATTTCCTTCTGGGCTGGATTTCAGTCCCTTCCTCTGTGTCTGCCTATCCATCTGTGAAGAGGGGATAATTACACCTGTTCCTCATTTGCCTCAGAGGGATGGTACAAAGATTCATTTAAAAAGTCTGTAAAGTTTTTTGAGCACGAAAGAGTTATAAAAAAATATACTGTCACGTCAGTGGTCCTGACAAATATCTGAAATCACTTAATCTGAATCACTGAAAGTGATTTCAGTCATCAATGTAGAGAGGAATACACATTTTTCACATACTCTGTGTGTTTTTTCCCAAGGTGTGTATGTCTAAGAGGAGAGAGTTTGGAGAACAGATCATCAGCCACAAAGGTAAGTTTTAAATAATCCACTTTCTTTTAACTAACTGTGTTCAGGCTTGAAGCTAAAGGAGATGAGCCAAAGAAATGACATGAAAAAAAACCCAGCAATCCTCAGCTGCACTGTGCAGACTCTAATATTTTTCTGGCCTATAATAAAAAATGACCATCTGAGTCAGAAAAGATTTCTTCAGGTCAGAAATGCTTCTTTCTGTTTTTTTGTTTTGTTTTGTTTTGTTTTGTGTAAGTTCTGGTGTAAATCTTTGCAAATCACCTGGACCTTTTTTTATTAAGTTTTTATTTCAATTCTAATATAGTTAACAGTGTTACATTAGTTTTAGGTGTACAAATAGTGATTCAACAATTCTATACATTACTCACTGCTTCTCATGGTAAGCGTACTCTTAATTCATCTGGACCTTATTTATTTTTTTATTTTTATTTTTAATTTTTTAATTAAGTTTTTAATTTTAATTCCAGTATAGTAAACATACAGTGTCTTATTAGTTTCAGGTATACAATATAGTGATTCAACAATTATGTACATTACTCAGTGCTCATCATAAGTGTATCCTTTAATCCCCATCACCTATCCCCAACCCCATCCCCCGACCCAACTCTACTCTGGTAACCCTCAGTTCTCTATAGTTAAGAGTCTGTTTCTTGGTTTCTCTCTCTCCCTCTCTCTCTTCCTAGAGTGGCTGCACCAGTTTGCATTCCCACTAACAGTGTGTGAGTGTTCCCTTTTCTCCACATCCTTGTCAACACTTGTTTCTTCAGTTTTTGATTTTAGCCATTCTGACAGGTCTGAGGTGATATCTCATTGTAGTTTTGATTTGTATTTCCCTGATGATGAGTGATATTGAATATCTCTTTATGCATCTGTTGGCCATCTAAAAGTCCTCTTCAGAGAAATGTCTGTTCATGTCTTCTGCCTATTTTTTAATTGGATTATTTGGTTTGGTGGTGTTGAGTTTTATAAGTTCTTTATATATTTTGGATACTAACCCTTTATCAGATATGTCATTTGCAAATATTTTCTCCCATTCTGTAGATTGCCTTTTAATTTTGTTGATTGTTTACTTTGCTGTGCAGAGTAAACACATTGTTTACTTTGCTTCTTATTTTTTTGTAATTTTTTATTTTATTTTATTTTGTATTTGTTTATTTTTTAATTTACATCCAACTTAGCATATATTGCAATAATGATTTCAGGAGTAAATTCTGGTGATTCATCCCCTATGTATAACACCCATTGTTCATCCAAACAAGTGTCTTCCTTAATGCCCCTTACCCATTTAGCCCATTCCCCCCCACCCACAACCCCTCCAGCAACCCTCAGTTTGTTCTCTGTATTTAAGGGGCTCTTATGTTTTGTCCCCCTCCTTGCTTTTATATTATTTTTGTTTCCCTTCCCTTATGTTCATCTGTTTTGTATCTTAAATTCACCTGAACCTTTTTAAAAAAATTTTTTTAATGTTTATTTTTGACAGAGAGACAGAGCATGAGTGGGGGAGGGGCAGAGAGAGGGGGAGACATAGAATCTGAAGCAGGCTCCAGGCTCTAAGCGGTCAGCACAGAGCCTACGCGGGGTTCGAACTCACAGACCGCGAGATCATGACCTGAGCCGAAGTCAGACGCTCAACCGACTGAGCCACCCAGGCGCTCTACACCTGGACCTTTTTAAATGATAAGTTTTCCTAAAGATTTGAAAAGTCAGTTGACACGTATACTTTAATTTTTTTCAATGTCAATTGACATCACCCCTAAAATTTCAATTGTCAATTATGTTAGAGGCATGGCTATCACAGATATATAGGAAACACTAGTTTCTTCCAAAAATATCAATTTACCTATTATTAAATTTTCATTGTCTTTCAAGGAGGTGAGTAACAGCTGTTTCCTGAAAATTGCTAAAATTGCATCAACAGCATGGGAAACAGAGTGAGGAAAAGTACAACAAATAGCTATAAACTCCCAAATGCAAATGAACTGATTCCTGTTTTTTTTATGTTCCACAGCACTCAACCCTGATCTCCCATTATGAAAATGAACAACAAATGTTTGTTAAATGCCTGCTATGTGTGGGAATAGTCATTTTCCTAGACTAGCGACATCAGCATCACCTGAGAGCTTGTTAGAAATTCAAATAGGAAGCTTTGGGATTGGAGCCCAGCAATCCGTGTTTTAACAAGCCCTCCAGGAGATTCCCATACATATTAAAGGTGTCATTTAGAACTGGAATTTCACTGGGTAATGGTAAGGTGGGGACTGGGCTGGGCATCCTGTGGGCAGCATGGGGTAGTGGCTGAGCACAGAGCTCATTCCTCTGACTCCTTAGGGGGTGCACCTCTCGCCACCTCAGGACTTGCATTTGGGGAGAGGAATCATTCTTCTCTGGGAGTCAGATCTCATTCCAGATAAAATGCTCAAATCGGAGATATTCCAATTTGTGGTTAATACTGTGTGCCGGGAAAACAAAGCTGTTCTCTATTGCTGTCATGACATTCGCTTATGGAGCAGGAGGAGGGACCTAAGAAGGAGGGAAAGGGGACAAGAGAGCCTGAAAAAGATTTGATCCCTACCATTACCATGTGTCCTTCCCACTACCCTGTCCCACAACTCTTTCCCCATTTGCCTCTTGACCTCCCTGGGTCCGGCATGCTCTCCAGTGAATTTTGGGAGAGCTGAAACAGTGAAGGGGAGCTATGTACTAGAGATGGTGTAGAGAGGGAGGATGCCCCAGGCCAGTCCCTGCCTCACCCTTTAACCAACAAGATTCTGATTCCAAGGGCAAGTTGCACCTTCACTAACCAGAGCTATAACAGTATTCAACCCCACTTCCTTCTGCTTTTTTTTTTTGGGGGGGGGGTTGCAGAAAGCAATTCCTGGAAATAGAACTTGTCTTTCACTTCAACAGGATGTAACTCTGATGTACATTCCAATGTCAGCTGTTGGTGACCCAGCCCTCAATAGGAAGGCCAGCCCATCCCTACACTAGTCCTTGGCTGAGAGTGCGTGACTGCTTCCCAACTTCCTGAGGGGCACAGAGCTTGTCACTCCTCCGCACACAGTCTCAGTAGTCAGATTTAGGGACCAGTCATGCTTGGAATCAGTATTCCCAGCAAGAAAGCTTTCCTTTTGGAAATTTTTGATCTTTGCATCATCAAAGAGACTGGGAGAGAGCAGTCTTTAATTTTTACTTATGGCTTGAAATTATTATGTAAATATATGAAAGAGGGGAAACTGAGTGGACTCAGTCACTAGACATCTGAGTCTTTATTTCAAAATCAATTTTTTGCAAGATGACTACTCAGCTACATACATTGAAAGAGACTAGTGACCCAAGGACAGAAGACAGAAGGGTTGGTTTATCTGGGTTCCATATAATCCATATGCAAGGAGATAGATTTGTCTAACACTGAAAAAACCTCAACTAAGTCATTTAAAAAAAATTTTTTTTAATGTTTATTTATTTTTGAGACAGAGACAGAACATGAATGGGGGAGGGGCAGAGAAAGAGGGAGACACAGAATCGGAAGCAGGCTCCAGGCTCTGAGCCATCAGCCCAGAGCCTGACACGGGGCTCAAACTCACGAACCGTGAGATCGTGACCTGAGCCGAAGTTGGACGCTCAACCGAATGAGCCACCCAGGCGCCCCAACTAAGTCATTTTAAAGCAAATACTAGCAACATTGCTTGAATCTTATATTAACTAGAGGGGTTTAACTATCCCCAAAGAACTATCAGGCATTTATCCAGTGGACTGTGGATAAACCTACAGTTTGTTTTTTGAGACAGGGGGAGGGGGGATTGAGGATTAGAAGTAAATTGGTGTTTTTAAAAAGTCCCTAATATTCCTTAATCCTCAATTCCATTTTTCTGGGTTTCTTTGTACAGCATATCTATGTAGGGTATCTTTGTTAAAATTCTGGTGTTTCTTTGGTTACTAGAGTTGCAATTTTTCTCCGAAGCCTCTATTGACATATGAACTTACTGACAGAACTTACTGTTCAGAATCATAGAACTGTTTATAACTAAAAGGGACTTCGAAGATTATAGTCCAACTTCTGTTATCTTACAAACAAGGAAACCAAGTCCAGAAAGTTTGAGTGACTTGCCCAAGGTCACAGGACTAGATGCTAGAGCTGAGACAAGAATTCTGGCCTTTTTTTTTTTCTTCTTTTTTTAAAGTAAGTGCTGTGCCCAATGTGGGGTTTGAACTCACAACCTCAAGATCAAGAGTTGCATGCTCTACAGACTGAGCCAGCCAGGCACCCCAAGAATTCAAACTTCTTAACTCACAGTCAAGGACTGAGTACATCACCCTGTTACTTTGCTAGTTTGTTTTTGTTTGTTTGTTTATTTGTTTGTTTTAATACCCGAAATTCTTTACCCTCTTGAGATTCCTGGAGCATTTTGCCAGTATGGTGTGACTATCAGGCTTTTTCTTAAGCAAGGAGGATTTGATACTATCAAAGAACACCTACATGGGGAACCGCTCCCAAGGGTAGACACAGATTAGATGAACATTTGGAAAGCTGGAGAGAAAGGTGACACATTGCGGGCTTTAGGCTGCCATTAGGACTAAGTGTTCTGATGGTATTCTGATTTCTCTTTAAGAGCAAGAGATCTGATTCCTCTTCCATTCTTTCAACAGACCCAGAGACCAGTCTTAATTAACATAAATATCTTGGATTTTTGAGAATGAGGAGGGTTTAAATTTAATATATTTCCAAAAATTAAATGAACTGAAGGGGGACCATTAATGGAATCCTCAATTAAACTTGAAAAAAATCACCTACAAACACATAGTCATTTTGGCTACTAACTGCTTGGATCCTCTTGAAATGCACTGAGCTAGTTATTTCTCTGAAGTAGTCCGTATTAGCATGCACCTAGAGAAAGGTTCAGAGGTTTACGTTTTTGGGGTTTTTCTTTCTTTCTTTTTTTGGCACGGTAAAATCTTTTTCAAAAAGATTTTCTATGATACAGATTTTTTTTAATACTTCAGGTCAATTCATGTTCCCTTTGTATATGGTGATTCATGGTAAGATAAATAAACCACCACTGAAATTTGAAAAGAAGCTGCTTAAGGAAGATCTTTAAGTAGCTAATGAGTCAGTGTGTATTCATAGAACTTTGATCAGTGCTTGCAGGGACTATTTTGTGCTGAGAACAAAGACACCAAAGAGATAGGGCCACTGGGAGGAAACTGGAGGGAGTGAAAAGGCTACCATGCAACACTGGAATCAGGAAATTCCCAGCCCTAATAACCAAAGCCAAGTGCAGGGGAGAGCAGCTGGAAAAAATTCGGAACCACAAACAGGTGAAAAATGCAATTCTTAGCAAGGAGAAACACCTTTTATTTTAGATTACCTACATATTTTCAGTGTACAGTCTTGCCCAAGAAAAGAGGTTCATTTGATTCAACAGCTGAAGGACAGCCTGTCATTCCCCCCTCCCCCAACAGCTGACAATCACTGGAGGGACACCAGAATCTTCTGCATCGGAGCATTACATCTTACAACAAAATATTTAATTTTAATTGAATGTATTTTCCTAGGAGGATTGAAAGCACACACTAACCCACCGCTTTCGGGATGGTAATTTATTTATGTAGGTTTTGTTTATTCACGACCTAGATTGACTGATGTGGTTCCTCCAGGAATTGCCCCTCCAAAGGCCCTGACAATAGGTCTTCTGTGGAGGGGACTGCTGGGAGAGCGTTCAGCTTCAGTAAAGGCAGCTTTCAGGGAAAGCAGGAGCTCAGGGTCAGGCTGCCAAGATTTTAATGAATTGCTTCAGATATTCTCTCTCATGGCTTCCACTCTGTTCAGAAATCTGAAAGAAAAATAATAAATCTGCATACAAAACACATGGCAGTTGGACATAGAAGTTGCTGCACACACAAATACCTGTTACATATTTCTTTTTAAATGGCTAAGTGCCATTTAAAAAATGTGTACATTTTTTAATGAAAGTGTTTCTGTAATAAGTATTATTTAATCTTTTTCCATCTATTTCCCTATGAAATAAAGTCATATGATGGCTCTGAAAAAAAATGTTTCATTTTAGTAATTTTTTTTTTCCTGAGGCCAGTTAATGGAAGATTCCTATTAGGGAAAAAAGTCATTGAAGAGGTGAAAAAATACAGTGTTCCATCATGCTTCTGCTTTTATTCGACTATGGCTTATTTTCAGTCAGTTTGGGAGTATTCACTTCTTTTTTTTTTTTTAATGTTTATTTATTTTTGAGAAAGTGCAAGCAGGGGAAGGGCAGAAAGAGGAGGACAGAGGATCCCAAACAGGCTCTGTGCTGACTGCGGAGAGCCCGCCCATTATGGGGCCCAAAGTCAGGAACAGTAGAGGTTATGACCTGAGCCAAAGTTGGACGCTCAACCAACTGAGCCACCCAGGGGCCCTAAGGGAGAATATACTTCTTAAAGCACAAGGTTAA
This sequence comes from Prionailurus viverrinus, assembly GCF_022837055.1. Lineage (NCBI taxonomy): Eukaryota > Metazoa > Chordata > Mammalia > Carnivora > Felidae > Prionailurus > Prionailurus viverrinus. The sequence goes on along the minus strand of NC_062562.1, from coordinate 82,203,190 downwards.
TAAGTTCAGAAACTTTCTTTGCATTTCTTTAAATGTAATCTAATTTAAAGCCTTTACATCTTCTGATAATTTGATGTTTTAAATCCACCCACCCGTGTCATTATTTAAAGTTTGCTCTTAACACAAAAATAATAGTTTTTTCCATGGGAAAAAAATAAAAGTTTATTTATTTATTTTGAGAGAGAGCGGGGTGGGGGGAATTGGGCAGAGAGGCAGAGAGGCAGAGAGAGAGGACAGAGAGAGAGAAAAAAAAGTCCCAAACAGGCTAGAGCAGTCAGTGCAGAGCCTGACACATGGCTGGGTCTCACGAACCATGAGATCATAACCTGAGCTGAAATCAAGAGTCCAGTCAGCCACTTAACCGAATGAGCCACCCAGGGACCTCAACGAAAAAAAAAAAATACTTTATAAAGCTTCTGAAACACCAGTCATTTTGAAAATCTTTTTGTTTTTATTTTTTATTTTTGTTTACACATTTTTTTTACATGTATCTATTTATTTTGAGAGAGAGATGGCTGGGGAGGGGCAGAGAGTGAGCGAGATAACCCCAAGCAGGCTCTGTCTACACTGTTAGCACAGATCCCATGAACCTCAAGATCATGACCTGAGCCGAAATCAAGAGTCAGATCTCAACCGACCAAGCAACCCAGACACCCCATGAAAATATTTTTGTTTTAAAAATATTTTTCACATCTTGAAACAATCACAAGCTTACAGAAGAGTTGGAAGTATCCTATAAATAACTTTTTTTCTGAACCATTTGAGAGTAACTGCCAATCTGATGTTCCAATATCCTCTAAAACTTTAGTATATATTTTCTACAAGCGAGAACATTCTCTTACATAAACACAGTAGAACAATCAAAATCGGGAAACTAACCTCAAAACATCATTACCGCCTAACCCTCAGACCCATTCAAGTTTATTCAGTTGACCCAAAGATGAATTTTATAGCAAAATATCCAGGTCGTGATCGTGGGGAGAATTTAACTGCCATGTTTCTTCAGTCTCCTTCTGTCTGAAATACTTTGTCTTTCAGTGGCTTTCATGACCTTGACACTTTCAAAAATAACAGTCCAATAATTTTGTAGAATATTCTTCACTTGGGTTTGTCTGATGTTTCCTCGTGATTAGATTAAGGTTATCATTTTGGGGAGTGATTATATACTATAATTTCCATTTGTTCCATTAATGATGTTGTTTACTTTGATCCCTTGATTTAGGTGATGTATACCAAGCTTAATAAGTATTTTGTGGGACAGTACTTGGAAATTATCTAGATATCCTGTTCCACATCAGATTGTGTGTGTGTGTGTGTGTGTGTGTGTGTGTGTGTGCCTACGGTTTTCTTTTTTATTTAACATGTTTGTTAAATTAATTCAATTTAACAAGGAGGCCATTAGACCGAAGTGGCTCTAATGCCATGGTGGCTTTTGTAAGCAAATCAAAATCTAGGTCTATAAATGACTCAATGTTATGAAATCAAAACCCAACGAAAACCAATCACAGTCAACCAAGCTTTAAGCTATAGCCAATCAGTAATTTCCTTACTCTGCTTTCTCCTTTTCTCTATAAAAATTTTCCCCCAGAAGAGCACTTCTAACCATTTCCAGTTTGGTGCTGCCTGGTTTCAAATGGATTTTTGTTCAAATAAAATGTTAAATTTTAATATACCTATTTTTTTTAAGTTCATAATCCTTTGTTGTAATTGTTTATTTTGATACTCAGATTATTCCAGATTTGGCCATTTGGGAGCCCCTTCACACTGACTTCTGTGTCCTGACATGTCTTAATCATACTGGAATAATGTTCTTGCTTTCTGGCACTGTGAGATGTTTCATGTGCATCTTGTTTTTTTCTTGTGCCAGATGTGTTAACTGATATTGGAGGTATTGCTGTTCCCAGGCTTTCAGTGGACAGAACTAGGGAATATATATGTATACACGTTTACCCATATACACATTTATGTTACATCTACATGTCTGTCTATCTCTGTCATCATCATCTCTCTGTCTAGTGGAAATTATAAGTTTACACCAGTGCCTCCTATTCCAATCCAACACTATGTAGTTTATTTTAGCTTTTTTTCTCTTTTTTTGTGACACCCTGGCCTAACAGTAACACAACTTACATTATTCTTAATATATTTACTTAACTGATCAATCCTCCTGTAACTAGCCAAACTCTCATCTCAGCTGCCATTCTCATCCTCCTACAGATGCCCTCCCAAGCCATTTGAAATGTGATACCCCATGCTGGACAACCCCCACCCCTCTGCTACCCACATGGATGCCTGCAATGTTTGTATTGGACTGGATTCTGATACCTCCTACTGGGTGACTCCTCCCACCCCACAAACACTTTATCCACCCTTCTTGGGCTCTGAAATCCAAATTTTGGCAGACACCCTGCCCTCAACCCCACTGTGTAGATGCTTACCTGCCTTTGCCCCATCTGATGGCTTAAGGATGTAATTGTTTTTTTTTTTAACATTTTATTTATTTTTGAGACAGAGAGAGAGACAGAGCATGAATGGGAGAGGAGCAGAGAGAGAGGGAGACACAGAATCAGAAGCAGGCTCCAGGCTCTGAGCCATCAGCCCAGAGTCCAACACGGGGCTCGAACTCACGGACCGTGAGATTGCGAGATCGTGACCTGAGCTGAAGTCGGACGCTCAACTGACTGAGCCACCCAGGCGCCCCAGGATGTAATTGTTTAGAAACAGAAGAGGAAAGGGAGTATAGGGAATTAGGGGCAAAAAAAAAAAAAAGAGGAAGGAGAACAAGGAAGGAGAAAGAACAACACGTGTTGAAATAGATCACAAGTAAGCAGATTAAGTTTTTGTTAACGTGATATGGTTTAAATACAAAGAATCTAAGAAGCACTTAGAAATGGAGTGCTTTCTGACATAGAATGTAATATTTTTTTTCCTGGTCTTGACAAAATCCATGTATTACAGGTGGCAGCCCAACTTTCACATGATTATATGTTTTGTGGATGATCTTTTCATATTTTGTATATCTATTGTTCTTCCTATTTGAGATACAGTAATTCCACCCAGTTTTAGTATTTACTCATCAGTAAATTTCCCAGGAACTTGGTGAAGCATTCTTGCTGCCAGAAATGTTCAGTACCCTTTCTGTTTCATCCCACTTCTTCCCTATCCCATGATTAAATCAGACATAATTCCTTTAGAATGGATTCAGACTGTTGTCTGGTCCATCTTGTTCAAGGTCAGTGCTTTATTTCCCTCAAAATCATAAGGCTATCATTCTTTATAACATTTTCTTAAAAGATCTACGTCAGTCTTCTTTTCAACAAATTACAGGGAGAGGCTCTCATACTAACATCACAAATGATAAGTAAGCAGATTTAAAGTTATTCGATCAGTCACTGCTAAATACAGTGTCAGCTCTCTATGGAAACATGTAAAAACAACATATGATGGGCGCCTGGGTGGCTCAGTTGGTTGAGCGTCTGACTTCAGCTCAGGTCATGATCTCACAGCTCGTAAGTTAGAGCTCTGCGTCGGGCTCTGTGCTGACAGCTCGGAACCTGGAGCCTGCTTCAGATTCTGTGTCTCCCTCTCTCTCTGCCCCTAACCCACTCATATTCTGTCTCAGTCTCCCTCAAAAATAAATAAACATTAAAAAAAAAAACCATATGATATCCCTTAGCATTCAGCCATCTCCACAACAACAAGGGGCAAAAATTGGCACAAACATGGTTCCTTAAAACTTGAACAATACTGTTATTATCAAAATCAGAGTGAAGATGTGTGTGTGTGTGTATATATATATATATAAAGCTATTTTCAAAATTAAAAAATTAAAGGTTTAAAAAACTTCACATAATTACATTTCTCAGAGATAACTATTGTTAACAGCTGAGACAGTCTTTGGACTTCCATTTGTAGCTGGTAAGAAATAGGACTATATCTTCTATTTTTAAGCATATCTAAGTATGATTCCTTTCTTAGATGAAGAAAGTGTGTGGGATGTTATGTGATTCATTTTAATTTTTAGGACAGAATTTAAAAATACTAAAAAATGACTGTAAAAACATCCTTATCATAACAACTTGGAATTGGTGATTAGGGACATATGGATTACCCACCTTGAACATTTTGTACGTTTTTAAAAATTCTCTAGAAAGATGTCATATTTTTTCCATCTCCAGTTGTTTAGATCTCTAATACTGTTACTAGAGTTACATTAAATAAAACACTGAGAAGTCTGAACATAGGTAAAGAAGATCTTGACTTAGATGTCCATTTATTTTATTAGGATCACTGTGTTCTGATGTGCACAGAGCAGGCTATTTTTTTGAAGGACTCTTGTACTCATGGATCTTGGAGTGAGGTTTCTGCTCTGCACCATATCAAAACAGATTTGAAACCAATAATTCAGACACAAACAAACAGAAAAGGAAGAAGACAACTCTTTTTTTCATATATGGTATTAGAACTGTTCTTCTCAAACTTTAATGTGCACACGAATCATCCAGGAATCTGTTAAAATGCAGACTCTGGGGGCACCTGGGTGGCTCAGCTGGTTGAACATCCAACTCTTGACATTAGCTCAGGTCACGATCTCACAGTTTGTGAGTTCCAGCCCCACATCAGGCTCTGCACTGATGGCATGGAGCCTGCTTGGTATTCCCTCTCTCTCTGCCACTCCCCAACTTGCTTGCTCTCTCTCTTTCTTTCAAAATAAGTAAATATTAAAGAAGATAAATTGCAGACTCTGATTCACTGCCTTGCTTCACCTCTTTCTTGCCTTGTGTTTGCACCTCCCCTAAAAAGTGTTGGCACTTTAATTTTTACCAGGCTGTACTTTCTGGAAGTCCTGGACTACCAGCCTTTTCCTTTTTTCTAAACCATCCTGCCTTCAGTTCCTGATTTTCTGTGGTCTGCCACTGGAACTGGTGGCCCATGGCCTGGTTCTAACTTACATAATCTGTACTCACCCCCATGTTAGACTTCTCTCTGGACTCTGGGGTGTCTCCACACCTAGCACATCCCAGCCTATCCTCACCGGGCCCTCCTTGGGGTGAAAGGAAAGTAGGAATACACAGGTGGAAAGATCATTGCAATAAGCAGCAGAGCTTTACAATTCATGGTGTCATCTGTGGACCGGCAGTGGCAGCATCACCTGGGAGGTTGTTAAAGTGTAGAACCCAGACTGCCCACTCAGAATCTACAGTTTAACAAGATCCTCAGGTGATTTGCATGCTTATTCAAGTTTGAGAATCCCTGATTTGATGTGCGGTTAGCAAAAGTAACTGAAAATCCAATTCAAACTGGCTTAACACAATAAAGGAAATCTGTGGCTCCTGTAATTGAAAAATGTGCTGATAGAATGAGTTTCAAGGGTGATCAGATCCAGGGGTTCTTAAGTCTTTTGGGCTCCGGAACTCTTTTTGCTTATCTGGGCTTTTTTCCCTCCATGCCGACCCCATTCACATTATTTCATTTTATGTTAATAAGAATAATACAAAGATACAGGACAATGTAACTGTTCAAATAAAAAACTTGTTATGATCATACCACTCTTTGGTGGAAGCTACCAGAACTTTGAAATGATAGTCCTTTAAAGCTGAGACCCTTGGCTGCAAGTAAAATAAAAGCCTGACTCAATCGTGTTAAACAATAGAAAGTTTGTTATCTTTAATCTCAGAAAGGCCAAAGGTAGGGCGGGTGCCAAGAATGACATGCCAGGGCTCCCTTTCTTTGCACTTCTCTGGGCTCTGCCCAATTCCATCTGTGGATTCCGTCTTCAGACCAGAGCTAGACTGGTTAAGTTCCAGGAATCATATGCAGGCCTTCAAATACATAAAGGCTGAAAAAGACCTTTTCCCATGTCTCCTTTTTAAGGAGTAGATAAATCTTTCCCAGAAATAACATCGCATAGGTTTCCTTACAGCCCATTGTCTAGGATTAGGTTTCAGGCCCATGATAGAGACCTCTAATTACTTGTGAGCATCCATTCTCTCTGCTCTCTTCAGTAATATTATTCTGATTTTATCTGGACATATGGCTCGCCAGCTAAAGACTAGATTCCCTTGCTTCCCTTGCGTCTATATTTGGCCATATAACTAAGTTTTAGTCAATTAAATGTAATAAAAATGTTAGGTAGAACTTCCAGGAAGTACCCTTAAAAAGAGAAGCAGCATCCTCTTTTATCTGTCTTCCATTCTGATTTCCGGAACGCAAACAAAAAAGGTTGAAGCTTTTACGGTCATCTTAGATCATGAGGATGAGGATACACTCAAAGAGCTGGTAGAACAAAAAGCTGGAAGAAGCCTGGCTCCCTGATAACTTTAGGGACTTGCCCTCACAAGTATTGTACTGCCCACCTCCAGTTATGTAAGAAAATAAAAGCTTGTATGTTTGATTCACTTTTAATTTAGGTTTTCATTAACCTCCGGTGAACTTAATCCTGACTGATGCACTTGCCCATTCCCAAATCAATCACCAGCCAGAGGATATGTTACCACCTGACTGGGGGCAAGTGGATTTGGGGGAAGTCAAATGATCACCACATTAAATATTTATTTACTTAAGTACATATTAAATATTTCCATTAAAAAATAAATTATTATAGGGAAGCAGCCTTCTCAATATCTACATATATCTACCTTGTTGTGAGTGAGCATCTTAGTTACTGAACTTTAATGATTATTTCCTGTGAAGGGCAGAGGAACTTTACCTTCATTTAGATTCTAATGGACATTCTGGTAACTTCTATTCATTTTCATGAAAAAATTCTCAGCTATGCTTTCAAAGGATTAGCCTCCAAAATGCAGGGTTTGGTTTTGAGCTGATTCACTTTTACTTTTTTTTTAAGTTTATCTATTGATTTTGAGAGAGAGCACATGGCGTGCAAGCAAGGGAGGGGCAGGAAGAGAGGGAGAGAGAATCCCAAACTGGCTTTGCACTGACTGCAGAGCCCCACGTGGGGCTTGATCCCACGAACCTCAAAATCATGATCCGAGCCAAAATCAAAAGAGCCAGAAGTGTAACCGATTGTAAGCTCTGCAATTTCTCACTGTGGTCTGAGAATTCCACCCCCAGTCAGGGTGTGGTATTTGGATGACTAGAAATCGTCAGGCTGTAAGGTAAGAGTACTTTAGTTCAGTTCACTGGATGTATTAACACAAACACCAGTAGCAGGAGACTTGTTCTGAGCCCCCAACTTTGTGCTTAATTAACTTTGCTGTTTTATACCAGACACTCACTTCACCTTTTTGAGCCTCAGTTTCTTCTTCTATAAAATAAAGGCCTTGATTACAAGATCTTTACGTCTCCAATTCTGTGCTATGTGCTGATTTTAAGGAAGACAGTGGCTTATTTCTAAAATCCTCAAGAAGCAGAAATATTTCTTCTCTCCCCAAAAGTCAATTCCAGTGCCTAATGATTGTGTAAGGCAGCTTTCTTTTGTTTCCAGCTTTACTGATGTGTAAATGGCAAATGAAATTATATATAAAGTGTACAGTATGACTTAATACACATATACATTGCAAAATGAGAACCATAATCAAGTCAACACATCCATCAATGAGGCAGCTTTTTAAATAAAGAGGATAGCACTGTCTCCAGTTCTGTCTTCTCTAGAGTTGAAGGATAATCCGCTAGGATTCTTCTATTAACCCTTCACAAATCTTAAACCAGTAAGTCACCATTCACCTTTTTTCTCTAGCGAATGATCTTCAGAGCTCAGCCATTCATGTACTCCTCCATAGTTTGGGCCTCATCTTTCTGCTATCTTGGTTCTTATGTTCTCTATGTTCCTTTTTACTTAATTTTGAAGAGAATTTTTATATAATCCCTGCTTGATGAGGATTATGTATGAGGATAATATCAGTCTTGCTTGGCAAAAATAGAGGTTAACTATGGGTGGGGGGGGAACCAGAAACGCAACTGAATTTTAAAATAGACAAGGAAAGACTTTATGACAAAAGCAACAAGCTTCATTTGGTATGAAGCATTTGTTGTAGTAGCTCCCCATGACTTCATTGGTCTTCCTTTTGTGCAGCAGCATTATCAGTAGCCTCCTTAAACATTTGTTAAACCTGCATGCACTTTACAGGTGGGAAGGTTTTCCCAGGTATGTGGTGGGAAGTAGTGGGGTTCTACCTGAAATCATCCACTACCTCAGGTGGAGACACATGTCTCTAGGGCAAAATCAATAGCTTCCTTTACCTTGATTTAGGATAATTTTCAAACCTTAACCTAAGAATCACCTGAGGTTCTGGCTAAAATGCTCATTTCTGAGCCTCACCCAGGTCTATACTAGAGCCTAAGAATTGTAAAACAACTTCCTAGATGATTGCATGGCAGGCAGTTTTCAGAGCCTAACTTTGAGAAACATCTGATAAGGCTTTCTTCCATCTATTACTGTATTTCTTTATTCTTCAATAACTGTTGAGCACTTTTCAGGTGATCTGGTAGGTGCCCCTGATAGGAGGCAAAAGGGCAGAAGGATGTGCCAAGACTCGAGATTCGGTATTCACGTCTTGAGGCAGTATATGACTATGAAATGAGGCACACTGGCAGTATCTCTCTAGGAGTTCAGGGTTGTGAAGATTGCTGTGGGCTGAAGCTGTGAGAAGGTTTTGTGGATCCAGATTGGAAGGACTTGATTTTTGTTTTGTTTTCTTTTTTTTGTTGTTTTTGTTTTTGTTTTTCAGAGGAATCAGCTTCTGGAAATTAGATCAGTCTGGAGCTGAAGTTCTAGGTGCAAAGGCTGGAAAGTCCCTTAAAGTGTAGGCACTTTATCCTAGGGCAATCAGCTGTTACTCAAGGTCTTCTGCCTAGGGACATGAGGGTAGCCTTGTTTTAGGGAGTAATAACTGGGTGTTGATGTTCAGGATTGAATCTGTCAGTGCCAAAGGCACAACACCCATTAAACTTACTGAGGGTGCATTCATGGGAAACAGAAGAAAGCTAGGGGCACCTGGGTGGCTCAGTCGGTTTAGAGTCTGATTCTTGATTTCCACTCAGGTCATGATATCTGGGTTGGTGGGATAGAGCCCCGTGTTGGGCTCAGTGCTGGCAGCCTGGAACCTGACTGGGATTCTCTCTCTCCCTCTGCCCCGCCCACTCTCACGTGCACTCTCCCTCAAAATGGGTAAATGAAGTTAAAAAATCAGATCACACACACACACACACACACACACACTATATATATATAATATGTATATATAAAAAGCAAAGTGGTGAGACTAAGAAAACACCAGATTTATTTGTAGGGGTGGGGATGAGAAGGTGTCCTGCCCAAGATAGAAGAATGAGAGCACTTAGTCACAGCGGGAATCTTAAACAAGTCAACAATTCAACTGGCTTTGTAAAAGCCAGTTCATAAAATCCTAAACAATTCCCTTTGTAAAAAGGGAACCTCTTGAACTGGCAGAGGACCTGTTTCTGTTAAGGTTGTTAACCCTTTCCAGGGTCTCAGTATCTCCCTCAAAATAGAACTATCTTCTTCACAAGCTCCCCAATGCTACCTAAATACTGCTAATGAAACCTTATCTCCCTGCAGCTGGGTCAGTAGGCCCGGGATACTGCAGGCTTCGAGCCCCGCGATGAACTAGAACCTTCTCAGGTGATCCCGCTAAAATACCTCTCTCTCTTGTCAAGTGGTTTCCAACTTTGCTGCAGAGGAAGCACCTGATGATTTAAAAAGAAAAGAAAAATAAGCCTAGAGCCTCCTCTAACGCGCAGCATAGTTTAAAAACCATCGGTTCAGCGACATCTCCATGGCCCTTAAATCCCTCCACGCATCTGCCCTCCGCCCGAAGGGCGCACGTGGAGGGTTCGCGCCGGGTGGGCTTGGTCGCCGTGCCCCAGTCCCCTTTCCTGCTAGTCCGCGGTGCCGAGCTCGAGGCTCCGGGCTCGGCGCAGGCCTGCAGGAGGCGGCGCCCCGGGCTTCCCGGGCCGGGCCGCAGCAGAACCGAAAGCGGCCGGCGCGGGGAGGCGGGGGAGAGGAAGGAGGGGCGGGCGCCGCCGGGGAGAAGGGCGAGGTGGCGCGCGGAGCGGAGGGCCGGGAATGCCCGCGGCGCGGGGCCCGAGCCGCCCGCTGGCCGCGTCCGGGCGATGGCTCTCCGTCTGGTCTCCGATTTCGACCTCCGGAAGGACGTGCTACCGTGGCTGCGGGCGCAGCGGGTGGCGTCAGCGGCCGCCGGGGCCCGAGGCGGCGGCCCAGGTGCTGGAGGCGCGCGTCCGGGGCAGGGGCGGGGGGCAGGTGCGGGCCGGCGAGGGGTGGAGTCTGAGTGGTTCCTGCCGAGGGGGTTCCCAGGACCGGAGGGGGTAGGGGGCGTTGACCAGAGGGGGAGCTGCCTGCAGTCCCCGCCAACCTGAGAAGGTTGGTGCGAAAAGGGTGAGCCTCCCTCTTTGGAGTCTGGGCTTTGCCACCCTCACCCCGGGGCACTGGTGCAGGTCGGAGGGGCAAGCCCTGGGCAAGGTCGCGGCTGTACTGCACTGCTTATTCTGGCGAGTCCTCCAGCTTCTGGTTCACTTGTTGCCTAGTCAGTCGCCTTTAATAGAAAGGCCGAGGACACTAGTGATACCTCAGCATCACCTCATCAGGGCAGGGCGTGGAGGAGCACGATCCTCCTGTCCAAGGCTGCAGGGAGTGGGACAGGGTCTTCTGCGTGCTTCATTGGCATCTCAACTGCCTGGGAAGGTTCATCACCCCTGTAAGGGCTCTGCCAAGACTGGGGGCTCCTGGAAGTTCTTGCGTTATGAGAAAAGATGAATCAAGGCCACCAAGAAGGCCACCATAAAAATACTTAACAGTTTGTCCTCACATTGATGAGGTGTGTTTCTGAGCGAAGTGGACGTGCCTCTTCAGATGTGAAGCGCGAGAGGGCAGGGGTCTGCTTGCAGGATGTGAGCAGTGAACTCGAGCCTCCGGTTTTCCAAAGAAGCTCCAAGCCCATCGCCACCAGCCCAGAACACTAGCCTGTGCGGGCTAGCAAGAGGAGTGTGAGACAGTGACAGGTTTGCTGTTCTACTTCCTCAGGGTGAATGAGAACACTTCCTTCACAGTTGAGGCTTTGGTTTTCATCTGTTGCAAAAATCTTTTGTTTTGGTTTTGATGAGGGAGAGAAAAGTGACTTTTGAGCCTTTCCAGCATTAATCAGTCAAAACTTTAAAAAAAAAGGGGAACTCTGATTTCTCAGATTTTTTTTTTTCTTTTTAAGAAGCTTGCTGCAAATAATGATCCATTCTCAAGGCTTAACTTCAGCTTCAAAAGCTATGCTACCCTGGATCCCATCTTGTTCACAGGAGCTTTTCAGTGTGTTTGCCCCTGCCCTTGTTTTTCCTTACACGCTCTAGACTGCTGGAGGGTGTTGTTTTGGAAGGGTTATCTCGTATCTACAGTTTCTTTCTCCTTAACTCTGGTGAAAGTTTTCTCTCCCTGCCTTCTGTCTTCACACTATCCTATGTCTTTAACAGAATTATTTGTAGGGTAGCTTGTCTTGGCCTGTTGGTTGTTAGTTCCAAATAAGGAGTCATCTTCCTGTAGCTTAACGCTTGAGTTTGTTGTAGTGTCATTATTAGTAATGTTTAGCTTTTTTTGGAAAAAAAAATTTGTCTCCTAAAGAGTTTTGGAAGCTTTAACTTTTTAAAATACAATAGGCAGCCCCAAGTCTGCTTTCCACCACAAAGTAGTTTTTTCTCTGAGCCTTCACCTCCTATAGCTAAATGGCAGGTGTCTGCAAATGAGAAGTTACGCGAAGTGTGAAATGCCAGTCTTGTGTTTCAGTAATGTGTGTTGTGATTGAAAAGCTCTATGTGAGCCAGTTCAGCTTTAGCTTCCTGTGCCTTTCACTCATCTGTGAAGAAATATAAACTTGTGTATTGACATTCCGCTAAACAGATGCACTTGGCTTCTCAGAAGGTAAACCTACTAGAAATACCAGCTTTTTCTGATATCCGTAGTATTTCCCTCTTGCAGAGCACTTTGGCAAGATTAGTAGCCCTGTTATGCTAACAGAATTTTTACTCCTTTTTTAAAAATGTTTATTTATTTTTGAAGGAGAGAGAGATGGAGTGTGTACAGGGGAGGGGCAGAGAGAGAGGGAGACACAGAATTCCAAGCAGGCTCCAGGTTCTGAGCTGTCAGCACAGAGCCCAATGCGGGGCTCGAACCCACAAGCCGTGAGATCATGACCTGAGCCGAAGTCAGACGCTTAACCGACTGAGCCACTCAGGCGCCCCCAGAATTGTTACTCCTAAGGATCACCAGTGGGTGGTAGCTAAAAAAAAAAAAACCACACAGTTAATTCCTCTTCCATAATTTGTAGCACTGGCAAGGGAATCTGGGATTCTGATTTATTTCTAGCATGGTTATTACTCCACACATTTGACAAATTATTTTCCTTTCAAAGTCTCGGCTTTTCAAATGTTAATTATAAGTAATTATACCATTGTAATGTCTCTTCCCCAAACACTTGCTTCCTAGATTTGAAGTCTTAATATTTTTACATCAACAAATACAATTAAAGATTTCTTAGTGGTGCTAAGTAATACTCTCTAAGTATGACATATTCCTGGCAAAATAGCCAGGGAGCTGGACTAAGTTAGCCATGGAAATTAAGTGCCTGTGTGATAGTATTTTAGTCAACCAGGGGTTACAGAGTAGGGAGATCAGATTTGGTTACTACATACGCTCCTGGTTCTGGGTTGAATTTGGGAAAACGGTCTTTCCTGAAATAAATAGAAAAAATGTTTCTTTTAAAAATTAAAACAATTATACAAAATATTTTAACATGTATAAGCTATGCATAACAAAAACCATGTACCCACCTTAAAAATAGGATAATATCGACTTTGGAAGGCTCTTGTGTCTCTCTATCTGATCCTATTTCTCTATCCTTCACCTCTTGGAGGTAACAACTACTTAAACTTTGATCTTATTTGTAGTTTTAAGCTATGTAGATAGGTATAGATATCCCTATGCAAAATATCATTTAATTTTGCTTGTTTGTGAACTTTAAATGAAAGAATATTATATGTATTTCTTGCTTTTTTTTCTTCTTCTTATATTCACATTACTATAGGTCATTATTTTTCACCGCTGTATAGTATTCCATTGTGGGAATACACAATGCTATGGTGGACATGGAGGTGCCCTGCTTAGATCTTCCTTTCAAGGAAGGGCTTGTCCCAGGTGCTGAGGGTAGTTAGCAGATAATCTTCTGCTGTCAGCCCCTTCAGGGATTGCCTCCACAGAAGGTTTCCTTCCTCACCCAAAGTCAGGACATGTTGGGTGTGGCCCACTTTTAGTTAGGGACTAAAGTGGGATATAAAGTCCTGACCATTTTGACTCAACAGAGGACAGCTTTGACAATCCATTTCAGTTTGAGAGCTTCTCCAATAGGGGATTCTGAGATCACCTGAGGCTATGGTAGCTTGTCTTCTCCCCACTTTGTGGACCTCCTTCCTTCCCCTTCCTCCTAAGGGTGTTAATCCCACATCCCTGAACACTCACTGGTAAGTATCATGGATACTAATCCATCTCAGGGTGCTTCCTAGCTTTGCTTATGCTTTTTCTATTGGTGACATTTGGGAAGTTTCTGGGGTTTGCTATTACAATCAGTGCTTTTACTCACTTTCTTATGCATGTCTCCCGGTGCAGGCATGCACAGGTTTCTCCAAGGTGGATATCTAACTGGAGTTGCTGAGTCACAGGCTATGTACCTCTTCATTTTTCCTAGGTAGTGCCAAATTGTTTTCCAAAGTAGTTGTTCTAATTAACAACCCCATTTGTGGTGTAGAAATGTTTTTAGTACTCTTGGTATTTCCAGATTTGTAATTTTTTGTCAAATGGGTGAGTCTAAACATTATGTCATTGTGGTCTGAAGTTGAGCATCTTTCTCTATTTATTGACGATTCAAGTTTCCCTTTTATGAGATGTCTGTTCATCCTGTCCATTTTTCTATCGTGTTTTTTTTTTCATACTTTTAAGAGTTCTTTATTCTGGTTTCCAATCCTTGGCTCATCATCATATGTTGCAAATATTTTCTCTCATCCTGTTTTTTTCAGTTTGCTATGGGGTGCCATTGATAATTGAGAGTTTTTAGTTTTAATGTAGTGTAATTTATGAGTCTTTTCCTTTTTGGTTTGTGCCTTTTTGGATATTGTAAAGAAATCCTCTCCTATTTAGAAGTTACGAAGACATTTTTAAATTCTCAGGGTTTTGCTCTTTGCATTTTGTTTTCTAATCCATCTGGAATTTATTTTTGTACATGATACGATGTAGGAATCTGACAAGGGGACACAAGAGCCTTCAAAAGTCTTGATAATGTTCTATTTTTAAGCTGGGTGGTGGGTAAATGGTTTGGTTTTGTTATTTATAGCTTACATGTATTAAAATGTTCTTTTGTAAATTGTCTTGGTTTTCTGTATTAATCGTTCTAGTGACACTAACCAAATAAATCTACCTCTTCTCATTGACAGCAAAGCCACTTCCATGACATATCAAGTTTCCACATATGTATGGGTCTCCCTTCCTGGCTTCTTAATTTTGTTCCTTCTGTCAACTTAAGATGAAGACGTGTTAATAACTGTCTTTATGATAAGTCTTGATACCTGGTGGAGTAAGCCCCCTCACCTCAGCAGTCTTAAGGACCATCTGGGCTATTCAAAGTCCTTTGATATCTTATATATATACAATTTGGAATCCGCTTACCAGATTTCACCAAAACGTCTGTTGGAATTCTGATTTGAGTTGCATTGAATCTGTACATCAGCTTTGGGAGAATTGGCATCTTTACAATATTAAATCCTCCAACTATGAACCAAGTATAATTTCCTATTTATTTAGATTCTCTTTATGATCTTAATAAGTCTTAAAATTTTCTTCATGGAAGTTCTGAACACTTTTTTTTTTTTTAATTTTTTTTCAACGTTTATTTATTTTTGGGACAGAGAGAGACAGAGCATGAACGGGGGAGGGGCAGAGAGAGAGGGAGACACAGAATCAGAAACAGGCTCCAGGCTCCGAGCCATCAGCCCAGAGCCTGACGCGGGGCTCGAACTCACGGACCGCGAGATCGTGACCTGGCTGAAGTCGGACGCTTAACCGACTGCGCCACCCAGGCGCCCCGGCTAGATTTATTTCTAGGTTATTTTATGTTTCTTCCATAAATGGCACACTTAAAAATCACATGTTCTACCTATTGGTATATTGCAATACAACAGATCTTAGGTTATTAATTTTTTATCCAATGCTTAATCCCCTCTTGCCATGTATCACTTTCAAGAAACTAAGAAAGTGTATATGGTATGCATATTTCTGAAGGTTTAAATGTCATCTATATTTAAGACCAGAAAGAATGTAGACTTCTTTGTGTATATATTCTTGCCTTCTTTGATATTCTTAGATCTGATACACAGATTGATTCATCTTTCAAATACTGTAATTGTTCATCTTTACCAGAGAAGTGATATATTTTACCAAATGACTGATTCAAGAGTAATGTCTTTTTGTTGCCTCCTATATACCCCCAGACAGATTTCGGGGCCAGAGGTCTGGCTTAGCCACATTGTTTTTTTTTTTCATTGTTCCAGTATTCTCTTGGAAGGCAGCTGTGCTCACCACTATACCACCAGCGCTGCACGCCAGTATTGATACTGTCCTTTTCGCTTTTCCTTCCCCTACCTTCCTAGCCTCCTTTTCTAATTGTCATACTTTTCTTATTGCTTCTTAACTAAAGCACCCCATCCTTTTTTTTTTCTTTTTCATTTCATTCAGAATATGGGTATAAACCACATAATGATGTTTACTTTATAGGTTTAGGAATTATAATATCTCGGCACGTTGAGACAAATACTTATATGAATTATTTATAGCATACACATGTTGTAGGTATAATCCTATCTTAGCACCTCCTGATCTATATATGAGCAATTCAAATTTTTGTGTAACACTGTGAGAAACCTCGTTGGAAGACAAATACTTTCATCTGATTTTTGTCTGAATGCAGCTGGGAACAAAATTTACACATTTGGCAAACATCTTCCTATAAAAGGAAATCACTTGTGTTTGGCAAAGAAGAGCTTGCGACGAACGAGAGTATCTGACAAACCAGCTTTGATTTCACGTGAACTGTGCCTTGCCAACACTTTAGTGTGGAGGTACTCTCCTTTTCTTCAGTAGGTTTACTTATGCAAGTATCTACATTTTTGCTTCATGAACTCTGAGGACATTGAACTGTAAAATTAAACCACATTTCCTCATTTGAATTGCTAAACTTCCTCTTCTGGACTTTCCAGTGATGAACTACTGGGAGAAGAGTCAGAGTGAATAAGCAAAGAAGCTATTGACTACTTCTTTTTTAAAAGGGTGTGTCTAAACCATGAGCAACTAATCCGGGGAGGATGGGTTAATAGTGTGTGGTGAGACACTGGTGTCTGGATTTCCAACATTGCCAAATTTGTCTAATTCAGATGTTTTTGAGATGAGAACCGTGAACTTATTAACTACAGGATTATTTTAAGACTGCAGTTATTACTACGTAACAGATCCACAAAGGCATTATTTTTATTATTTTTCAACTCTATCATGATTACATTATAAGTTGGTCCTAGTTATGTTATTTAATGAATATTGTTTAATATATAATACAAATATGTGATTCAGTGATTCTCAACCCTGGCTGCACATTAGAATCAGATGGGGAGTTTAAACACACACATACCAGAAACGGGGCTCCTCACCAGCCCAATAAAGTCAGGATAGTTCGGGTAGGGCTTGGGCATCCATGTTCTTTTAAAAGCTCCCCTAATCAGGGGCACCTGGGTGGCTCAGTTGGTTAAGCTTCTGACTTCAGCCCAGATCAGGATTTCGTGGTCTGTGGGTTCGGGCTCTACGTCAGGCTCTGGGCTGACAGCTCAGATTCTTTGTCTTTCTCTCTCTCTCTCTGCCCTTCCCGTGCTCATGCTCTGTCTTTCTGTCACTCAAAAATAAACATTTAAAAAATTATTTTTAATAAAAAAATAAAAGCTCCCCTAATCATTCTAACCCAAAGCCAGAGTTGAGAACCACCAATTTAATGGAACAAGCATATATCATTTGTTTTAATCTGTATGGGGATTTTTAAAAATAGTTTAGTGTTTTGAAAATAGATGTGCTTTTGCAAGTAAATTGAATTTTCTTAGCGAGATTTCTTGTAAAGGAGTTTCTTATCTTAGCTGAAACCTTTTAAGTGTACTTTGGAGAGGGTCTCTCCCAGCATCCTTATAATCTTGAAAGAAAAAAAAGTACTTCTCAAAATATTGACACATTACATTCCAGAAGTTTTGAGTCCTGTGCAGGATGAAAAAAAAAAACAAAAAAAACACAAAAAAACAAAAAAACTCCCTGAAATTCTCTTTAGATGTCTACAAAATCTACCTTAAAGGATTTTTTTGGTAATTATCCATTTGCCTATTGTAAGCATGATACAGGAAACTTAGTTTATTCTGTTTACCTTTTTTCTGAGTTTGAGATTAGTCTGTGCCACTTTTTTGATACATTGGCCAAGTATCTGAACCTCATTGAAATTCAAATGTTTCATTAGTACAGTGGGCCTGTAAAAGCTGACACAGTGTGGATGAGCTAAAAATAACTCAGTAAATTGTAAAGTGCTATTTATCGGTGAGCTATTGAATCATACTATTCTCCTAAGAAGACTAGGTGATTATCCTTATTTTTAAATCAGTGGGAAGTGAGTCTGACAGCTCATTATACATTGAAAAGTGGATGTGCCCACGTTAAAACAAAAACAGCACTTCGCCCCCTGCCTTTACCTTGCTCTTAGAAGATCCAGGCAGCTTCTTCCTGTGAGGGATGGGGAAGAGAGATGCCAGGATGATTCCTACATTTTCTACAAAACCTGCTCTTTGCCTTTTGAAATGTTTCCCACCTCCAGTTCCAGTACAAGGCTCCAGGTCACCAATTATCCTGTTTTGTTTTGTTTTTCTTTTTAAATCAGGAATACAAACTGAAGTTTGCTCTGAGTTGGAGAATGTTTGTCATATGTCTTGTCTGAATATTGAAACTTGTCATGATCAACATAATTTAACATCTAAAACACTATTCATGTGTGGGGAAAAAGTCAAGTTGAAGCAATTTTGTGGAAATTAGGGAAATATGTATTTCTCTCCAATTAATGATAATTATCAAAGCTGTATCTACTAATGTTTAAATCCCTTAATTGTAGGGGCACCTGGGTGGCTCAGTTGGTTAAGTGTCCTCCTTCGGCTCAGGTCATGATCTCACAGTTCATTTAGGCTCTGTACTGACAGCTCAGAGCCTGGAGCCTGCTTTGGATTTGCCTCTCTCTCTCTCTCTCTGCCCTCCCCTGCTCACACCCTGTCTCTCTCTCTCTCTGTCAAAAAAATAAATAAATAAACATTAAAAAAATTTTTTTAATCCCTTAATTGTAGAATTGAGAGGAATATACTAAAATTTTGACCAAAATATGATGGTCAGTTAAGTTACAAGTTAAATGTTTTGTATAAAGGACCTTTCTATCTTTCATCAAAATATGGTTTTCATGCAGAAAAGTACACAGATCATAAGTGTACAGCTCAGTTAATATTCACAAAATGAAACAGACCCTTGTAACTAGCACTCAGAGCAGGAAAGAGAACATTAATAGAACCACAAAGGTCTCACATGCTCCTTTCCAGCAATCACTCAACTAGCACCATACGTTCATTTTGCCTGTTTTTGAAACTTGTGTATAAATTAAATCATATAGTTTGAACCTTTCTTGGGAGGGGGCAGGATCTTGGCTTCTTTTGCTCAGTTATTTATGCTGTACATCATAGCAAGTTATTATGACTGTTGTACAATAGGCCATTGTTTGGGTATCCTACAATTTATTCATTCTTTGCCTGATGGATATTTTGGGTTTCCAGCTTGGGCTATTATGAACCATAGTGCTATAGAAATTACATGTGTCATTTGCTGAAATAAGTGTATATTTCCATTGCGATATATGTACAAGTACAGCTGCTGAGCCATGTATGTTCGGCTTCAGTAGCTACTGCCAGTTTTCCAATATATATTCCTGTTAGCAGTGTATGACATTTCACTTGCTTCACATTTCTTGCCATCCTGTAATATGAAAACATAATTAGTTAAGGACTAGTATTGTAATCTTTAGGATAAGTAGTAATACTAAAAGATTGTATAACAAATTAATAAGTAGGAGAATGAAATGAGTTTTTTGATTAATCCAGAAGAAGGCAAGAAAAAACAATTGAGTTGTATAGAAAATAAATAGTAATATCGTTGATACAAACCCAACATATCAGTGATTAAATGTAAATGGACCACATACTCGAAAGGATGTTACTTGTAAGACATATCTTAGGTGTAAGGACACAGGAAGATTCATAATAAAAGGATAAAAAATGTTATGTAAGCCCTAATCAGAAGACAGCTGACGTTGCTATACTGTAATCAAAGTAAACTTTAAAAGCAAAAAGAATGTATTCATGATAAAGGGCATTTTATGGTGAAAAAAGGGATTAACTAGTCCAGCTCCTGGTTAAAAAGCTATGTGTGATTTTTCAGGCACAACCGTATGCAATTGCAAAAGCTTAGGGATGCCTGGGTGCCTCCGTTGGTTAAGCATCCAATTCTGGATTTCAGCATCGGGCTGTGTGCTGATAGCGCAGAGCCTGCTTGGAATTCTCTCTCTCTCTCTCTCTCTCTCTCTCTCTCTCTCTCTCTCCCCCCCTCCCTCTCCCTCTCCTTCTCCCTCTCCCTCTGTGTGTGTGTGTGTGTGTTTCTCACCCTGCCCCCCCCCCCCAAATAAATAAAGAAAGAAGCTTTACCTGGAGAAAGATACTCTTTCTCCACACTGACTCAGTACTTGTCCATGTTAGCTCTTCTCCCTCTCTCTGCCCTGAGAACCCTGGGGTTCACAACACTGCAGGAGCCTTTTGTTGAGGGCTCCTTCAGCAGTGAGAGATTCCCCACCTCTCTACTGATCTACCTGACCCTCCACCACATGTCATTCCATGGGAGAAAATAAACTGAGAAGTTGATGCTTTCTCTGGTATAGACTCTTCCTTATACTATCATAGCCAGTGAGAAAAGACTTGACTATTACTTGCTTTTTATCTTGTTGCTTTCATCTGATAACTCTGCTGAGTTCCTAAATGTTAATCCACCAGGAAGCTATAACAGCACTAAATTTTTATACCTCTAATAACATAGTTTCAAAATACATAAAGCACAAACTAATAGCTACTTAAAATGTATTGAAGTATAACATACAGAAAAGTATTTAGGTTAAGAGTGTACAGCTCAGTGAGTTATTGCTAAGTGAGTATATCAGTATACCCAACACATATTGCATTACCAGCACCTCAGAAGTCTCCCTTAAGATACCTCCCAATCACTAGACCTTTCCTCTTCCCTAAAGGTCACTAAGTAGATTAGTTTTGCCTATTTTTAAACTCTATATAACAGAATCATCAGTATGTACTCTTTTGTGTTTGGGTTTTCACTAATATTTGTTAGATATGTTTTTAAACATTCCCTGTTAAATATTAACTTGCTATTATTATCATTTTAGGTGTTTTAGAAAATAATTATGAGAGCTTACGTATACTAAATGTTGAAAGAAATGGAAATGTTATTTATACCTATAAGGTATGTATGCTTTTTTATTGTGGTATGATATGCATGACATAGAATTTACTATTTTAACCATTTATGTTTTTTCACAGAATTTTATGCTATATCTTACTGAGGGGTAAGAATAAGTGCTGGCATTTAACTTTTAACGTGACTTTTATTTTATGAGATTAAACAAACATTGAAATTGAGTCTTAGGAAATATTTTTTTTAAACAAAAATTACACACAATATCTGACCCAGCACTCAAATTTTTTGAATAAATCAAGTTCCATTCTTCAGAGGAACAAATGCTAAGTGAAAGACATTTAAACCTAATTAATATGTAAAGTTTTGATCTTTGAAACATATTAAATATGATTACATAATCTGTTTAGGTATCATCTGTTTTGAGGCATTATTTAACATGTTTTCAATGTTCAGTGTTATCAGGAATGAAAATTTAACTTTACTGATTACTATAGTAGGGAAACGTGAAAGAATAATTTTACTGGCCAGTTTGCTTTGCGTAGATGTATTACTGTTTTTTGTTTGCTTGCTTTTTGTTTTGTTTTTTTTTTTGCTTAAAAATTATTTTAAGTTGGGGCACCTGACTGACCCAGTCAGTGGAGCATGCAACTCTTGATCTCAGGGTTGTGAATTCGAGCCCCATGTTGGGTGTAGAGACTACTTAAAAATAAAATCTTTAAAAAAAAAAATAGTTATTTTAAGTTGTGTCCGTAAGTATGCTGCATTTAAGGAAACTGTATGATTCAAAAAGTTTTATTTATAGGAATATCATAGACTTGTTTTAGCCACTCCCAATCTCTATCATATATATTATATTAAATAAAAGGAAGTATAAAAAGATTCACTCCTTTACTATGCTCTGTCCTACTAGCCAGGGTCCCCCCAGTCTGGGTCCCCCAGACTCACCAAACTGTACACTCTTCATTCATTTCACTCTTTGAGCCCCTATTACTAGTTGAAACAGGTTTGGTCCCTTTCTGACATGCTACCTTTAGAGTGCTAATTGCTAATATTGATTGAATTATTGCAGGCTTAAGACTAACAACATCCTAACTTCCTGAACAATGGTATATAATAAATATCTGGTTAATTTTTTTAAGGACAATAAGGGAAATGTCTTCTTTGGATTATATGACTGCCAGACCAGACAAAACGAGGTAAAAATTACTATAATTCATAGATAACTCATTAGTTACTTTATTGTTTTTAGAGATTTTTACTTCTTTCTGCCTCCTTTTTCTAGATACATATTCTCATTTCATTTTATAAAAAATTTTTTTGCCTCCTCCCTTTTACCATCTCTTGGACCATTATCTTGAAAAATGAATGAATGAATGAATGAATGAATGAAGTGCAAGAACTCCTGGACCAAAACATTACCTGAGGTTTCTTAGTCCTTTGAGATTTAAGCAAAATTGGCTCAAATCAATTATCCAATATTCCATAGGAATGTAGGAAGTCCAATGCCTTCCTGAGATTTGTGTGTGTGCTCTCACAAGTTTAGGATCTCATATTGACCTCTGGCTCTGTGTTCTTCTCCTTAACCTTCACTTCTCTTACTTCTTAAACATCCAGGTATAGAACGCAGCCTCCTTTTCTTAATTTTTCCCCAAACCACCCACCTAGAGCAATGGTTGACGTGACAGGCTTACCTAACTCTCGGTGTAAATACAATGGGGTCCCTTTGTGCCTATGTAAAAGCAACTTACAAATATTAAGGGACCAGGAAGTCTAGAAATGTACCCTGGCACAGAAGGTTCCCTAAACATACTATTACCTGAAAAAAGCAAATTGCCAGAATAATACATTTCATTTATGTTTAAAAAAACTTTCAAGAAAGTATGCAATACATATGCATAAACATATATTCATTTAAAAAGATCTGCAAGCCTAGCGAGTAAATAAACACATGTTTCCTTTTGGAAGGTAGTTCGTACTGGGTGAGCCTAGCAGGGAGCTTTGACTTTTTATTTGATGGTGTCTGTGTGTTTTAAACACTGAGACTATACTCATGTTATTTTATAATTAAAAAGGTAAAACACTAAAAATTAAGTGTGTACAACCATAATTCTTCTTACTTATAACTTAGAATCCCTCAGAGCAAGAGTCAAAAGAGACCAAAATGTCTGAAATGAATTGAGAGCCTTCTTATTCACTCAAAGTCCACTTTTTCTAATCAAGCGTTTAGTGACTTCTCAACATTTTTCAACTTCTGGCCATAGGATTTTAGTGTATTCTTGGTACTTTTTGTATCTATAGGTACTAATTACTTTCCTAGTACTCCTGCCATGTGTTGTTTCTGTTAGCCTGTTCTCTCCTGAGGTCTAAGACTCTTGATCTTTTCTTACCTTCTCAGTGTATTGTAAGAGAGTTTGCCTAATATAACTACAATTGTCTTTATTTCCTAAATCTGCATGTCATATCCTCCTCCTGTATGACCATTTTCATTTTCTTTAATATTTAATAAGGAAATGGAATCTTGCTTGTTCAAACAGCAAGAAAATTTTTTAAAAAATAAAGATTAAATAAAAACAGAAGATTATTTTGCCAAGGCTCTGAATATGAGAGTCTTAGAGGAGATGCACTTGTGATTGTGTCTTAGCCACAGTTAATGATATCATAGTTAGGCAATTTGGTTAAAACTTTACTTGTCTCAATGATTATAAGAGCTGACATATGAATGCTTATTATGGGTGGCAGACATTATAATAAGTGCTTTGAATGGATCATCTCACTTGATCCTTCTAAGGATTTCATGAAATAGGTATTATGATTTTTATTTTACTGATAGAGATTGTCCAAAGTCACACAGCTAGTAAGTGGCACAGTCAGAATTTGATCCTGTGTTTAACCTGGCTCAAAGCTTTAAACTCTTAACCACTTGGCCATGTTGCCTCATGGTTAAGCTTCAGTGCCAACTCTGGTCTATGATTGCAGACATTTTCTTAAAAAATAATCTGAGGGGCACCTGGGTGGCTCAGTCAGTTAAGCGTCCTACTTTGTCTCAGGTCATGATCTCGCGGTCTGTGAGTTTGAGCCCTGCATCAGGCTCTGTGCTGACAGCTCAGAGCCTAGAGCCTGCCTGGGATTCTGTGTCTCTCTCCCTCCCTACCTTTCCCCCTCTTTCACTCTGTCCCTCTCTGTCTCTCAAAAATAAATAAAAAGTTAAAAAAAAATAATCTGAAGCATCTCAGTATGGATAAACTGCTTCATTGATGGTTCTTTAATAAAAGGTCTTGCCACCATGATACTTGTTTCAGAGCTAAATGGGAATTTGAATTCTATAATTGTTATTTAACACAAAACTCCAAATTAAAAAATAATTTTGTTTTAACAGCATCTCTATACATTTGAAAAAGACTTGCACGTTGTCAGCTGTTCTGTCAATAGTGATAGAACTTTGCTTGGTAAGTTGGACTCTTTTATTGCTACATGTCAAGAACTAAACTACATTTGTTGAGTTTCAAAGTATTGGACTTTTGCTATATTTGACTATTCTATAACAATGATTTTCTGGGAGGAGATGCTCCTGGGAGATTAATTTTGAAATAAAAAATCTGTGGAATCCACCTACAAAAAAAAGAAAAAAAAAAGACTTCATTCTGCATTACCTTTATCATCCACTGACAGATTTTTTGAGCCTTCACTTATTTCAGGTCTAAAATGGTAAACTTTAACCAGCCACTGCATGGATCACTTGCTAATGGATTATTTTTTTCTTTTTCCATTAGCTGCGAGTTTAGTTCATTCTACTAAAGAAGGAAGAAAGAATGAGCTTCAACCAGGTATGACATAGTTTTTAGTGTCTATTGAAAGATGAAGATTTATTAACTAAGTCAAATTTCAAACATCTTTACAAATAGCTTTATCTCAGAATGAAAAGGCAAAGGTCATAAAAATGTTTTTTTATTTTTTTCAAGAGAACAAGAAAGTACAGAAAATAATGTAACAGTGAATAGTAGAAGTATTAAAAAGGCATTTAGTACCTGCAGACTAAATAAACACTGAGGACACACTAGAATCCTATGGTTCAGAAGCTGGTGTTAAATGGCTGGGCTTTTAAAGGGTTGATATTCCTTCAAGAATGCATTTTTGTTCTTAACATCTGGTGAACTATTGAGCAGTACATAATACACTATGAGTAGTCCACCAATTCTAAATAAAAATTCCCATTTGCCAAGGTCACTTTGTAGTTTATTATCTATGTGATACTCCCCCCTTCTTTTTAACATTATGTGTCATCCATCTGTCCAGAACTCAACAAAGAAGTGCCTGCAGTGGGTCAGGCACTGTGTTTGATGCTGGGAATGCAATGTTATGCAAGAGAGGTGTGGCAATTGCCATGGTGAGCTATGGAGACTAATGGTGGGTGGAGTGCCCCCTGGGGCATGGGTCTCAACTTCAAAGGACGGCAGTAATCCCTGTGGGAGCAGCTTTTCAATTTATCAAGAGAAGTATGGACATTTATGTAAAATTTTAATTTAATCAAAAAAATTTTAACGTTTATTCATGTTTGAGAGACAGAGCATGAGCAGGGGAGGGGCAGAGAGAGAGGGAGACACAGAACCTGAAGCAGGCTTCAGGCTCTGAGCTGTCAGCACAGAGCCAGACGCAGGGCTCCAATTCATGAACCGTGAGATCATGACCTGAGCCAAAGTTGAACATTTAACTGACTGAGCCATCCAGGTGCCCCTAAAATTTTATTTTAAATTTTGGCTCAAATATTTTTTAAAAATTCTGCTCAGGCAGTGATAACCACCTGTGGCTGATGTAGCCCATGGACTTACCACCATTTTTTAATCTCTGGTCAAGTTCTCATTTCAGTCCCTTACTATTCCCATCCTGCAGTGCTTCCCATCTGTTGTGTTTATTCAGGGCTTAAGCTCCTTTTGTTAGCATAGTTCCCACTCACATGTATTCTTCTGTGGTTGTATGTGATGGAAAAACTTCTTGCACCTTCCTTCCCCGTGGGGCTTCTGAGGCAGTCCTGGGTTCCCACAGAGTCAGCTTAGAGGGTCAAGGGAAGCAGAGTCAAGTCTGGATGGGATCTTCTCAGGGACCTTGGCACAGAGATTATGGGAGATGCTGCTGGGCAGGAGGCTCACCTGGAAACCTCATCATCTATATGATGATCTATACCATCCTTACCTTCCCTCCTGCCGTGTTACACGGAGAACCACAACAGCCACCTTCCCTCTTGAGTGCCATGTCCCCCTCTTCACATCCTCTGCTCCTCTTAGAATGAAGTGCAATGCTCACTTCAGAACTGATGGAACTGGACTAGTTTAAGTGAAATAGGATCTAAGACATTGGTGTCCTGACCCTAAAACAAGGGCATATGACCTCAATCTCCTTTACTTAAGAAGAGAAAGGCCTCGTCTCTTGTGCTTCTCCCAATCACAAGCCTGGGCATCTCTACACATCCTTGGATTAGCTCCCTGTGCCTCCCTGTTCTTTTTGGCCCCTATTCCTATTTGCCTCTGGAATTCTTTATTATGCTGGTAAACCAGTAGAACCTATATTCTTCACCTGATGTTTACCATCTGTGCTTGATTGTCATTGAGAACAGTGGCGATTATGTACATTACAAAATGCACTTTCAGACCAACTTTACTGTAAATTTTATTAAATTAAATCCTATTCAGATATGCTTACTCTTAAAGTTTGGTGCACTTCTGGTGAGATCATCTGATTGCATCTTTAAAAATACTAAAATGAATGTTGTTAGTTATCATATTGGCTACCTCATGCTTTATATCTTCTCAGCTCACCTTTCATGCCAGCTGCCATAGTAAGAACCAGCTCCTCGCAAACGTAATTTGACAGACAGTGCCTTAACTCTGCTGCTCTACCTGCTTCTTGCTTTGTGCCCAGAGCCCTTGGGCACATGCTACCCCTTTGCTACCTACATGCGTGCCACCTGGAAGCATGGCTGGAAAGGATTCCCAGTATCATAAGCCATGACCAACCAGGGGCCAAGGAGCTGAAGGATAAATACTCTTTTTTCCATCCCTTAAGTGGATCATTCTGAGGGCACGCTGCATGCAGCTCAAATCCCACAGTGGTCACAAATTGGATTGGGTTCCTTACAGTGGTAGACTCTTCTTCCTGTTTCATGCTGCCCACTCCCTCATGCCAGCCCTCAGGGCTAAAGTGATCCTGGCCCCTGAGATTATTTCTTGTCTTGGTTTGGGTTTTCCCCCCAAAGTAGAGTCTGAGGCAAGTATTTGAATGAAATTAGTTTATTTGAGGGATGATGCTAGGAAATACTATTAGAAGAGTATTTAAGCGGAGATCTGAAAGAAGGGAGGGAGCAAGCACATGGTGTGGGGAAAGCACATTTCTGGCTGTGACCACAGCCAGCACAGAGGTCCTGAGGCCAGAGTGTACTTGATGGATTTGCTGATCAAGGACAGTGAGGAGGTTAAAAGGGGAGAAAAAAAAAAAAAAAAGGATAGTGGGGTCAGTGAGGCTGAAGGAAAAGGGGCAAATCAGTAGGAACTAAGGCCAGAGGAAAACGGGGCCAAAGTACAGACAGATCATGGAGACCCTTATGAGATCTTCGTTCAGTTAAGAGTTTAGAAATGATGTGACCAGAAAGCACTGTAGAATCTATTATAATGTTTTGCCCTTTGAACAGTTATTTTGGAAAGCCTTATTTTATTTGTCCATGAATGACCTGATAAGCCATTCAATTATAAAATGTGGTTTGCCTGGAGGTGTTGTTTAACACTCTGTTGCTTATGGGATTTTTCCATTGTAAGTGAGACAAACTGTCACGTCTTTCCTATGAACAATACAGGGTTCTTTGGTCCACATATTTTACAGCACAGTTTTTATCAATAGTGCTTCTCTTGTTGGCTGTGGCCATGGCAGAGTTAATGTTTTGTTTGGAAAAGAGGGAAAAAAGAGATGCCTGGCAGTCAGTAGAACATGTGACTTCTGATCTCAGGGTCATGAATTCAAGGCCCATGTTGGGTCAAGCTTACTTGGAAAAAAAAAAAGAAGAAGAAGAAGAAGATAGGGAGCCTGAGTGGCTCAGGTGGTTGAGCTTCTGACATTGGCTCAGGTCATGATCTCACTGTTCATGGGTTTGAGCCCCGCATCGGGCTTTGTGCCATCAGCTCAGAGCCTGGAGCCTGCTTCAGATTCTGTCTCTCTCTCTCTCTCTCTCTCTCTTTCTCTTTCTCTGCCCCTTCCCCACTCACACTCTGTGTGTGTCTCTCTCAAAAATAAACAAACATTAAAAAAATAATAAATAAAAAAGATTTAGGGAAAGAAAAGAATTAAAGGGCCTAGCTCCCCCCTTCACCCTCCCCTGTGGAATTGCATTTGCCCCAAGGCACAGTAGATTCCCCCTGGGCAGCTATTGGGGTGTCCACATGTGTTGGCCACTGAGACTCTCCTGGGGTCCCCTGCGTCATTATAGATAATTGAGTGCTGTGGATGTTCCCTGGAGCTGTGCTTTGGTTCAAGAGCTCCAGTAACCAGAGCTGCTTCAGAACCATGCCCTACTGCCTTTACCAACCTTGTCAGTCTTTAAAGTTTGGTGCACCTCTAGTGAAGTTAAATGATCACATCTTTTAAAATACTAGAATTTTCACAGCATGTGTCTTCACCAGGTTCTTTTGCCCACTCTATCCTCCCCATGCCATGCCTATCCCTATGCTTTTATTTTTTTTTCAATTTTTGTTCAATTTATTTAAGCTAAAAAGACAGAACAGTTCACTTATTTCTCCCATTCTCCACCCCAACCCCCCACCTCTTGTAACTGCTAATTTGTCCTCTGTATCTATGCGCATGTTTCTTTTTCTCTCTTTCCAAGAGTCCACACATAACAGATACCATACAGTGTCTTTTTCTGACTGATTTCACTTAACACAACGCCCTCAAGGTCCATCCAAGTTGTCACTTTTGATCTTGCTGTCTCTACTTTCTGTGATATCTACATCCTGCCTGGATCCGTCTTGCCCTTCAGTGATGCCCTCCCAGTCTCCCCTGAGATTGGTATTCTCTAACTTCTTAAGACAACTGTAAGTACTTCATGGAATCATGGGATTTCATGACTGAAAGTGATTGTGGAAATGATCTGATTCTGTAGTTTGTTTGTTTTTTTTTAATAGCAAGTCACTAAAGCCTTGGAAAGCTTCATCCTTTCTAGTTGACACTAGATCTGATGTCTCTAGAATCCTGATCCAGAGTGCATCATATCACACCATGAAAGCATATGGTGTGTTATTGAGAGAAATTCCTTTTCCACGATTACTCTTATGATTATGCTGATTATATTAGTTAAGTGTCTGGGCTGCCCTAAAGAAGGGAAAGATTCGTGTAGGAAGATAGTTTCTGTCCTTGAAAATCCTCCCATTTTAAAATCAAGTGAATTTAGCTGATAGCTGGTTATCAAATTCACTGCCAAAAAATCCAAATGTGAGGTGATTCTTTACTTTTGCAATGAGTAGGATCCTCTACATGTCCCCTTAAAAGGTGGGGTTTTTTTTGTTCCCCAAATTGGAATATATAGACTTTTAGGACAAGAGATAAAATAGCCAAATGGCAACTTATACTACTTTATTTACTTAGTTATACATACTTCGTATAAAATAATAAGGAAAATAGTTTTTTTTCTCATTGTCACATTTCACAAAACATTTCTGTTTTTCTTAAGTATCGTTGGCACCAATGTTTTTCTTATTCCTAGAACCCCTTTTTTTTTTCTTTTTGAGTGATCAAGCAGATTCCCAAAGCTCCTGACCTTTACCTTTGTCCCAGTTATTAGAAGTATAGTTCTTTCGAACTGGTGTATGATCGTCTCACTGGGATTTTTGTTTGTTTTGTTTTTTATATATTTATTTATTCTTGAGTGAGAGAGTGAGAGCAAGGGAGGGGCAGAGAGAGAGGGACACACAGAATCTGAAGCAGGCTTCAGGCTCTGTGCTGCACAGAGCCCAATGTGGGGTTCGAACCCACAAGCCATGAGATCATGACCTGAGCCGCAGTCGGACGCCCAACCGACTAAGCCACCCAGGTGCCGCAGTGTCACTGGAATTTTTATCCCAAGCTGTAAGTACCATTGACCAAACAGTATTTGATTTTCATTTGTTCTGTCCTTGTATATTTCAGATCCCACATAATAAGTCACTGTCTTGCTTTCTCAGTAATCTTTAAAAAGCATGTTTACAGAGATATCCAGTCCTTGCAATTGTGAGGCCATATCCCAGGAATTGTTTTACATTCTTTGCCTTAAAAAAAAAATGTTTACTTATTTATTTTTGAGAGAGAAAGAGCGGGAGTGGGAGAGGGGCAGAGAGAGAGGGGGTGAGAGAAAATTCCAAGCAGGCCCTGGGCTGTCAGTGCAGAGCCTGTCACGGGGCTTGATCCCCAGGAACCGTGAGATCATGACCTGAACCGAAATCAAGAGTCAGACACTTAACCTAGCCAACTGAGCCACCCAGGCGCCCTACCTGAGACTTTTTGGGTTTTGGGGGTTTTTTTTGGTTTGTTTTTTTGTTTTTGTTGTTGTTGTTTTTCCTAAGCAATGCTATCAGGTTAGTTACTTAAATAGTGAAAACTGGCACTGATTCAATTCCAGGTTGCTGTGCTGTCTCCAAATTGTATATTATTTTTCAAAATAAAGTTATTGAAAAAGCATCAGAGAATAGTTAAGTCTTTATAAGAACTCAGATATAAGACAACTCCTTCTTCTCTGAGGTTTAGTCTTAGGGGAGGGGAACTTTTGGCCTAAATGTAGATATCTGTGGTAATCCCATTGTAGCCTGTGTCCAAGGACTTCCCTTTTAATTGCTATCTTTTAGGACATTTGATACAATGTGACACTGAGGAAGTAAGTGGGTCTTTATCAGGGCAGTTCCAGTACCTTTCCCAAGGGAAGCCAAGCCCCTGTCCTCTTAATAGGCACTCTCAACTGTAACATGTTCATGCTTCAGAAATATCTTTACATTTTCATACACAAGCAGTATTTGCCAGTGTGCTGCAGAATTGGAGTTATAGAGAATTGAGTTGTGTTTGCTTAGACTTAGAAACTCAGAGGGCCTATGAAGCTGTGCCAAGTGGCTGAGGAGTGGGCAAGAACTTGTTCCTCACTTGTTCATGAACGCGTATTGCTTTCTCTTTCATGAGGTTTTCTTTACCTGTTGTGGGTTTTAAGAACTGTCAATGTAAATTTTAAGAAAATTACTTTTCCTGGTTGAATAGCTAATACAACAGGTAACGTGTTTACATTTTCCAAGTTCAGACGTACGTGGAGAAGATCATGAATGACATTCTCATCTTCTTACTAAAAGCCTCCTTTCCTTTGTAGGATCAAAGTGTTTAACTTTGTTGGTTGAAATCCATCCTGTTAACAATGTGAAGGTTCTAAAAGCTGTGGATAGCTATATTTGGGTGCAGGTAAGCGAGCATGTCCATTTATCACTCATCTCACTAATCAGAAGGCGTGAAATCTAGAGGCAGTGGTGCTTACGAAGTGTTTTCACACCCATTATCACATTCAATCCTCAAAGCAATCTGGTAGATGGGTATGGTTGGAATTATCAGCTCACCTTTTGCAAACACGGAAATCGAAACTCAAACCTAGTTCCTCTGTCTCTGTTATGTCATGGTTTGTAATGTTTTTACATGATAAAATACTCTCAACACACATTTAAGGTAAGTTTAAAGAAAAGTTTGTTTCGTGTATTCATATAGTTGACAGAGTACACATGATTAAATGGCTAAATCACTGAATTTGTCAGCTCCATGAAATGGTACAGAAGCACTGTAGGTACAGTGTGGATGGACCAGATCTAGTCAACATTCATTACAAGCACATTCTGAATTTGTGAGTTGTCCTACTCACTAAAATCTATTTGTGACATCAAAGTCAATACTCTTGGTGCCGTCACAGTTATCTACAGACATGTGCAAAGTGGTGAAAAATTTGTCACTCAGCTGAGGTTGAACAACGTGACACTGCCTTCTTGATTGAGTTCTTATCCTATAAATGAATGTCATTTTTATGATCTATTTAGCGCCATGATTCTCACATTTTTGAGCTTTTTGTTGATGATTTCCCTGTTTCAAATGTCCCCCATGCATAGTGCTAAAGTGCTGGCTACTGTCCCTAAGCTCAAGAAGGCTGCCATATGCTTTATAGAGAGAATATGTGGGTTAGGTTAGCTTCGTTAGGGCATGAGTGCTGTTGACCATGAGTTTAATGCTAATGGATCAACAATATATATTAAATACGATGTGTTTTATAAAAACAGGAATACACACGAAACAAAATTATGTATTAATTCGTTGACAGAAATGTTGTGACCAGGCAGGAGCCTGTCCTTGTATGTCCCCTAGGAGTAATGGTTCAGCATTCAGTATACGGTGTTTGTGGTGACTCCATGTGATCTGACTACCACAGATGACAGTGGACTGTACATGTTCATGCAGTGCTATAGCATAACTTTCTCGTGTAACCTGAACTCTCTGCTTCTCATTGCTCCCCCCCCCCACCCCTGCCTACTCCCAGCCTCAAGCCAGTGGGTCTCCCTCTTGCAGTGTGTCAGGAGAGGGACCTCTCTCCCATCCCCACCCCCCCAGGTCCTTCACTGGGGGCCACTGCCTGCTTTCAGCTCCTAGGTTGTATTCCTCCTCTGTCAGGAAACTGCTATGTTTACACTGTCATCAGTACAGGGGTGACTATGGGACAGAC
Organism: Prionailurus viverrinus; assembly: GCF_022837055.1. Classification (NCBI taxonomy): domain Eukaryota; kingdom Metazoa; phylum Chordata; class Mammalia; order Carnivora; family Felidae; genus Prionailurus; species Prionailurus viverrinus. The sequence continues at coordinate 82,170,827 of NC_062562.1, read as the reverse complement.
CACACTTCCCTTTTTTGGTCTGTTCTTGGCTTCCTTAGCATGTCCACTCAGGGCTGAGTAGGCAATAGAGATACTAATGAAGGATTAGGGCAGCTAAAGGGAATTAGAGCACAGGAGGGAAAGGATTTTTATAAGTATGTAGTTGCACAGCATTGTGAATGTATTAACAACTACTGAACTGTATACTTTAAAACAGTTAAAAAGGTGATTTTTCTGTTATGCAAATTTTATCTTAATTAAAAGCAATTAATAGTACATGATGCATGACTGCATCCATAGGCCAAAGGGGAAGTCCCCACCCAAATGAGGTAAAACTCGTACTTGTCTTGAGGACCCATCTCTGTGCCTAGCCCTGCTCCCTGCTCCTCTTTCTTATGCTTCTAGAGGGAGAAAATCTTCCAAACCTCCATCCAGGACAACCCCCCCACCTCCCTTTCTCCCTCCTTCTCCCCTTTAGAGAAATGCCATTCATTGTCCACTGAATTTGGTCTTGCCCTGAAATCTGTCTCCCTTTCCTTACCAAAACATTCATGGTGATCTCTGATAGTACATTTCCCCAAGTCTGTATGTGCAGCCTTGACCTCCTTCACAGAGAAACTTGAGCAGGACAGTAGTGGTCAGGGTTTGGATCCCAACCCAGTACCTTTGGAGAATCGCCTACCAGCATGACCTGCATCTTCCAAATGGCTCCAGATATCCACCTATAGTGCATATCTTCCAACTGAGTATTAATAATCAGAGTCTAGCTCCATATCTGTGAAGATAAATATTTCCCTAATATGATGTAATCTATATAGATCTCTACTCAAACTGCAAGAAAACAAAAACCTTGCATGCTTTTATAGAGCTGTGTCTAAAACCTGTCTGTCTGTCTCTTTTTATTTTTGAGAATGAGCACACATGCAAGCAGGGGAGGGGCAGAGGAAGAGGGAGAGAGAGAATCTCAAGCAGGCTCCGTGCCCAGCACAGAGCCTGACACAGGAGCTCAGTCTCAGACTGTGAAGTCATGACCTGAGCTGAAATCAAGAGGCAGACGGTCAACTGACTGAGCACCCCCAGGTGCCCTGAAGTCTATTTATATTCTCATTCCTAGGCCTTGCTCTAAGGCTGCCTCATAATAGAAAGGAAAACCACCACCACCTAAATGGAACTTTTAAAATCATGTTCTCACTGATTGCGGCACAAACACCAGGCAAAGGCTTAGAACTTGTCAGCATCATACTCCAGGTCACAGCCCTAGGCAAGTATGCCTTGGCCACCTCTGTAGTCCCAAGGGAGGCCGAATCATTTTCTCTAGGAATATTTCCTTGTTTTGAGCCACCGAGTGTTGGCTCTTCCACTATCTGTATGGTGTCACTCAGCTTTGCTTCTCCTCAACCCCAGGACAGGCAGTTTCCTGTTTGAGGTGCAAAATTTCACAAATCGGGGCATAGTAAGTTCTACATTATTTTCATAGCTGAATTCTACAGTACTATTTTATAATTTTGAAGATTTGCCATGAAAAATGGTGTATCGTTAATGTTCTGTTTTTCAATTCTAAAAAGGAAACTTGACTATGGACAATTAAAAAAAATTTGCTAGTTCTAGGGGTGCCTGGGTGGCTGGCTCAGTTGATTAGGTGTCCGACTTCGGCTCAGGTCATGATCTCACCTTTGGTGAGTTCCAGCCCCGCATCGAACTCTCAGCTGAGAGCTCGGAGCCTGGCGCCTGCTTCAGATTCTGTGTCTTCCTCTCTCTCCCTGACCCTCCTCTGCTTGTGCTCTTTCTCTCAAAAGTAAACAAATAAACTTTAAAAAAAAATTGCCAGTTCTATTTTCATTTTGTCATCATGAAAAGTTAGAACACCAGGTAATACATTTTGTCAAAAATGTTCCTAGTCTTTAGAAAGGCTGCCAATTATAAAATAAGGACATAAAAAGGTTATGTTCTTTCATAATGCTTTGAACTGTGGAGGGAAACAACAAAATTCACCGGTGGATCCTATCTAGTAAGCTGTTTTTCATGTTACAAAATGAAACTGCTGATTTATAGTCACCCTTTTGATGATGAAAGAATTAAGTCACTGGAGTCATCCCAGGGCCCCTTTTCCCTCATTATCACTGCTGATGACATCAGGCTGTTTCTGGCTGGCTGCTTTGTCCTGTGGGCTGACCCGTATGGGAGAGCATAGAGAAGGAGGAGTAGGGTGGATGGAGCCTCTTCTTCCCAACGGCAGTCATTCTATTATTTGAGGTTTGCAAATCCTCCACCACATGCCACATCGTGACTCACTCTTCTGCATTGGAAAGTCCCGTGTTACGTTGTGCTTTGTCTTTTGGATGTGGGACTTTGGAAGTTGTAGGAGAGCCTACATTTACTTGGTTGTCAAATTAAATACTACATTTAATTGCACAACAGATGTATTGACCCCTTTTTTGTGTGCTTGCAAAACAGAACTTTCTGTACTGATGTTTATATTGTTTCTGATTAGCTTCAGAATCTCATTCCAAAATAGGAAGCACCATCTCTAGAAATAAGCTTATACTTTAGCCTTACTGTTTAAATGAATTATGTTGGCCTGCCATCAATTTCCCCCTGGAAAACTGAGCTCCTGAAAGTGTTTCTTTTTCCTCCTTGCTTCCATTTGTAATGTGTGTCTGTAAACTATTCGGTGGTTCCCAGTACCTTCTAGGCTGTGTAGTAGTACAGTGATCAAACACTTTTGGAATATTTGTGTAAGCAAGGTAGTCTTTGCTTATGATTTTGGTTCATTTCCTTTTTATAGTTTCTCTACCCCCATGTGGAAAGTCACCCCCTTCCAGAGAACCATCTGTTACTGGTTTCAGAAGACAAATGTAAGTGTATCTTTAGATGATATATACAAACTTCATGAAGGGCACATCTCCTAGTAAAGTATGGGACTTGACTGAATCTTCTAGATGTTCACTCACCAGTGCTGAAGGTCCAACTGACCTTTGATGTTCATTTCAGATCTAGCACTCCTGTGGAAGGGCTTTTCCTTTTCGCCCCACTTGTCCTCTTAGGCTCTGCTCTGTTTCCCATCCCAGGAATGATGGGCTCCTATATGCATGGATTTCCATGTTTGTCACATGGTAGAGTGTAGAACAGTTGTGGAGGTCACTTTTACCTTCTTTAGTTCATCCTTCTTCAGGGTATCTGTCACCTTGGATGGAGAAGGAGGAAGGTATTAGAAGCCAGTAGAATTTGATAGTAGAATTTGAGGACACATACTTGGTCACATTCTACCTGAAATAAGATTGGGACATCCTCTAATGAAGTTTTTTTCACTTTGGATGGGGAGGGTAGCAGAGAAGGGACAAAATCCACTCGTGGATCTTACCTAGTAAGCCATGTTTCATGTTATAAAATGAAATTGCTGATTGATAATGGGAAGAACAGGCCTGGGGGTGTTAGGTTCATGTTGGCTTTCTATGCTCTTGACCAATTATCTATCTCCCATTTTTGTACCTAGTCTGGCAGAAGGTTAAGTATGGCTAATTCTAGATTGCTTCCTGAGAGAAAGGGACCATCCACAAATCTACCTAAATTGCTGAGAGTTCTCTTATTGTGAAACTGATCCCTGTAAAAATACCCCCCAATATCTTGTATAATGAGTTTTCTCCCCATTATTTTTGTGTGATATTTTCATATGATATTTGGAAATTGGAGACAAACCCTGCCAAAGGAACCCCTGTTAGCTCCAAATAAGACTGATTGTGCAGGTGAGGCCAACATTTGAGGGAACCCAGGGGAGCAGAAGGGTTAAATGTCTCATCCATTGTTGACATTGAGGAGCAGAGTAAATGCTAGATTTGCAATAGACTATGGAGAGAGGCTGGAGAAAGGTGAGTTTTGTTTTGCACTTATATTATGAAATTGCTCTCTGTGATAATACTATTTTTCCAGCCAGTTGATTCATCTGCATTGCTTTTATAAATAAACGTTCACCACTGTTAGGTGTAAAAAGGTGCTCATAATTTTCATAAAGGTTAAACTGTCTTTCTTTTGTTTATCTTTTTAAAGATATCGAAAAGTTTCATATCCAAGTAATCCAAGAAGATGGAAGTAGAGTGGTAAATATTTGAAATTTCTCTTGCTTCACAGTTTTTTCCCACAGAGTGACATTTCTAGACTGTTAAGGGTACAGTAATGTTACAGACACAGACCATTTTTTTTATTCGACGTCTTTCAGATTACAGACTTGCTGTTGTAACATGTGAAATAATGTGAGATCTATGAAGGAGTTAATTATCTCCTTTATCTTGACCTCACTGTCCAATCTCAGTCTCCTGAGATAACTCATGACAGCCTGTGTGACTCTTCCCACACCTTTACCTTGCTCATACAAACGTACACATATGCAGGAATTCAGTTGTTTTTACCAAAAGAGAATCTATTAATTTGCCATTTTTGTTTTTGCTTTTTACTTAGTATATCAGGGCTATCCCCGCAGGTTTTTTAATTAGGAATGTAACCTTTTCCACTAATTTTTATGCATACATAGAATAAATGAGATCATAACATATATGCTGGGGGATAATACAGTTCAAATTTTTTTTCCTTTTTTCTTTTTCTTTTTTTTTTTTTTTTTGCTTGTATGCTACTTCTCCCTTGTGTTTTCTCCTCTAACTTTTGTCTACAACCTATTATGTGTCCTTTCATGCTGTTCTTCATACGTGTATATATCTCATCCCCACCCCTGACACACCCAGAGGTTTGTTTATTATCCACTCCTTCCTCCTACAACTTTGTGGCATTACCTACAAGTCAACCTGAATATGTCAATTCATTCTTTTTAGAAACACATAATAGTCCCCAGCGTGGATGTACGCAACTTCAATCATTCTCCCATGGATGGCCACTTTTTTTTTTTTGAGTAAATAAATATCTTTTATTTATTTATTTTTTCAATATATGAAATTTATTGTCAAATTGGTTTCCATACAACACCCAGTGCTCATCCCAAAAGGTGCCCTCCTCAATACCCATTACCCACCCCCCCCTCCCTCCCACCCCCCATCAACCCTCAGTTTGTTCTCAGTTTTTAAGAGTTTCTTGTGCTTTGGCTCTCTCCCACTCTAACCTCTTTTTTTTTTTTCCTTCCCTTTCCCCATGGGTTTCTGTTAAGTTTCTCAGGATCCACATAAGAGTGAAAACATGTGGTATCTGTCTTTCTCTGTATGGCTTATTTCACTTAGCATCACACTCTCCAGTTCCATCCATGTTGCTACAAAGGGCCATATTTCGTTCTTTCTCATTGCCATGTAGTACTCCATTGTGTATATAAACCACAATTTCTTTGTCCATTCATCAGTGGATGGACATTTAGGCTCTTTCCATAATTTGGCTATTGTTGAGAGTGCTGCTATAAACATTGGGGTACAAGTGCCCCTATGCATCAGTACTCCTGTATCCCTTGGGTAAATTCCTAGCAGTGCTATTGCTGGGTCATAGGGTAGGTCTAGTTTTAATTTTCTGAGGAACCTCCACACTGTTTTCCAGAGTGGCTGCACCAATTTGCATTCCCACCAACAGTGCAAGAGGGTTCCCGTTCCTCCACATCCTCTCCAGCATCTATAGTCTCCTGATTTGTTCATTTTGGCCACTCTGACTGGCATGAGGTGATATCTGAGTGTGGTTTTGATTTGTATTTCCCTGATAGGGAGCGACGTTGAGCATCTTTTCATGTGCCTGTTGGCCATCTGGATGTCTTCTTTAGAGAAGTGTCTATTCATTTTTCTGCCCATTTCTTCACTGGGTTATTTGTTTTTCGGGTGTGGAGTTTGGTGAGCTCTTTATAGATTTTGGATACTAGCCCTTTGTCCGATATGTCATTTGCGAATATCTTTTCCCATTCCGTTGGTTGCCTTTTAGTTTTGTTGGTTGTGTCCTTTGCTGTGCAGAAGCTTTTTATCTTCATAAGGTCCCAGTAATTCATTTTTGCTTTTAATTCCCTTGCCTTTGGGGATGTGTCGAGTAAGAGATTGCTATGGCTGAGGTCAGAGAGGTCTTTTCCTGCTTTCTCCTCTAGGGTTTTGATGGTTTCCTGTCTCACATTCAGGTCCTTTATCCATTTTGAGTTTATTTTTGTGAATGGTGTGAGAAAGTGGTCTAGTTTCAACCTTCTGCATGTTGCTGTCCAGTTCTCCCAGCACCATTTGTTAAAGAGACTGTCTTTTTCCATTGGATGTTCTTTCCTGCTTTGTCAAAGATTAGTTGGCCATATGTTTGTGGGTCTAGTTCTGGGGTTTCTATTCTATTCCATTGGTCTACGTGTCTGTTTTTGTGCCAATACCATGCTGTCTTGATGATGACAGCTTTGTAGTAGAGGCTAAAGTCTGGGATTGTGATGCCTCCTGCTTTGGTCTTCTTCTTCAAAATTACTTTGGCTGTTCGGGGCCTTTTGTGGTTCCATATGAATTTTAGGATTGCTTGTTCTAGTTTTGAGAAGAATGCTGGTGCAATTTTGATTGGGATTGCATTGAATGTGTAGATAGTTTTGGGTGGTATTGACATTTTAACAATATTTATTCTTCCAATCCATGAGCAGGGAATGTCTTTCCATTTCTTTATATCTTCTTCAATTTCCTTCATAAGCTTTCTATAGCTTTCAGCATACAAATCTTTTACATCTTTGGTTAGATTTATTCTTAGGTATTTTATGCTTCTTGGTGCAATTGTGAATGGGATCAGTTTCTTTATTTGTGTTTCTGTTGCTTCATTGTTAGTGTATAAGAATGCAACTGATTTCTATACATTGATTTTGTATCCTGCAACTTTGCTGAATTCCTGTATCAGTTCTAGCAGACTTTTGGTGGAGTCTGTCGGATTTTCCATGTATAGTATCATGTCATCTGCAAAAAGTGAAAGCTTGACTTCATCTTTGCCAATTTTGATGCCTTTGATTTCCTTTTGTTGTCTGATTGCTGACGCTAGAACTTCCAACACTATGTTAAACAACAGCGGTGAGAGTGGGCATCCCTGTCGTGTTCCTGATCTCAGGGAAAAAGCTCTCAGTTTTTCCCCGTTGAGGATGATGTTAGCTGTGGGCTTTTCATAAATGGCTTTTATGATCTTTAAGTATGTTCCTTCTATCCCGACTTTCTCAAGGGTTTTTATTAAGAAAGGGTGCTGAATTTTGTCAAAGGCCTTTTCTGCATTGATTGAAAGGATCATATGGTTCTTATCTTTTCTTTTATTAATGTGATGTATCATGTTGATTGATTTGCGAATGTTGAACCAGCCCTGCATCCCAGGAATGAATCCCACTTGATCATGGTGAATAATTCTTTTTATATGCTGTTGAATTCGATTTGCTAGTATCTTATTGAGAATTTTTGCATCCATATTCATCAGGGATATTGGCCTGTAGTTCTCTTTTTTTACTGGGTCTCTGTCTGGTTTAGGAATCAAAGTAATACTGGCTTCATAGAATGAGTCTGGAAGTTTTCCTTCCCTTTCTATTTCTTGGAATAGCTTGAGACGGATAGGTAGTATCTCTGCTTTAAACGTCTGGTAGAACTCCCCTGGGAAGCCATCTGGTCCTGGACTCTTATTTGTTGGGAGATTTTTGATAATTGATTCAATTTATTCGCTGGTTATGGGTCTTTTCAAGCTTTCTATTTCCTCCTGATTGAGTTTTGGAAGAGTGTGGGTGTTTAGGAATTTGTCCATTTCTTCCAGGTTGTCCAATTTGTTGGCATATAATTTTTCATAGTATTCCCTGATAATTGTTTGTATCTCTGAGGGATTGGTTGTAATCATTCCATTTTCATTCATGATTTTATCTATTTGGGTCATCTTCCTTTTCTTTTTGAGAAGCCTGGCTAGAGGTTTGTCAATTTTGTTTATTTTTTCAAAAAACCAACTCTTGGTTTCGTTGATCTGCTCTACAGTTTTTTTAGATTCTATATTGTTTATTTCTGTTCTGATCTTTATTATTTCTCTTCTTCTGCTGGGTTTAGGCTGCCTTTGCTGCTCTGCTTCTATTTCCTTTAGGTGTGCTGTTAGATTTTGTATTTGGGATTTTTCTTGTTTCTTGAGATAGGCCTGGATTGCAATGTATTTTCCTCTCAGGACTGCCTTCACTGCATCCCAAAGCGTTTGGATTGTTGTATTTTCATTTTCGTTTGTTTCCATATATTTTTAAATTTCTTCTCTAATTGCCTGGTTGACCCACTCATTCGTTAGTAGGGTGTTCTTTAACCTCCATGCTTTTGGAGGTTTTCCAGACTTTTTCCTGTGGTTGATTTCAAGCTTCATAGCATTGTGGTCTGAAAGTATGCATGGTATAATTTCAATTCTTGTATACTTATGAAGGGCTGTTTTGTGACCCAGTATATGATCTATCTTGGAGAATGTTCCATGTGCACTCGAGAAGAAAGTATATTCTGTTGCTTTGGGATGCAGAGTTCTAAATATATCTGTCAAGTCCATCTGATCCAATGTCTCATTCAGGGCCCTTGTTTCTTTATTGACCATGTGTCTAGATGATCTATCCATTTCTGTAAGTGGGGTGTTAAAGTCCCCTGCAATTACCACATTCTTATCAATAAGGTTGCTTATGTTTATGAGTAATTGTCTTAAATATTTGGGGGCTCCTGTATTCGGCGCATAGACATTTATAATTGTTAGCTCTTCCTGATGGATAGACCCTGTGATTATTATATAATGCCCTTCTTCATCTCTTGTTACAGCCTTTAATTTAAAGTCTAGTTTGTCTGATATAAGTATGGCTACTCCAGCTTTCTTTTGGCTTCCAGTCGCATGATAAATAGTTCTCCATCCCCTCACTCTCAATCTGAAGGTGTCCTCAGGTCTAAAATGAGTCTCTTGTAGACAGCAAATAGATGGGTCTTGTTTTTTTTATCCATTCTGATACCCTATGTCTTTAATTGGCGCATTTAGTCCATTTACATTCAGTGTTATTATAGAAAGATACGGGTTTAGAGTCATTGTGATGTCTGTATGTTTTATGCTTGTAGCGATGTCTCTGGTACTTTGTCTCACAGGACCCCCCTTAGGATCTCTTGTAGGGCTGGTTTAGTGGTGACAAATTCCTTCAGTTTTTGTTTGGGAAGATCTTTATCTCTCCTTCTATTCTAAATGACAGACTTGCTGGATAAAGGATTCTCGGCTGCATATTTTTTCTGTTCATCACATTGAAGATCTCCTGCCATGCCTTTCTGGCCTGCCAAGTTTCAAAAGAGAGATCAGTCACGAGTCTTATAGGTCTCCCTTTATATGTTAGAGCACGTTTATCCCTTGCTGCTTTCAGAATTTTCTCTTTATCCTTGTATTTTGCCAGTTTCACTATGATATGTCATGCAGAAGATCGATTCAAGTTACGTCTGAAGGGAGTTCTCTGTGCCTCTTGGATTTCAATGCCTTTTTCCTTCCCCAGTTCAGGGAAGTTCTCAGCTATTATTTCTTCAAGTACCCCTTCAGCACCTTTCCCTCTCTCTTCCTCCTCTGGGATCCCAATTATGCGTATATTATTTCTTTTTAGTGTATCACTTAGTTCTCTAATTTTCCCCTCATACTCCTGGATTTTTTTCTCTCTCTTTTTCTCAGCTTCCTCTTTTTCCATAATTTTATCTACTAGTTCACCTATTCTCTCCTCTGCCTCTTCAATCCGAACAGTGGTCGTTTCCATTTTATTTTGCATATCGTTTATAGCGTTTTTCAGCTCCTCCTGACTATTCCTTAGTCCCTTGATCTCTGTAGCAATAGATTCTCTGCTGTCCTCTATACTGTTTTCAAGCCCAGCGATTAATTTTATGACTATTATTCTAAATTCACTTTCTGTTATATTATTTAAATCCTTTTTGATCAGTTCATTAGCTGTTATTTCCTGGATATTCTTTTGAGGGGAATTCTTCCATTTGGTCATTTTGGATAGTCCCTGGAGTGGTACAGACCTGCAGGGCACTTCCCCTGTGCTGTGGTGTTTAACTGGAGTTGGTGGGCGTGGCCACAGTCAGACCTGATGTCTGCCCCCAGCCCACCGCTGGGGCCACAGTTAGACTGGTGTGTGCCTTCTCTTCCCCTCTCCTAAGGGTGGGATTCACTGTGGGGTGGCGTGGCCCGTCTGGGATACTTGCACACTGCCAGGCTTGTGGTGCTGGGGATCTGGCTTATTAGCTGGGGTGGGTAGGCAAGGTGCACGGGGGCAGGAGGGGCAGGCTTAGCTCGCTTCTCCTTCAGTGATCCACTTCAGGAGGGGCCCTGTGGCAGCGGGAGGGAGTCAGACCCGCTGCCGGAGGGGTGGTTCCGCAGAAGCACAGCGTTGGGTGTTTGTGTGGAGCAAGCAAGTTCCCTGGCAGGAACTGGTTCCCTTTGGGATTTTGGCTGGGGGATGGGCGAGGGAGATGGCGCTGGTGAGCGCCTTTGTTCCCCGCCAAACTGAGCTCTGTCGGATGGCCACTTTTTAAAAATCTGTTTTAGGGGCGCCTGGGTGGCTCAGTCGGTTAAGTGTCTGACTTCGGCTCAGGTCATGATCTCGCCGTCCATGAGTTCGAGCCCTGCATCGGGCTCTGTGCTGACAGCTCAGAGCCTGGAGCCTGTTTCAGATTCTGTGTCTCCCTCTCTCTAACCCTTCCCTGTTCATGCTCTGTCTCTCCCTGTCTCAAAAATAAATATACGTTAAAAAAAATTTTTTTTAATCTGTTTTATAAATCATCTCAAATGTTTTTCATAGCTATATATATATGGTACACATATTTCTTTGGGTTAAATCCTCAGGGAGGGATAATTGGGTTGATGGATGTATGCATTTAATATATTTCAACAGATTTTGCTAAGATTGCTTTCCAAAACACCTTGTAACAATTCACAGTTTTACAAGCAATGTGTAAGAGAATGCTTTCCCTCTACCCATACCAATCATAGCCACATTTGCCTTTTATTTATTATTTTTATTTTTTTACGTTTATTTTGAGAGAGAGTACAAGCAGGCAAGGGGCAGAGAGAGAGGGAGAGAGAGAATCCCAAGCAGGCTCCATGCTGATAGGGCAGAGCCTGATGTGGGGCCCGAGCCCAGGAACCAGGAGATCATGACCTGAGCTGAAATCAAGATCAGATGGCTAACCAACTGAGCCACCCAGGTGCACCTGCATTTGCCTTTTAAAAAAAATTTCCAGGGGTACCTGGGTGGCTCAGTTGGTTGAGCATCTGACTTCTGCTTAGGTCATGATCTTGTGGTTCATGAGTTCGAACCCCACATCAGGCTTGCTGCTGTCAGCCTGTCAGCACAGAGCCCACTTCAAATCTTCTGTCCCTCTCTCTATGCCCCTCCCCTGTTGCACTGTCTCAAAAATAAATAAAGATTTAAAAAATTTTTTCCACTTTAATGGGTTTAAGTTGATATCATTATTTTAATTTGTATTTCCCTTAATGTTACTGGCTATGTGAATTTGTTTTTCTGAAAATTGCCTAATTATATCCTTGTCTGTTTTTTTATTGAGTTGTCTTTTTCTTGACAATTAATGTAACATAATAATATATTATTGGTATTAGAAATTATTTCCTTCACTATTTAGTCTTCATCAAAATAATCTTCTCTGAAGATTTTAATTTTAAAGTTATATGAACAACATTGAAATGAAAAATGTCATTTATTAATTATGTATCTATGATTGAAATCTCAACTCAAGAGGCTGGCTGGAAAATGACTGGAAAGTAGTCAGAGACAACCATAGAAAGTGGTTGGAGCTCTGGGCCACCAGTGGCATGGATGACAGGGCACGGACAGGGCTAGTGGTTAGAAAAGAGACCAGAGAGGAAAGGTGAAGGTAGAATCTGAAAGCCAGATGTGAGTTTAGAGGAGAGCATTCTCTAGGATTTCCAGGTCAGTGAAATAAACAAGACTAGAAGTGGGTATAGACAGAGGACTGGCTGGTTAGAAGAGGGGCTGAGAACCACGAGAGACACTGCAGAGTGAGGGCCTCTGTCAGCAGCCAACACAGTGTGGCCTCAGCACTCCATCCTTTTGTGCCCTTCTGTGAAGCATCATTGCCCTTATTCTTTAAAGGCTTGGATGACAGCGTCTTAAGGCAGTGTGCAGTTCCATGCATTCATCACATCCTGCAATAGGTAGGCAGTGTTGTAATTATCCCCATGTTTACAGAGAATACAGCCAAGGCTCACAGAGGTGAGGTAAGTTCAGAGAGGGGCAAAATTGAGATGTGAACTTGGGTTGCCACACTCTGATGATCATTTTCTTGCCAGTATATTCCTCTGTAAGTCCCCAAATCTCTCCTAATTTAACAAATTTCAGAAAAAATGGAAATAAGATGGGCTCCCCAAAGTTAAGAATTTTGTTGAAAATATAAAGGTGTTGAAGGGCAGTGCATACTCATTGGGGTAGACTTATACGATTAGTTAAATGTAACTGTAATAGAAATATGCCAAGGTACGAGGATGTGGAGAAAGGAGAACTGTCTTGCACTGTTGGTGGAATGCAAACTGGTGCAGCCACTCTGGAAAACAGTGTGGAAGTTCCTCAAAAAATTAAAAATAGACCTACCCTATGACCCAGCAGTAGCACTGCTAGGAATTTACCCAAGGAATACAAGAGTGCTGATTCAAAGGGGCACATGCACCCCAATGTTTACAGCAGTGCTATCAACAATAGCCAAATTATGGAAAGAGCCCAGAAGTCCATCAACTGATGAATGGATTAAGAAGATGTGGTGTGTATACATACACATATACATGCATACAGGAATACAAATTGGTGATGAAAAAGAATTTCATTTCCATTTGCAACAATTTCCATTTGCAAATTTCCATTTGCAACAATGTGGATGGAACTAGAGGGTATTATGCTAAGCAAAATAAGGCAGAGAAAGACAGATATCACTTGGTTTCACTCATGTGGAATCTGAGGAACTTAACAGATAGGGGAAGGTAGGAAAAATAAGATAAAAACACAGAGGGAGGCAAACCATAGGAGACTCTTAAATACAGAGAACAAATTGAGGGTCGATGAGGGTGGAGAAAATGGGTGATGGGCATTAAGGAGGGCACTTGTTGGGATGAGCACTGGGTGTTGTATGAAAGGAATGAATCACTGGATTCTACTCCTGAAGCCAAGACCACACTCTATGTTAACTTGAAAATTAAAAATTAAAAAAAAAAAAAAAGAAATATGCCAGAGTACCATAGAAATACAGAGGTAGTGAGTTTTGCCTTGGTTTTGGGGACAGGTGAAGGAGGGCTTTGTACAGGAGGCAGTGCCTAAGTTAGGCCTTGAAGGATGTGTAGTAAAGTATTGCTTGAAGGATGGGCAGTATCACCATACCCATTGTGGAAGAGATAAAAGTAAGAAGCATGGCATGAATACTTTATGGCCGATCTGGGATTGTTGCCCAATACCCCTCACCCCTAGGCCTGAGTTCTTTCCTTGGCCTCACAGCGGCTGCCTTTGGTAGTAAAGTCCTTTTGTCTGCAGATACCTGAGTGGATTAGGTGCAGAATGGGAAACTCTGAACCTTCTGTTAGCCTAGGTATTGATTTGTGGTAGGTGTGGCCTTGCCTTCAACAGCCCTGGCCTATCTGGCAAACTAGGGACAAGAATAATATTGCTTATTATAAAATGGTTGGAAAGAGTAAGTAATGAAATAATGCCTTAAATCTTTTCTGGAAAGGCTTTCCATGTATATGTGTTGGGGATCAGGGACTGCGAAAAATAAACCGTGGAAATATCTGTATGTATTATAAAGATAGAATATGCAGAATAATAATGAAATCCAGATATGGTCTCCTTTAAAATAGTTACTTATTTCTAAAATCTCTTTGCCTCTTTAGGTAATTAAAGACTCTGGTCATCTCCCGAGAGAGAGAGTAGCTGAGGATTTTGTTTGGGCTCAATGGGATATGTCAGAGCAGAGATTATACTACATTGACCTAAAGGTAAAAATGAGTCCACTGGCCTCCTTTCACAGGAACAATTTAATTTTGACATTATCGTTGTTATAATTACTGCATTTTCATTAATGGGGAAGTCAACAAAGGTTTATTAAAAACGTGAAAAGGTTTTCATCACTGTTTGCTTCTTGGTTGCTTCCTTTTCACTCTCCCTCTCTCTTTTTCTTTTTTTTACTAGTGTTTTTATTGTTTTTTTAAATTGTGATTTGTCATTTATCCTGTTTTTTCTTCTAGAAATCAAGGAGTATTTTAAAATGCCTCCAGTTTTCTGCTGATGAGAAGTTTAACTTAATGGTAAGTCTAGAGAATGATTGGACTATAGGAAATTTTATAACGCATGGCCTCCGTTTAAAGAGAGCTGTTATCAGAAAGAGCATCTTAGACTTCTTGTTGCATTAGTCACTTGTATGAGCAAGTAGCACATTTCTTGCCTCTTAAAGCTTCAACTCTATAATATATACAATTAATATAGGTGATTAGAAGAGCACATAGGAAATTTCTGCTAACTGAATGTCTCTTATTAAAGGAACAAGTATATAAGTGAGGTCTAGTAGAAGGTAATAGGAATTATCTATAGTAGATAGCTTTAAATAATTACAAGTCATTTGACCCAAAAAGACTTGTGAGGATAGTGAATTTGAGTATGGAGTAAAATGTCAATGAGAGTGTATAGTCTGATTAGTAAAAATCTAGCATCACTCTTGGCAAAGCCATTTGGAATGCTAGTCTCATGAGGAGGAATTATAAGTATCTTTTACCTGTGATGGATAGAATGTTATTCTTCTTCCCTAGGATTAATATTGGTGTCTAATATAGATTGATATCATACTGTTACAAGAATTTCATTTACTCCTCCTGCCCTTTTTTTTTTTAAACTCATTCTCCTTCTAAAGACACCCAGCCTTTCCTTCCGTACATGGTCATCTGTGTCTTGTAAAAGTCTACCCCTACTGACTGGCTTATTATATAACCTATTTATGATACTCAGATCCGAGGCAAAGTTTGCCAAGTATTAGCCCTTTAAGAAATAAATATACACCAAGCTTGTGATTGTATGTAAACGCCAGAATATTTCCAGTGGACTTCCTGTGCTGTGGATTTAGGAGATAATCTCTGAAGATAATGATGGTTAAATAAATAGGTTCTTCATCAAAAGGCAAACACAGCATTGTCAGACTTGCTCTGGGCTCAGAATTATCAACACTTAATGTTGTTTTTTGGTTTATTTTCTCATGATTTTTTTGACAGTTTGAAGCACCCTTGGATATAACATTAAGTGACTCAGGATTTAAGTAAGTTATTCATAGTTTACAACTAATTTTTATAGACACTTGTGGGCAGAATGTTTATACTTATACCTAATCTGTGGTATACAGATAAAAGGACAGTTCAGTATTCCGTGTGTGTGTGTGTGTGTGTGTGTGTGTGTGTGTGTGTGTGTGTGATTTTTTAGATTTCTGTCCTCTATAGGGAACATAAACGACTTTATCAAGCACAAACACAGGGTTTTTCATGTAAAGTCAATCACATTGATTTTTGTAGCCACTTATTTCTGTAGGATGTTTCCATTTATTTTGATCTGTGGAAGTGCTCTTCTCCCTGTGATTCAATAAAAGGATTTGATGAATCAGGGAGGGCTGCATTTAGAATCCAACATCAAAACCCTTTCCTTGTTGCCATCAAAGAGGATTGTAGCTCAGTTTTATCTGTTGTGTTGCTATTTGTTTTCCTTTTTACACAAAAGGTGAGCTTTTTTCCCCCAGACTATTTTACACATAATAAAAACATGAACACTTTTGAAAAAATAGGCAGAAGCCCACTAGTGCACAGAAGAAATGAAAGTTGTCTTGAATTAGACTACTGATAACCCTAAACTGTTCTATATTTCAGTAGCTTTATTTCATCACATAGGAACACTCAGTTGTACTTATTTTGAAACAGTATATGCAGCACTCTCATTAGAAAAAAGTTACATCACTTTCAACTTCTGTTTTTATGTATTTTTTTCTCTATTGCCAGGACCATGCCATTTCTGTATGGTAGGGTTTTGTTTTTTGGGTTTTTTTTTTCTTTTTTAAATGTTTGTTTATTTTTGAGAGAGAGGCAGAGCGTGAGTGGGGGAGGGACAGAGAGAGAGAGGGAGACACAGAATCCGATGTCTGGTCCGAAGACACAGAATCTCATCAGCACAGCCTGATGAGGCATTTGAACCCAGGAACTGTGAGATCATGACCTGAGCTGAAGTCGGACACTTAACTGACCCACCCAGGTGCCTCCTGGGTTTCTTTGTTTGGTTGGTTGGGTTTTTTTTTTTTGGATCATGTTTTTAAAGAACTTTTTTTCTTTTAATTTTATTTTTTATTTTTGTAAATTTACATCCAAATTAACTAGCGTATAGTGCAACAATGATTTCAGGAGTAGATTCCTTAGTGCCCCTTACCCATTTAGCCCCTCCCCCCTCCCACAACCCCTCCAGTAACCCTCAGTTTGTTCTCCATATTTGAGTCTCTTCTGTTTTGTCCCCCTCCCTGTTTTTAAATTATTTTTGTTTCCCTTCCCTCATGTTCATCTGTTTTGTCTCTTAAAGTCCTCATATGAGTGAAGTCATATGATATTTGTCTTTCACTGACTGACAAATTTCACTTAGCATAATACCCCCCAGTTCCATCCACGTAGTTGCAAATGGCAAGATTTCATTTTTTTCGATTGCTGAGTAATACTCCGTTGTATATATATACCACATCTTCTTTATCCATTCATCCATCAATGGACATTTGGGCTCTTTCCAAACTTTGGCTATTGTCGATAGTGCTGCTATAAACATGGGGATGCATGTGCCCCTTGGAAACAGCACACCTGTATCCCTTGGATAAATACCTGGCAGTGCAATTGCTGGGTCGTAAGGTAGTTCTATTTTTAATTTTTGGAGGAACTTCCATACTGTTTTCCAGAGTGGCTGCACCAGCTTACATTCCCAGTTTTATAGAACTTTTAAACAAAAAGGCCTACATTATCTACTTAAATTTCTCAGGAACAAGTCTCTACCTTGGTGGGTATGTTATAGCAGTTACTATCCTTTATGAGGGAACTTTATTTTTTATTTTTAAAAAATTCTTCCTATTAAGGGTGTCTGGGTGGCTCAGTCAGTTAAGCATCAACTCTTGATTTCAGCTCAGGTCACAATATCATGGTTTGTGGGATCAAGCTTTGCATCAGGCTCTGTGCTGACAGTGTAGAGCCTGCTGGGGATTCTCTAACTCTCTTTGCCCATCTCTCCCTCCCTTCTTCCTTCCTCTCTCTCATAAATAAATAAATAAATAAATAAATAAATAAATAAATAAGGAAGCAAATAAATATAAAGCAATGAAAAGATTCTTATTCAAGTGTAGTTGACACACAATGTTATGTTAGTTTCAAGTTTACAACATAGTCCATTATTCAATGCTCCCTGCGTTAAGTGAAAGAGGAAACTAGTTTTTTTTTAAGTTTATTTATTTATTTTGAGGGAGAGAGAGAAAGCAGGGAGGAGAAGAGAGGGAGAGAATCCCACACAGGTTCCACACTGCCAACTACAGAGCCTAACATGGGGCTTGAACTCACAAACTGAGATCATGACCTGAGCCAAAACCAAGAGAGCCAAAACTAACTGAGCCACCCAGGCACCCCAAGAGAACTAATTTTTAAAGGCATTCACAGTTTCTTATGCTTTATGTTTTTAGACTTGTAAACTTTGGATGTGATGATCTTCAAGACCAAGAGAACTTATCGAAACACCTGACCCTGTGCGTTTTTACCAACCATACAGGTAGAACCAGGATTATATTTATCAATTTATTCAATTATACTTGAGTTCTACAAAAAATTTAGTCATTGTTTAGATATATGGATCCTTAAAATATAATAGGGCCACAATCTTACATAAGTGATCCTATGGATATTTATACAGTGTATCAAATTATCTTCTCCACTCCAATTTTATACATCTGTTGTCTGCATAAAGGAAGCCACAGTCAGCAGGGTTATTTTTTTGTGCTTTTTAATAGAGGGGATGGATTCGTATGTAATCAATCTACATTTTCTCACCTGTTCCGTCTTTTAACAAATGTCATACAATTATGAGGATGCTTTTTGTGTCAGGCCTACTAATATATTTGGACTCTAAACCTATGTACCAGGCTGCTTTAAGAGCCATTCTAGAACTTACTGAGCTAGCAATCAAAGCTTGACATAAAGTTATTAGTGTACTGTAAGCCTCTACAAAGTCAACACTAATAACTAAATTTGATAGCCATTTTTAATACCCTAGCTTGAGTAGACAGTTACCACTGAGTTAAGTAGCACTTGGAATAAAACTGTATTCCTTTAAAACCAGATTATGTGGTATTCACTAAGCCAATGTTTATGGAGACTTACCGTATACTAGGTATTGGAGAAATGATGATGAGAAAAAATGACCTAATTTTCATTAGTAAAATCCACTATTTGAATTTTAGACATTAAATAAGTGCACACAGAGTATTTCAATAGAATCTTGATAAACTGTAGGAATTAGGAAGTCATGAGAGTGTATGATAGAAGGTACTAATATCTTCAAATATGTTCTAGTTCAGCTAGTCTGTCCCTGTGCTCTTACCCTCCAGCACGTTCTGTCTTAGTCCTGAAAAGTGTCTGCTTTCCCACCTCACTCTTTCTTAGTCTCTCCCAGTTTTTCCTGTTCATCCCAGGTCTCTCTCAGGCACAAAGTTCCTCCATAAACCAGTTTGAGAGTTTAGGAAGGCAGGGATATTTCACGTGAGACTTGGAGGGTGTAAATGAGCTAAGAACAGTGTGACTGAAGTAGAGGGAGCAAGGGGGAGAGAACTGTGGTGGAGAGGTGGCTTGAGCCAGGTTACGTAGGGCCTTGCAGACCATGAACGACTTTATATTTTTATCCTGAGTCTAAAGTCATTAAAGGTCTTTTTTTCTTCTTTTGACATTTTATTTTGAGAATGCCCAAACATTACAGAAAGTCTCAAGGACAGAATGAACATTCATGTACCTTTTACTTAATTGTATCATTTACAGTATTTGCTTGATCACTCTCCCCAAACACAGGTACCATTTTCTTCCTTTTGACTAAGCCATTCAAAAGTAAGTTCCAGACACCCTGACACTTTACCAGTACATTATTTAGCATGTATCTCCTTAGGTTAAGGACACTCTTTAACATAACCTCAGTTCTATTATCACTGAAAAAAATGAATTACACTAATCAGTAATAATTTCATATTCAAATTTCCATAATTATTTCAGAAAAGTCCTATATGTGTTTAGATTTCTATATATGTTTGTATATGTGTTGTATATTTGTGTGTATGTATAAAAATGAATATATGTGGTGTGCATCATTTTTAAAGTCAGGATCCCATGAAGATTTGTTATTATATTTGGTTATGTCTTTGTAGTCTCTTTTAATGTAGACCACTCCCCTCCTCCTATCCTCTGTCCCCGCCCCCTTTTTTTTTGTATTTTTTTCCCCCTACAACATTGATATTTTGAAGTGTCCAGGCCAGTTACCCTGCATTCTGGATTTGTCTGTTTCCTTGTGGAAGTATTTAACATCTTCCTCTGTCTTCCACATGCTCTGTATGTTGATAATTAGACTGAAAGGCATCGTTACACCTAAGTTAAAATTTTTTCATAAGAATACTTCATGGGTAATATTGTGAAATTTACTCGCACCAGATGGGGAGGCACATAATGTCAGGATGTCCTACTACTTGTGATGCTAAGTTTGGTCATTTGGTCACGTGGTAACCACTGCCTGTCTCCCTTAAAGGTACATTTTAATTTTTGCAGGAGTAACCTGTGAGCTATTGTAGTATCATGTGACTGCCTTAGTCCCCAACAGCTTTTTACTTGGCACTCCTTGATGCTCCTTCACTGAATGTTGTGGTTTTTAAGTTTTTATTTATTTATTTTAAGAGAGAGAGAGAGAGAGAGAATTCCAAGCAGGCTGTGCACTGTCAGCCCAACGTGGGGCCTGAACTCACATACCATGAGATCAGGACCTAAGCCAAAGTCGGACACATAACCGACTGAGCCACTTAGGTGCCCCTTCACTGAAGTGTTTTAAGCAGGCAGTGATGTGATTAGATATGTATTTTTAAAAGATCGCTTGCTGCTGTGTGAAGAATGGATAGGAGGAGGCAAGAGAAAAAGTAGGGAGATGAGCAGTTAGGATGAGGTTATGGTCGTACATTTGGGAGGAGGATGGCTTGAACTAGGATGGCAGAGGTGGTAATTTGGTGGGTTTGAGATGCATTTGGAGATGGAACTGAGAAGACTTGCTATCAATTAGCTGGAAAAGAATGGTTCTCAGGTTTCTCACATGGGTGAGCAGTGGTGCCATTTACTGAGGTATAGTGGTTTGGGTCAGGCTTAGAAAGAGAGATTGTGAGGGTTGTTTTGGGCATGTTAACTAAGAGATCTGGGACTTAGAAGAGAGGTCGGGACTGGACATGAATAAATGTGGAAGTCATTAAGTCTGCAGTTGGCATTTGAAGTCATGGGAGGGGTATAGGGTCAAAAGGGAAGAAGTTTAGGAATAACATCTGAGAAGCAAAATATATAAAGATTGGGTGGAATATCCAAATAAAAAGGAAAAAGAAGGTCTGGAGAGAGAAGGGGAAAAGCAGTTGTTTTACTATAGCAGCCAAAGGCAGAGGGGGGTTGTACAAAGGGGAAATTGGCTAACTGTTACTAGGCAGTGAGCGGCGGAGTCCGTGTGGTCTGGCAGCATGGAGGTTACTGTGGGTGATTGCAGTGAAATCCTGGTTGTGCTGGGTAGTGGCACATGGGAGGTGAAAAAAAAATCATAGCAGGTATAGACATGAGAGGGGCAGCAGCTAGAAGGGGTAGCAAGATTTAGGGAGTATTATTTTTGAGGATGGTAGAGACTCCAGTATGCTTGAATGCTTACATGGTATTTAGTGGCAAGAGAAAAGATGACAACACACAGCAGAGAGGAATCACTGGTACAACGAATTTGCTCGGAAGGTGGGAGGTAACGGGATCCTGAGCTCGTGTGGAGGGACCTGGGTAGGCTCTTCCCTGGTGCTTTATTTTAAATCTGCCAAATATAAACAATCATTTTAGGCTTTCATTCTTTGAAGCTTTTATTGCTTTTCATTTTATTCCCATAGGAATTTCTCACGAACAGTAGCAGCTATAACTTACAGATGGGTGATCTATGATGTATCTTATTCAATAAAATGTTGGGTTTATCTGTACCAGAAGGGGAAGAGTCTGCTTTTTTTCCTTTCCCAGCAATGTCTAGGACAGTAGAAAATGAGCCTTGGGGGCGCCTGGGTGGCGCAGTCGGTTGAGCGTCCGACTTCAGCCAGGTCACGATCTCGCGGCCCGTGAGTTCGAGCCCCGCGTCAGGCTCTGGGCTGATGGCTCAGAGCCTGGAGCCTGTTTCCGATTCTGTGTCTCCCTCTCTCTCTGCCCCTCCTCGTTCATGCTCTGTCTCTCTCTGTCCCCAAAATAAATTAAAAAAAAAAAAAAAAAAAAAAAAAAGAAAATCCATGAGATAACTATGTAAAGCCGACCAATATGAGGAATTTTTAATGTGCTCAAGAATAGTTCTATTTGACCAAAATGAATCAGAATCCATTTCCTAATGAGCCCAAGAGTGAAGGCAGTTGTGGCCTTTAGACACTGCTTTAAAAAAAAAAAAAAAAAAAAAAAAAAAAAAAAAAAAAAGAAAATGAGCCTTGTTCTTCACAGTCAGCTTCGAAATACAAATAAGCCTGTTTCAAATGGGATACGTCCTGATGTAAGATGCAAACAAGCCAGGAAGCATCCTTTTGGTTTTTAACTCAAGCTGTCACCTCATGTATTTCCCAAATTGCTCTTATAAAAATGATTTTTCACCTTTGCAGTTACCAAACAAAATCCTAGTTCAGTGAAGTAGGAATGGAGAAGGGAACAGATAGTCTAATCCCTATATGGCTCCTTTTGTACCAGAGAGCTTAATTTTCCTCGGGTGTGGAGACCAGAGAACAGGGTTCATGAAGTGAATGCTGATCAGACTCAGGGTTGTAAACAAACCCAATCTTACATCACTGATGCCATAATAATGTTTGGTGTTCATTTGTCCCATATTGGTCATTAAGAGCTACTCTGTCCTTTCAGCATTGCTTGTTACATGCTCAAAAGCATCTATGTCCTGAATTTTCCTGCCCTAAGAAATGAAATCCACTACCTTCCAAGGAATTAGAGCTGAAAATCTGGATGATGGGGGTGCTCATGAGCGGTGATGGTGGGCAAAAGTGCTGCCACTTATGTATTAAGATTGAGTTCATGCAGATTTTTTTGTTTTTAATGTTTGTTTATTTTTGAGAAACAGAGTGCAAGCAAGGTAGGGGCAGAGACAGAGGGAGACACAGAATCCGAAGCAGGCTGCAGGCACAAACTATCAGCATAGAGCCTGAGGTGGGGCTTGAACTCACGAACTGTGAGATCATGACCTGAGCCAAAGTTGGATGTTCAACCAACTGAGCCACCCAGGCACCCCATAATTAATGCAGATTTTTAAAGATAGTTTATAGCAGGAGGGTAAATCAGAGACTTCCTAAAGCAGTGAAGGAAGGAAAATATTCTTTTCCTAATAGTCCACTCTATAGCTGTACTTCAGTCAGTGGCTGTATTCTTTCTTGTGCACCACCTACTGGGAGGTAGTGAGGGGTGAAAAGTGTAAATTCTCTTTTCCTGTTCATAAATTTCAAGAGTTGCCCTTCACAAGTTCCCAGAATTAGTCTTGTGTTTTAGCATTTTATAGAGCCTTTTACAATGAGATAATTTCCCTTGGAAAACTTTGCCCATAATAGCTTTCATTGTCCAAATAGTTTCCCAAAGGCTAGCCAACTCTGAGATTTTATCTTCATCATTGATGAATATTTATTAAACATCTCTTTCTGGATACACCATTAAGAGCATGCTTTGTGTTTTTTTTGTTTGTTTTTTTGTTTTTTTTGAAACTCTGACTTCCCCCAAGTGAGTTCCCCCAACTTGTAAAGAGCAGCAGAATCATTCTGGAATAATCATAATCGCAGCTAACCTTTATAGCCAGACATAACTTCTTTGGCAGAGCTTTATACATACACCTCATTTAATTCCTATGTAAGAACTATATGAAGTAGGTTCTATATTTTCTTTTATAGATGAGGAAACTGAAGTTTAGAGAACTTAATGTGCCCCAGGCACATTTTAAAAATACTGATGCCTGGGTCTCACCTTCAGAGATTCTTTTTCAGTTGATTGAAGGGGAGGTTTGAGAATCTGTGAGCCCCAGGTGAGTTTAATATGCTTTCCAGGTTCAGAACCAGTGCTCCATTGCTGTGTTGTCCAATATGGCAGCCACTAGCCACATGTGACTATTTACATTTTTTTTTTATGAAATTTATTGACAAATTGGTTTCCATACAACACCCAGTGCTCATCCCAAAAGGTGCCCTCCTCAATACCCATCACCCACCCTCTCCTCCCTCCCACCCCCCATCAACCCTCAGTTTGTTCTCAGTTTTTAACAGTCTCTTATGCTTTGGCTCTCTCCCATTCTAACCTCTTTTTTTTTTTTTTCCTTCCCCTCCCCCATGGGTTCCTGTTAAGTTTCTCAGGATCCACATAAGAGTGAAACCATATGGTATCTGTCTTTCTCTGTATGGCTTATTTCACTTAGCATCACACTCTCCAGTTCCATCCACGTTGCTACAAAAGGCCATATTTCATTTTTTCTCATTGCCATGTAATATTCCATTGTGTATATAAACCACAATTTCTTTATCCATTCATCAGTTGATGGACATTTAGGCTCTTTCCATAATTTGGCTATTGTTGAGAGTGCTGCTATGAACATTGGGGTACAAGTGGCCCTTTGCATCAGTGCTCCTGTATCCCTTGGATAAATTCCTAGCAGTGCTATTGCTGGGTCATAGGGTAGGTCTAGTTTTAATTTTCTGAGGAAACTCCACACTGCTTTCCATAGCGGCTGCACCAATTTGCATTCCCACCAACAGTGCAAGAGGGTTCCCGTTTCTCCACATCCTCTCCAGCATCTATAGTCTCCTGATTTGTTCATTTTGGCCACTCTGACTGGAGTGAGGTGATACCTGAGTGTGGTTTTGATTTGTATTTCCCTGATAAGGAGCGACGCTGAACATCTTTTCATGTGCCTGTTGGCCATCCGGATGTCTTCTTTAGAGAAGTGTCTATTCATGTTTTCTGCCCATTTCTTCACTGGGTTATTTGTTTTTTGGGTGTGGAGTTTGGTGAGCTCTTTATAGATTTTGGATACTAGCCCTTTGTCCGATATGTCATTTGCGAATATCTTTTCCCACTCCGTTGGTTGCCTTTTAGTTTTGTTGGTTGTTTCCTTTGCTGTGCAGAAGCTTTTTATCTTCATAAGGTCCCAGTAATTCACTTTTGCTTTTAATTCCCTTGCCTTTGGGGATGTGTCGAGTAAGAGATTGCTACGGCTGAGGTCAGAGAGGTCTTTTCCTGCTTTCTCCTCTAAGGTTTTGATGGTTTCCTGTCTCACATTTAGGTCCTTTATCCATTTTGAGTTTATTTTTGTGAATGGTGTGAGAAAGTGGTCTAGTTTCAACCTTCTGCATGTTGCTGTCCAGTTCTCCCAGCACCATTTGTTAAAGAGGCTGTCTTTTTTCCATTGGATGTTCTTTCCTGCTTTGTCAAAGATGAGTTGGCCATACGTTTGTGGGTCTAGTTCTGGGGTTTCTATTCTATTCCATTGGTCTATGTGTCTGTTTTTGTGCCATACATTTATTAAAGTTAAACAGAAAAGAGTCACAGTAGCTACATTTTATTTTAAAAAATTTTCCCCAAATCAATACAGCTTTTATTGCATCTTTAAAATTCACAAACAAGTCTGATAAATCGTCTGGCATCTTGGTATTTCTGTAGCTAGACAAGTTAGATTTTATTCATCAGCCTGCTGAACTGTTCCTTTTTCAAAAACATAGATACCATCCAAAAATTTTCTGATATCCTTGTTTTTTGTTTTGTTTTTTTTTGTTTTTTTTTTAATTTTTTAACGTTTTATTTATTTTTGAGACAGAGAGAGACAGAGCATGAACAGGGGAGGGTCAGAGAGAGAGAGGGAGACACAGAATCCGAAACAGGCTCCAGGCTCTGAGCTGTCAGCACAGAGCCCGACGCGGGCTGGAACTCACGGACCGCGAGATCATGACCTGAGCCGAAGTCGGCCGCTCAACTGACTGAGCCACCCAGGCGCCCCCTGATATCCTTGTTTTTATGTAGGTACATTTTAAGTGTTCGATAGCCACATGTGGCTAGTGGCAACCAATTTGGACAACAGATATAAAGCATTTCCATTATCAAAGAAAGTTCTATCCATGGGACAAGCTTCACAGAGTCGGTGCACACCCGTGTCACCTTGCTGTGTCTTTATTATTTTTCCCACCTTTGGGCTAGGGAAGGGTAACTAAGCCACAACATAGTAACTATTTGGAAACGTTTGCTTATGAGATCTGAAGA
Source organism: Prionailurus viverrinus (assembly GCF_022837055.1). NCBI lineage: Eukaryota > Metazoa > Chordata > Mammalia > Carnivora > Felidae > Prionailurus > Prionailurus viverrinus. The sequence continues at coordinate 82,145,339 of NC_062562.1, read as the reverse complement.
TGGCTCCTGGTGAATGTAATTGGGTACATTTATTTTACATCTCACTTCAAATTTCTGCAAAACAAGAAAAATGATGACCCCCATTCTCTAAAGGATGGTGTGGAGGATTTTGCTAGAAGGGGGGGATATCATCTTCTTTATTGTGGACATTTCATGTTCATGCTACAGGATAGATTCCTACAAAAAGAATTTGGGTCGACAGGTGTGAATATATTTAATCATCTGCAAAACTGTGTTTCAGAGAGGTTGTAGCAACTTCCTTCTTATTTGAGAATGTTTTTCCTACTGCTCCCTTGACAGAATTGATTATCATTTTAAAAACTTTGCTAATTTGAAAGAAAAAATATGGTGCCTTTAAAAAAGATTTTATTTTGTAATTACTAGAGAGGCTAAATTTTTAACTATGTTTGCTGAAAATTTCTTTCTCCTTGTGATCATAGAACATAAAAGGACAGGGTAAACCAGTAGTTTTTTGCTGGTAGTATCTTTGCTTTATAAAAATAGTCCAAGTGGTACATAGAACTTTTTTAACTGTTATAATTACTATTTTTGTTTAAGCTTTAGTATAGTGTTACTTGGTTTCTTAGTCTGCTGTAATTTTAAAGAAAAGTTATTATTGTATACTCAGTAGCCATAACAGTAATTTTACATCTAGTAGAATTGTTACTATTTTTATCTGATAAAATTACTCTTTTAAATTCTTTTGTACTTAAGATATTGCAATAAAATGTACTTCTAACAATATGGTGCAGTTTTAAATGTCATTAAAAATAGTCACAAATGATAAATATTATAACAAAATTCTCATATATGTCTTTGAATAGCCTTCTTAGAGAAAATTGGCGCTTTTTTGGGGGGGGGGCCACCCTGATTCTTTGACAAAGGACCTAGTGAAGTATAACAGAGGAAATACTGCTATTCACTGAAGTAATGATTGAATTTACATGGCTAGCTAATTGTAGTTTTGGGACCAGAACCCAGGTTTCCAGATTCCTTGTTAAGTTCCTTTCCTCCTGGAAATCTCCTATTTTGGGTAATCACATAAACATTAGCATTGGAAGTATCAGTTTCTGTATAATGCCCTCAATGGCAGGTCTTTGATGAGAATATCTAGTCTATCCACATAGCAACAGCTGCTAGAGATGATGGACATATTACACACTGAAGGAGGGGTGAAGGCTGAGGGTGTTCTGGAGTGATGGGGTAAGTAAAGGCAGTCAGGGCTCATCTGGGAGGACTGCTTTGTGCCATGAACTCTTCTTTGCCCTTGGACCAAGGCTCTTGGTGACCCAAATATGTGTGGGTATGGTCCCAACACACATTTGCTTTTATTGGCCCAGTTTGCCTTCCATTCCAGATAACAAAGAAGACTGGAAACTTTCTGTAAAGAAGAGGTACATTTTTGTTAAATTGGGGTCTATAGCTATTAGTAATGGCCTGGGAGGCAAGCTAAATAAGAGAGCAGGGCAGTACATGTATATTAGGAGAATCTTATGAAGCTTTGTAAATTTCTCTAGACACTCATGATTTCATATGTAGGAGTGTATCTCTATTCATTTTCCTGTTCTTTACACAATACATTGCTTATGTGTGTGCTGAGTAACTGTGGAATTAGCAACTTGTTAACTTATTAATAGACCATTTCTAGATTTGGGGAATAATCTCTGTATTAAGTTGAGGCAGAATGTCTAAAGGAATAAAAGTCAGGTTAAGTGACTTAGGAAACTTTTTATTTGTCTCCTATTCTTTTCAGCTCTACTAAATACCTTCTTACTTCTAGGAAGTTTATGTGTGTGTTACAGTCCGAAGTTTGACTCTTGGGAAAAATTCACATATTCAGTGTTTTACTTTCATAAAGGTACATGCCATTTATTCTTTTTTTTTTTTTACTTTTACATAATCACTTTTTCCAAATGGTAGCAAGTTAGATAAATTTTAAAGACTTATTACCTTGTAATGAATTTTATCAGTACATTCTATACCTTTATACGTATATAATACATGTTTCCTGAATAAATTCATTAATGATGAATACAGTTAACCCTTGAACAACGTGGATTTGAAGTGCACAGATCCACTTACATGCAGGGCTTTTTCGATAAACACAGTAGAGTTCTATAAATGTATTTTCTCTTCCTTACAATTTTTCTTAATATTTTTTCTTTACTGTTAGAGTACAATGTAGAATGCACATAACATATATGTGTTGACTGTTTATGATAAATGTTAAGTGATAAACATTACAACAAAATGCTTCAGATCCTTCTATCTGAGCACAACCCATCTTATAAAGTCTAATATTATACTCGAAGCCCAGAACAAGTACTAGATGGTGATTGCACTTGTGATCCATTTTCTCTGCTGGTTTTTGGAGAATGATGGGGAACCACGAAATCCAGAAGTCAGACACATGCTTTGTCAGTTTCACAGCTCCTAAATGTTGAGAGTATCACATAGAGTAATAGCCTTGGGTGGGATTCCAGCTCTTTGTTTCTTACCATTCTTTTCTTGGCTTCCTGTTCTCTACCCACAGGGCATGGCAAGACCTTCACTGCTGCTCTTGGGAGTGTTGACTCACATGTGACAAAGGGCCTTACTTTTCTCAACCTTGGTGAGTGAGAGGGAGATGGGTCTCTCTGCTCTGACACTCCTTTCTAGTACATGTGATACTCAGCCTTTTATATCTCATTTGTGCACCCCATTTTCTCCTACCTCTTCAGGACTCGGATTGTGAGGACAATCACTGACCTCTCTGAAACCTGATAGGGGAAGGTTTTCTCTGGACACATTAGCACCCGTAATTTGTCTGTTGTTCAATAGTCAACTGTATTAAGTTAGTTAATATTTTTATAATATATTTTTTCCTGACCTATGTCTTTTTCAAGGCTTATAGACCAACCCTAATGGGCATATTTGTGTCCCTCCATCCAGATCAGCCTTTTGGGGGGGGATGCATCTCCCTTTTTAGAGAACACAGGCTGTGAGCTTTCCTATGTTTTTAGTAGGAAAGAAGCCTGGGCACACATCTCAGCCCTTCTGAGCCTCAGTTTCATTATTGATTGTAGAGAGGACAAAGGTCTTTGAAAAATCGTCCATTTCCTGTTGCTAGAGCCTTCCAAGTCCTGTAAATGATTTACGGATCAGCTTGAATGTGTTGATTTTCATTGAGTAAATATGGTAAGGGAACTTGAGTGTTAGGTTGGGACATATTAATGGAATCTATAATGAAGAAAATAAAGAAGGAGTTTATTGTACCAACCTCCTGAAAGCTGCTTTTGCATGTCGTTTGGGGTGAGGGTCACAAACAGGTTAGCATAGAACTAAATAACAGAAGTATTGCTTGCCTACCCAAGGGACATGACAATATTTAAAAAGAAAAGCTTCAGCTTTAGAGCACATGATTCTTTGATGTGTTCCCCTATTCCTGTTCCCCAGCCCTTCTACTATCATGACAAAGGCTTAGGAAGGTGTGATGTGAGGGAACTTGGCAAAATGAGAATGAAAATGATAAGAAAATACATAAAAAATATTTTTCTTTTGAATGATACTATTGGTGAGGTATCTAAGGCTGAGTGGGCTAGTATGTGGCAAATGTTAACATGAGCTTTGAACCTGTGGGAAATTACTTTAGAGAGGCCTGATTCTACTGCTTCCTGTGGTAAGAGAGATAAATGTAAGGTTTCCTGGGTCTGAGACTTGATTATTATCAAGTAGCGAATGCTACATCAACATCCCATCTAAGAGTGATAGGGGAAACTTTCCACTAAAAATAACCTTAGCTTTTGTGAGGTCAAAGGTAGCCTTCCTTTTTTTCCCCAGAGAGTGACTTTAAAAAAGGGCAGGAATGATTTAATCTATGGTCTTCAGACCGTGGAGCCAGCAGAAATACTAGAGCTTTGTAAAAATAGGCTATCTTACATAAGTTATCTTTCCTTCTTAAACACATTTTATCTCATAGGCACAAAATTATACCCAGGATTAAAACTATTCCAGAAGTAATTTTTATGACAACAGTATTGCTTTGTGAGTGATGTATTTTTTCCTATAAATTGCATGCAATTTTCCTGATTGCTACCCTATTAAAAGGGGGCTTATATTGATTAAAATACTAAAGGATTGGGCTTTGGGGATGTTTTCTATAAATCCCAAACACCTCTATATAAGAAAGATACATTGGTAAATAAAAAGCTATCATTTTGAAAAATGAATACTATATGCTAAGTTTGTTATTTAAATTATCTTGATCCTGAAAACAGTTCTGTTTGGTGATGTTATCCCCATTTTACAGATAATGAAAGTGAGGCTCAGAAAGGCTGAGATGTGTACCCAGTCTTCTTTTAGTGTCTCATGTCAGGGGCACTGTGTTAGTTTCTTATGGCTGCTATAACAAATTATCACAAATTTAGGGCTTAAAACAACATAAATGTTGTCTTAGGGATCTGAAAGTCAGAATTCTGAAATCTGGAGTCTTGAGGGGCTAAGCCAAGGTGTAGGTAGAAATGGTTCCTTCTGGAGATTCTGGAGAAGAATTCATCCTTGGCCTCCCGCAGCATCTTGAGGCCAGCATTCCTTGACTTGTGACCGACATGACTCCCATCTCTTTCATCCTCACATGATTTTCTCTGTAGTCCAGTCTCCCTCTGCCTCCCTCCTGTGAACACATTTGTGGTTCCATTGGGTCCACTTGGATGTTCCAGTATACTCTCCCCATTTCAAGATCCTTGATCCCATCTGCAAGGTGCCTTTTATCACTTAAGGTAACATATTCACAGGCTCTGGGATTAGCACCTGAACATCTTTGGGGGTCAACATTTGGCCTACCACAGGTACTGTTGACATTTTTGATGAAACAATACTTTTTGTGTGAGAGTGTCCTGCACATAGAGGGATTTAATAACCTTTACTCCCTACCACGCCAATGACTGGGACAACTCAAAACACCCTGACATATTTCCAAATGCCTTGTCTCCCAGGGACAAAATTACCACCCTAATTAACTGGTTAAATGCTACGACTAGGAGTTAACTTAGATCATTTGATGCCTAGACCCTTTCCACTGTATGCTATTATATCATTATTTGTGTCTTTCTACTTAAATGTTACCATAATAAGAACATTATTGCAACCATTTGTGCTGTAGACTTGAACATCACTTAATCCCCTGTGACTGAGAGGGCACTTCTAAGTCAAATCATTCAAGTTTTACATCCTCTTTCCCTTCCTTTCCACTGAATGCCTTCTATGCAAATGATTTTTTTTTTTTTTTTGCTTCTTAGGGGAAAAAAAAGAGTCCAGCTGGCTCACTTAAAATCTAAATGTGTCTTCTATGTGAAATTCACTGCTATTGCATGAATTTTTCTGTTTTTCTAAGGTCCTAGAAAAATTATTGGCAAGGGCTACTTCCACCTTCCCATTCCCCAGAAACCTATTTTTATACCTTGCTTCAATCTGTGTACAAATGTTCTTGGTACAAAATTATCTAATGCAGGGACTGTGAAGGTGTGAATTCTCAGCAGTTAGCTATGCAAGGAAATGTATTAGTATTTCACAAAGCATCAGAATGCCTGCAGAGATTGTTTTGATGAATATCAATTTAAAGTTTCTCTAAACAAAATGACGATGATGATAGTGATGATGACAATGAGTGGGCAAACACAGGAAACTAAATTTTAGAGCATCCCCAAGCTGGCAGAAACTAGGAAGGAAATTCCCATTTTAAGCTGTTCCCAGACTATCCAATAAAGGAAGAATTCATCTTGCTTGATTTTTTTTTCTAATTTGTTTTCAGAGGTCATTTAGGTTCATATAAAGCCACAATTCACTTAGAAACGGAATTACAGATGTCAATTAAGATAACCATGACTAAATGTATGAAGAAAATTAGCCACAGGTAGAAATAAATGAGATCTGGCTAGTGAGATGAAATGTACTGATATAAGACAGCTTATTATTATACTGGTCAAAACGTTTGTGTTTTTAAGAGGCACAAAGAGGGCTGCTGTGAAGTTCTGGGCTTTATCTTTGCCTATGTAGCTCTTGCCACATGCAGATAACATAAATCTTTCTCTTCTACAGACTATTACTTGGCTGTTTACTTACCTGGTCATTTTTTTCATCTACTTAACATTCAACATCCAGACCTAATCTGCCACAGTTTGTTTCTGACAGGTATGGTGATATGGCTATAATTTTTCATTCATGAACATGATCCATTTGGGTTTGTCTTGGCAACATTTATATTTGGGTGAGAAGAGTTTCTTTTATTTGCTGATGTAATTTTTGTTTTTTGTTTTTTGACCAGGAAACAGTGAAGTTGTTGATATGCTACCTCATAGTCCTTTACAGTCACTGTCAGGGTCCCTGGTACTGGATTGGTGTTCTGGAAAGCTCTATAGGGCACTCCTCAACCAGTCATATTTATTACAGTTCCTATGGAACACTCGGCTAGACTGTGAGAAGATGGCCGTGTTGCACTGTGTGCTCTCCTGTGGTGGAGACCGCCGGTTCCTGGAAGCCAAGGTGGTTATGTAGCTTAAGTTTAAAAACTGGCAAATGGACAACACCAACTGTATATATTTGTGGTTGAAATGGATGGAAGTCATTTTTGTTTGTAATAATTAATTGAAGTTTATGGTCTCCATCCTAACTTGAATATCTTTTCTTGTGCTTTTTTATAGACCCCCAACTACACCTCAGACTGTGAGCATGTCTGTTCTTTTGACTACTGTCTTTTCCATACTGTGAAAAATGGTAGCTATATCAGTAACATTCCAAGAAAGTGCTCAGTGAACAGTAGTTTCTCAAATATCTACTTTTCCTCCTGGTCTCTATACGATATATAGTGTCAAAACAACTAAATCTGATGGCATATATTTATTATATTTTAATAAAGATAGCATATATTTACACTGCATGATATAATTGAAGAAGCACTTTCATACACTTTGTCATTTAATTGTACAGCTATCCTTTGAAGTTGGGAGAACCCCCCCCCCCCCCTGCCCATTTAGACTTGATTGGGACCAACAGGTTGTTGGGTAATTGAAGAAAAGATGTCTGAAACATTTTAACCTAAACCAAAAAAATGTGCACTTATTCACCTGTCTTTTGAGGTAGACTAAGACCCTTTCTTTGTATATTAGTGGTTAGAGTTCACAATTATTTTTCTTACATAAAACCGCTAGTAATGTGTTGTCTCTGACTTCCTGTTACTGCTTGCTTTTTTTTTTTCCTTTTTTTTTTAACCTTACTTTCTTTTTCTTTTTTTAATCTAAGGAGAGCAAGTTTTTGAAGATCTTTCAAAATAATCTGTGTATATTGGGCCATTTTTTTCTAATCCTTTCTAGTTATCTCATACTTAATTTTTTTTTAGTAAGTGTTTTAGACATGCCTTTGAGTCTTTCCAAAGCATTCAACTTTTGGGATGGCGTGGGAGGCTCAGTCCATTGAGCATCTGACTCTTGATTTTGGCTCAGGTCATGGTCTCAAGGTCATGAGATGGAGCCCTGCATGGGGCTCTGCACAGGGCGTGGACCTTGCTTGGGATTCTCTCTCTCCCCTTCTCTCTGCTCCTCCCCTGTTTGTTCATGCATGCATGCTCGCTCTCTCTTGCTGTCTCTCTCTCAAAATAAATAAACATTAAAAAAAAAACCCACAAAGCATTCAACTCTTATTGACCAAACAACACTCTTTTTGCATCCATATTTCACTCATCTATGGTAATATTTTATTAAATTACCTAATTGTGAAAATAAGTGTAACTAGCATGAATGCGTTTGGAAATAAAAACAGCAACTTATTGGTAGGAGCAGAAACGTGAGAGTGCTCTGTGGCTAAGTAAGCCTGATAGTATCCTTTCATTGGAAGGCTGGGAACAAGGAGTTTCAGTCCTCCAGCAGGAAAGGATGGTTGTGGAGACTGAGGGAGTTGTTGATACAGCATGCCCTTGGGAGGACCATACAGTGATGCTCACAAAGGTTAGATGGTGTGACAATGTTCACACTGATGGCTTAGCTGGATTCAAACCCAGGTCTGCTGCCTCCAAGCTTAGTGGTGTGGTTTGGTTTGATTTTCTCCTGTATCTCACAGCCCTTCACACTGGTATTTTGCTGTAACGAGATGTACCCTAGCAAAAACAAACATGGGGTCGAAGAAGCCTTACTTGGATTCCAACCAAGGACATTTAGTAAAAAAGATGTGTAAAATGGACCTGATTTATAATATTACTTAAGCTACAGTCTTGCATTATGTGTCTTGAAGAGAACGTAGAAGTTTGTGTGTTCTTTGGCAGTAGCAAAATAGAGAATTTTAAAAGATTCATATATATATATATGTATATATATATATATATGTATGTATATATATGTATGTGTATATGTATGTATATGCATATGTGTGTATACATATATATATATATGTATATACACATATATATCCTTTTTTAATGTTTATTTTTGAGAGAGAGCAAGCAAAGGAGGGGCAGAGAGAGGGAAACAGAGGATCTGAAGCAGGCTCTGTGCTGACAGCAGAGAGCCTGATGCGGGGCTCAAACTCATGAACCATGAGATCATGACCTGAGCCAAAGTGGCTGAGCCACCCAGGCGCCCCAAAGATTTGCATATATTTTGTACTTCTTTGGTGGTGGGGGCAGGGTGCAGATGTAAATACTAACAGAATTGTCTTCTCACTTCTTAAAGATTATTCAGTGGATTTCTGAGAATATCTCTGCCTGCCATTCATTTGACCTCATTCAGGAATTTATAATTGGTAGGTGTTGCTGATGGTGCATATTAAGTTGAATTCTTGACCCTTTTACTGGAGGGAGGACAGTAAATTGATAATGGCTCAATCTGTCAAAATGTTGGTTAGGAGCTTTTTTTTTTTTTTTTAACTCTATTTCAGTCAGCAGCTAATTAAATTTCATTCTCTCATGGTCTGTGAGAAGTTGCGGCCATTCAGAGACTGATAGGATATATGATCTTCATTCTATAACCTTATTAGTGATTTTTTATCCCCTGTGAGATGTAACTTTCTTAGTTCAGTTTTGTGTTGGCCAGTTCCATGTGAAGTGGTATAACATCACTGGGATAGATAGAAGTACCAAATAAGTTTTATTATTATTATTCTCCTTGTAAAGAGCAGAACCTGAACATTTAGTGAAAGTGAAACCATAATAGCTAGGCTTTCCAGGGTAAGGATAAGGCAATAAAAACACTTTTGGGTTTGCTTGTTGCGGTGAATGACAGTGTCTACTGCCTTATTCTTATTAAACCATGTCTTTTTTTTTTTTCCTTTCCTTTCACAAATCTGTTCAGCTTCTTCATATTGGAGCATATGTCCAGAGACCAGTAACATGGATAAACTTTTGCCATATTCCTCAGTGCTCACTTGGAATACAGTAAGTTAACCCTTTGTGTTCTTTATGTAATTAAAATTGATTCACCGTCATGGGTCATTTGTAGGACATCCCTGTCACAGTAACCATGGCTGTGATTTCATTTGTCTTTTGACTGATAAGGATCTGAGTTGGAGTTTTCTGGCAGAAAAATAATAGTAAATACTTGCTGTGAGCCAAAGTATTTATATAAAATGGAATTGAAGGTGAAGGTATAGAATATGTGTTACTCTTCTTATGACTAAGAATTAAGCCTCATCTGTCATCTTCAAATGGTATTTTAATTTTTTTTAGCAACTAGGGTGGATTAAAATATTTCTTAGGTTTTTATTAATGAGGAAGGGCTGGGCCAATGCTATTGTTTGTAAGCTGCTCTGTTTACTAAGTAGATTTACTAAGACCTCTTCCCAGCCTCATAAGGAAAATGTATAATAAGTGTAGAGCTTCAAGATCAGTAGAAGTTAGTAATCCTGAGCAAATTCACTCCATTCAACCTTTTCTTCCTCTTGGTCCTTCCTCTCTACTTTTCAGTTGGGAAGTGCTGAGATAAAATATTGTTTCTTTTCCCCTAAACATGGGGCAGTAAACTGAGTTTTTGTTGGATCAGAAAGCAAAAACCATGGGGTGCCTGGATGGCTCAGTCGGTTAAGTGTCTGACTTCGACTTCGTCTCAGGTCGTGATCTCACGGTCCATGAATTCGAGCCCCAGATGGGGCTCTGTGCTGACAGCTCAGAGCCTGGAGCCCTGTTTGGATTCTGTGTCTCCCTCCCTCTCTCTCTGCCCCTCCCCGGCTCGTGCTCTGTCTCTTTCTCTCTCTCAAAAATAAATGAACATTTTTTTAAAAGCAAAAACCATGTATAGGCTGCCCCTGAAAAAGGTTTCTTCTTTCGTATTTAGATGTTAGAACTATATGCTTAGTCTCAAGGCAGTGGTTTGTATCAAAAAGGCATTTAGAAAAATAAATTTACTTTAGGTGACACAAACATAGGAAAATAAGTACTGGCATAAATTGTGATACTTGCCCATTTTGTATTTAGACTATCTAAATATAATCAGGTGTGTTTGATTCATTCCTAAATTTTCTGTATGCACAGTGGTAGTGTTTTCCTAAAGGCCCTTCCATCTTTTACTGTAAAGAGTTATTAAATTTTCCTGCTTCGCTGTAGAAAAACAAGGAAAAGATGAGCTTGTTCCTTCACGAGGCCCTCACTGTTTCCTTTGAGAACCCTTGTGAATAGACATGCAGACTGTAAGTGATGCAGCAGGAAGTTTGCAGGTTAAACCACAGGGAGTCAGGAAATACACGTCTCTGCCTCCTTTCCCCTCCACCCAACCCTGTCATCCTCTTGTGTTCAGTGTCTGACAGGTGGGGACCGGGAACCCCTCTAATTCCCAGAGTTGTGTTTAAGGATGGAGCATGTGTTCATTGGATGACCCATGACAGGCTCATCTTGACAGGCAATTCTTCACCTTTGCATTTCTCATGACTTTGTGGGGGCAGAGGAGCTCTTATAGACACATAGAATGATGGCAGCAAGTCCTGTGAGCAGTACAGTGTAAAAAACCCCCAGTTGTAATCACCATCTACTGAGCTTGTTTTAGCATTTTCCACATTGCCCTAAACTTCCAGTGGTTAGAGTAGGTTGCCTTAAAGGTCTCTTCTAATCCTAAATTTCTGAGTGTATGCATATCTTTAGGACTGATGTAAATCATTTACTTTTGCTTTTTCTAATCTGCAAATGCTCTTAATCCCACACCTTAATAAACAGTTGCCACAGTAGGAGATATTAATTTCATGCATCTGTATGGAGACAGATTATTTCTGTAAATAACTGAATTGTATTCAAGTTACTAGAACATACGATGCTCTTACACATAGATAATCCTGAATTGTGCTTTGCAAACAATTATCCTTGTTCTACCTATTTTAAGATGCCATTTATAACCTAAACCTGTAGTAAAATTTTAATGCTTTTTTAAAGTGTCTTCTCTACTGAGTAGTGATAAGTGAAACACAAAATATATTTTTATCACTGGCTTTCAGTGGTCATAGCAGACAACTCAGTTGCTTGAATATTCTGCAAATTTATTTCTCCATTGCTATGATGCCCCTTTCCACAGGAATGTTGTAGGTCAGTAAAAATCCAGGACATTTAAGTTTTAAATAAATACCAGATTTTATTTCTACATAACACCTTCTAAATTAATTTCTAGTATATCATCTTTTTTTTTTTAGAAAATAAAAGGTGAATTCACTAGTTGAGAGTCTAACCTACATAATTATTATGGAAACACACTTCCAAAATAACTGAATGAAAGGCAATCTTGGAAGTTTATAATTTTTATTGAAATTTTTGTTTAATTTTTTTAATGTTTATTTTTGAGAGAGAGATTGAGAGAGACAAAGCATGAGCTGGGAAGGGGCAGAGAGAGGGGGAGACAGAGAATCCCAAGCAGGCTTCAAGCTGTCAACACTGTCAACACAGAGCCCGACACGGGGCTCGAACTCACAAACTGTGAGATCATGACCTGAGCCAAAGTCAGATACTCAACCAACTGAGCCACCCAGGTGCCCTGAAATTTTTGTTTTAATGCTCACTAGGTAGCAGAGTGTTATAATTTGGTCTTCCAGGTGTGAATTGTATATCTTTCATATTTGTCATGGTGATACCGCTGTATAAACTCTTCATGGAGATTTTTTTATTTCTGAAATTATGGTGGAGAATGAGGTAAAGGAAAATCTTCCGCTAAAGTCAAAAAAGAACCCCATTAATCTTGGTTCCTCCTAGTGAGGCAGGGGCTAACTATAATGTAATACATTTAAGCAAAAGAGAAGAAGAGGGACGAAGAAGCAATAAAAAAAAGAAGGAACATGTCCCCCTGATTATTACACTTCATGGTGCAAATGTAATTTGCCTAATTTGTTCTTAAATGGAAATGTGTAAATATTAAACTATTTGCTCTGTATTCCTAATAGTTTTCTCCTTTCCTTCAGAAACCCTGTCATCTATTGTAATCATAACTTTGAAGAACATTTCCCTTCCCAAGGCAAAAGATGGGCTGTGTTCACTGTTATTTATAAACCCCAAGGTTTATTTAAAGTAGAGGTTAGCAAACTGGGAGCTGCCCTCAGCTTCTGTCTGTGCAGAAAACACTTCCTGAAGGCTCAAGCTTGTGGTGGTTGATAGGTTTAGCAGTTGTGTGTATGTTTTTTCCCCACGATAGGAAATTCCTGGAATAACCCTTGTGACAGAAGAGATCGCGTTGCCTTTCATGAAGGTAAGTCCTTATAGGCAGAGGCGAGACCATGGCTGTGCACGGGTTCCTTGCTGGTCTCTACGCCCAACTGGAGTCCCGTCCCTGCTGCCCCAAGTATTAAGGTGGTTCCGAGGGGGGCTTGTAAGCTGTTGGGGGAGGATGTGGGTAGGGGTTAGTTCTCTAGAAAATCCATTCTAAGGGGTTGAGTAGTCACTGATAGTGATATTATGGCAATTCTTAAGAATACTCTTCAGAGAGGGCAGTTTTCTGAAGATAGAATTACAGGGCTCAACGGAAACCATATAGAACTGGTCCTTTCCACCGCACCTCAAATCAGTTCACACTGGAGGAGTTCTTTCTTGTAAACTGTCCTTGGAGGACCTGATAGCTGTTTCTTTACTTCATTTGTGCTCCCACCTCCTCGTCATATGTGCGCGTGTACACACACACACACACACACACACACACACACACACCCATTAAGTAACCTAGACTGGGATTATCTACTTTCCTTCTGGTTCTAAGAACCGCTTTTCTGTTTCTCAAAAGTGATCTGTAGTGGCTCTGTATGTGGTCTCTGTGAAGCTTCTGCACACCCCCTTCCTGCCATGAAGTGGTAGCTATTAGTGTCTTTCTGCAGTTTGGTGGTTTCAGAAGAGTTTCTGAGTACAATAGGGAGAATGGGGTGGGGTGAGCAGAAAAGAATGTGTATGTAGTTAAAAACTGGAGAGTATTTTAGCAGTATTCTTGAAGCTCTTTTGTTGTTTTTGGCATTGCTTCCTGTTAATTGTAGTTTGGTGTGTAGTGGGAAATCTCAAGTTTTGCCAGCAGGCACTGTGCTGTGCCCTTTCATTTACACTTGATTCTTGTGAGTTCATGAAGGGCAGGCCAGGCCTGGGCAGCTGGGGTGAAAGCCATGAGGTCTGAGGTTACGGTGATGCCCTTCGAGTGAGAGAGGGCCAATGGGGGCAGGTGTAGTGGTTCTGGGTTTTGGTCCTAAGAAGGGTCCTTCAAGGAGACCAACAAGTGATGGTTCTCGGCCACAGCCTGAGACCACTGGGAAGCTCGACAAAGGGAGGAAGATGGAGGGGAAAGAAAGGTTTGATTAATAGCTTAAAAGGTTCTTAAGACCCTCTCTCCTTTCATTTTTTTTCTGCTTTTATCACTAGTCCTACCAAACCCATAATGTGTTTAGTGGACATACAATAAACCACACAATGGAAAATTTTAAAGAGAAACCAGTGTCACCCACAATTCTACAGGTCCTAACATATCAACTGTCGGTCCCCCTCACGCCCACCACTTCCTCCTGGTCTCTGTCCTAGGTATGCATTTATTACCTAGTAGTAGTGGCCATCTAGAGATACTGAATAAAGATGGCAAATCATATCAAGCAGTTTTCATGCTGCCACGTGATGTCATGATTATGATCTATAATGGCTCCATAGAATTCTGCTGGGTTGTTGTGTCCTCATTAATCATTTTTGTGTTTTGAAATATTTACTTTGTCTTCAGCCCCCGTTTTAAAAAATTGCCATTAAAAATGATGTCTCAGTGAATATTTTTATATAGACAGTTTTTCCTTTGATTTATTCCCCCCAAGGTTAAATGTCCAGGAGTATTACTGGGTGAAAGACTGACAGTTTTGATAGCTTTTGATTCTTATTGCCAAATTGGTATTTTAAAAAGAAGTTGCAGGTGAGCCTGGGTGGCTCAGTCGGTTGAGCATCTGACTCTTGATTTCCGCTCAGGTAAGTGATCTCACGGTTTGTGGGTTCAAGCCCTGTGTCGGGCTGTATGCATACAGCATGGAGCCTGTTTGGGATGATCTCTTTCCCTCTCTCTCTGACTCTCTCTCAAAATGAATAAACTTTAAAAAAAAGTTGTGATTAACTTACAAGGAATGTACGAGTTCATCAGTTTTACTATAACCTTATCACTGTCGTATATTTTCATTTAAAAAATTAAGTATAAAAGAGTGATGTGAAGGTTCTCTTCATTTTTTACCCCTTGGTTTAATGGTAAGAATATGATTTGCTTTGCTTAGGAACAAAGTGGCTTGTTTTTGCACTTTTTCTTTCTTCTTTTTTCTATTTGCGTATTTGTGTGTAAAATGATGCGTTTTTATCTTGTTCGTGTTTTCTCTCCCTTGATATTCCCTCTGCCTTCTCACTAATTTCTCCTCTCCCCTAATTATCTTTAGCATTTGGCCTTGCAGACAGCTGTCTTCCAAACCTGCTGAGGAGCTCTCCCACTGCTCTACATGTATCTACACGCTGGCAGGAAGGGTTACAATAGCACAGGTTCCAACTATAGATCTCTTCACGACCTGACCTTGTCCTCACAGACAAGATCTGTCTGGGAAGTTGAAGGTACACTGCTGGGATGGGCTTTGGGCTCAGGAGGAGATGGTACTAAATTTGGTTCCGCCAGCTCCCCAGCCCCCACCCCAATCACTCAGCATGGGAGACCCTAATCAGAACCTCCCAGCTCACAGGACACCTGGCTCTGATCTGTCTCACGTTTCCTCATTTCTGCTTGCACAATACCCCTCACTATAAGCCGCTGCCTTTGACCTACTTCTTCTACCCCAAGTCCCAGCTTAATTATATTGCGATGGACCTGCTTCCAGTGGCTCAAACCCCACCACCCCCATCCCGCTCCTCCCTCCCAGGTCCCAGTTATATGACTGTTCTTGCCATGCTTATTCAGTGACAGGACTTGGCTCTGAGTACCTATGACCTGAATCACAAGTTACCTTTTGAATGCATGCTTGCTGCCTGAATTTCCATGAGGCCCAAGGGACCCCTATTTACTCTGACCACACTTGCTCCCATTCTCCTTGGTAGATGACTGCCCTGATAAGGAGTCAGGAGAGGGAAAGGCAAAGTGAAACTAGATAAGCATTTTCTTCCTGCTCTCTCTGCAAATAATTCTCCTGTGGAGTACTTTACAAACGTTTAACATATGAATATGTAATTTAACTAGCATAAACCAGTTACATTAGAAGTTTATCACCTGAAAGACAAGTGGCTTCCTTGCTTTATAAAATGGTTTCCAAAAGATTTTAAACAATTAAACAACAAGTATATTGGAACAAGGTCCTTGCCTTAAAAGCAGTGTTATCAAGAGTGACCTTCCTATGAATGATTTTACCCCTTCATAAAACATGGTTTTTTCTGGGGAAGTGGCCATTTTTGTGAAAGGTTTAAAATTACCCTTGATTAAAAAATTTTTTTTTTAATTTTTTTTTTCAACGTTTATTTTATTTTTGGGACAGAGAGAGACAGAGCATGAACAGGGGAGGGGCAGAGAGAGGGGGAGACACAGAATCGGAAACAGGCTCCAGGCTCCGAGCCATCAGCCCAGAGCCTGACGCGGGGCTCGAACTCACGGACCGCGAGATCGTGACCTGGCTGAAGTCGGACGCTTAACCGACTGCGCCACCCAGGCGGCCCTAAAAAAATTTTTTTTTTTAATCTTTATTTATTTTTGAGACAGAGACAGAGTGTGAGCAGGGGAGGAGCAGAGAGAGAGAGAGACACAGAATCCGAAGCAGTCTCCAGGCCCTGAGCTGTCTGCACAGAGCCTGACGCGGGGCTGCTCACGAACTGAGAGATCATGACCTGAGCCAAAGTCAAACGCTCAACTGACTGAGTCACCCAGGTGCCCCAAAATTACCTTTGATTTTATGGTGAGAAGAGAAACTATTAAAACTGTCCAACCACAAGAGCACCTAAGGATTAAAATATATAAACCACCTACTTGAATATAAAGATAAAAGCTGAACAAGCATATCACAGATGGAGAAATGGGGAATTTTTACCAAAGGTTTTTTTGGGGGTTTTGTTTTTTTAACATTTTGTTCATTTTTTGAGAGAGGGGGAGACACAGGATCCAAGCAGGCTCCGGGCTCTGAGCTGTCAGCACAGAGCCAACACGGGGCTCGAACCCACCAACCATGATGAGATCATGACCTGAGTCAAAGTCGGACACCCAACTGACTAAGCCACCCAGGCTCCCCTACCAAAGTATTTTTTAAGCCAGACATCTCTATTTTCATTTTATAAAGTAAGGAAACCTTTTTGTCATTTGATTAGAGATTAACTATCTGACCCAGAGACTGGGAAAGTCAGAGACTTAAATCCCCTTCCCACTTACTTCCACTCAGAAGTGAGGGTGTTATGTCAAATGCCTATTTGGGGTCTCAGTACCCCTGAGCAATTGGGAAAACAATAATTGGCACCTGGGCTCTTCTCCGTGTAGAGGCTTGTTTATTTAATTATGCTTCTTCACTTAAAAAGTGTTTTAAGAATACTGTTTTAATTGGGTAGAGCACGGGTGTCATTAAGTGCTTGGTGAAATACAACACTTTTTCCCTTGACCCTCCCAGTACAGACAACCACCATCATTTAAATAAAAGGTTGGTTAGAGATCCGAAGTAGCAACAAAATTACAACGTAATAGCTTACAATTTTAAAAATGAGGATTGTTGCTTTGATAACAATGTAGCATTACCAGAAATGTCAATTGGTTATGTGACAAATAGTGATTTTTCCAAAGATCAGTCTGTATATATGTACAGTATATATATACTATGGTAAAACTAGAAATACACTTTTGGTCTTCATCCCTGATTCCTGACAGAGAGTTCCTTATAATTTCTTAAGTGGTAAGAGCTACAGGGACATCTTGTGTTATATTTAGTGTTTGTTCCCAGTGCCTGAAATCACCCGAGGGCACAAAGGTGTAAAGAATGTCTTTTTTTTATTCATAGCAAGCTCCTTTCAGCTACAGCCAAGTTATGTTAATAAGGTGATTTTTCAAAAGCACCTAAGACTAGGAGCTGGTTATCTAAAGAACCGAACACGTGATTAGAAAGTTGGAAATTTAAGCCCATTCCCTCCTCACTTCCAGAGGTAAGAGAAAGTAGCCGGAGATTGAGTTCAGTCCCCAATGACCAATGATTTAATCAATCCTGCCTATGTAATGGAGCCTCCATAAAGAACCTTTGCTGAAGGAGTTTGAAGAGTTTCTGAGATGGATGAACAGGTGAAGTTGTAGGAGAGTGGTGTTCCTGAAGAATGCATGGAAACTCAGCCCTTTCCCCCATGCCTTGTCTTATTTATCTCTTTCATCTGGTGGTTCCTTAGTTGTTGTTGTTGTTTTTTAAGTGTTTGTTTATTTATTTAAGTTTATTTTTGAGAGAGAGAGAGAGAGAGAGAGAGAGAGAATGTGTGTGTGTGTGTGTGTGTGTGTGTGTGTGTGTGTGTGTGAGTGGGGGAGGGGCAGAGAGAGAGGGAGACACAGAATCCGAAGCAGGCTCCAGGCTCTGAGCTGTCAACGCAGAGCCCCATGCAGGGCTCAAACCCACTAACCATGAGATTGTGGCCTGAGCCAAAGTCAGTCACTTAACCAACTGAACCACCCAGGTACCACTAATGTTTCTTATTTTGAGAGGGAGAGAGGGAATGAGGACATGGGCACTGTGTATGAGTGAGCTTGGGAGGGGCAGTGAGAGAGTGAGAGAAGTCCAAACAGGCTCCATGCTTGGTGGGGAGCCCAACAAGGGGCTCAATGTCAGAACCGTGAAATCTTGACTTATGCTGAAATCGAGGGTTGGACTCTTAACCGACTGAGCCACCCAAGTGCCCCTGGTTTTCCTTAGTTGTATCCTTTTGCAATAAACCAATATATAATAAGTAAACTGGTTTGTTTGTTTTTTACTTCTGTGGGTTACTCCAGTGAATTATCAAACCCCAGGGGGTGTTGGGAACCTCCAGTTTTATAGGCAGCCTGTGGGATTTGATGCTGTCTTCAGGTAGTGTCAGAACTGAGTTAAACTATAGGACACCCAGGTGGTGTTGGAGAATTAATGGATGGGGGCAGGGGTGGAGCTCACACATTTAGTGACAGCAGAAGTGAAGTCTTCTGTGAACAGACTGTTGTAGAAAAGTTTTTCCTGTACAACATATTTTCTGGGGCAGTGAGTTATGACAAGTTCAGTGAATATTGTCAAACATAATTTTATGATGCTACAAAGAAATACTACCTATTAGAAATGGAGCACTAGGCTGGTATATTCATTTCTATTATATCTACAGAGATGGGGGTATCTTCAGTTTATATCTCAGATGATGAAACTGAGGAACAGACTGAGTCACTAGGCTGTGCTGCTGTTATTCATAGGTTTGGTTGGAGATGTTCTGTTGAATGCTTAAGGTTGAAAGGAGGGAAATAGCATTGGCTTCCTCAGGGTATATGCTGATTGTGAAATGTGAAATGGAATAGTTTAGAGTCATATTTAGTGATTACATTAAAATGCAGCCCATTAAAAATGGCTAAGGGAGCCACCTGGCTGGGCAAAGAAGAGAGATTGTTTTTTCCTAGGTGTTGAGAAGAAAGAGGAAGTTAATTTATAAGTAGGAGAACTGGCACTTACAACATGCAGTCCCCTTTGTGGGAAGCTTCAGGAGATCTAGTCACTGGTCCTCTGTATGGATCTAATGATCTGTTTAGAGCATTTTGGCTTAATTGGTGCTTTGCTGGGTTTATGGACACACAGGTGTTTCTATGTTCTATCTGCACTAGAGGTAGTGGGTCACTGTGTTTCTCTGGGCTGCAAATAGAAGTTGATACTGAGATGGTATCTACTGAACAAATTGGATTGATGCTTTAGTTCTGCTAGTTGAGCCCTGGCATGAAGAGTAAAGGTCTCTGAGTTGGCTTCTTCTCCTCTAAGAAGATGATGGTTAATCAGATGTAGAACCAAAGCCAGAGGGACTTTTAGAAATAAAAGGCAGAGGGGCGCCTGGGTGGTGCAGTCGGTTAAGTGTCCGACTTCAGCCAGGTCACGATCTCGCGGTCCGTGAGTTCGAGCCCCACGTCAGGCTCTGGGCTAATGGCTCAGAGCCTGGAGCCTGTTTCCGATTCTGTGTCTCCCTCTCTCTGCCCCTCCCCCGTTCATGCTCTGTCTCTCTCTGTCCCAAAAATAAATAAATGTTGAAAAAAAATTTTTTTAAAGAAATAAAAGGCAGATTTTGTTTTGGTTTTTTGTTTTTCCTGGCAGTAATTTGCAGATGAGCCAGTACCACAGGGATTTTTTTTCCCTCCTAAAATCAACTGGCAACCCAAATCATTAATGGGGAACAGTCCCTTAATGTAATTCTTTGGTCCTTTGGTTCAATTAATAGTTTTGATGGGCTTCCTTTAATAATTATTTCATGTCCTCCTAAGAGATAAAAGGAGATTATTTTTCAAGACGAGACCTGGGATAATTTGCCTTCTTTCAGAATCAAACTTTAAAACTCCTTCTTGTGCAAGAAAATACTTCTGGGGTTTCCCTGAGGATCTGATGGCTTCTAACACTAGCATCTCCCAGAAGTAGCTAAATTCATCAATATTTTTTTATAAAGTATTTTTGTGTATTTTAAAGTTTTGAGCTCTTCTGAAGTAGCCTGCAATGTTCTTTCTGGGCTGTTGTGGCTTTTACTTTGTGTTGATGCTGTTGTTTCTGATGAACACCATGTTGAGTTCACAACTGGTTCCATAAGTACTAATTGAGCAACACAGGAGTGGTTTTCTGTGCTCCCACGTTGACTGTTAGGATGTGACTGTGTAGCTTTCACTCCCTCTTCCCCCCTCTTTCTGTGTTAAAGCATCTAAAATTTTATCTTGGAGCTGCTTGAATTCTCTGGGTTAATGAGTATGCTTGTTTTTCATTGACGTTCGAGATCTGTCCTAGATTGGCTGACCTTCTCTTTGATCCTTTCTCCTACTATTTAACAACACAATCATGAGTCTTCAGACAGCTGGTTCTTCATCAGCCTGTAAACCAGGGGTGTAGATGAGGCAAATATGCGAGGCTGGGTGGGAGACTGGGATTACCTGGGCAGGCATGCTTAAGCAGGGTTCTCTGCCCTGGCTGAGCATTGGGGTTGCCCAGGGAACTTCTAAAACTCAGGAAGCTCAGGTCACACCCTACACCAGTTAAATGTCTAGGGGATGCAAGCCAGGTGTTTACTGAGGTTGGGAGTGACGTGCTAGAGGCAGCAATCTTTGCCACAGAGAACCAAGTACTATTGTTTGCTTTCTCTGCTTTCTCTAATGCTCTCTGATCTAAACCCCGGATCACTCCAGTCTTTCATTCAGTCTTTGCTCCCTCCCTACATGCCCCATCTGGAACATCCTCCCCTTGTCTTTTACGTACTCAAATCTATTTTCAAACTCTGGGTCTTATCTATTACTTAGGCCTCCAAATAGACTTTCCAATTACAGTGATCCCTGAGAATTTTCATAACTTAAAAAATTACATCACTTACCTTGTAGATACCACGTAGCGACATCAGCCACTAATTGTTTTCACTTATGTTATGGCATGCAGCCCGGTGACATTCTTGAAAGACCCACCGGTTTAAGTAAAATATTTCTGGGACTTTTGATTAACAGTTGTTTCTTATTTAAAGTGTTTTTTGTTTGTTTATTTTTAAAACTTAGATCCTTCTCCTTCTAACCCAGTGGTTTTGAACTATTTTAGGTTATGAATTCCTTTGAACATCTGGTGCAGGCTGTAGACCTTGTCCCCAGAAAATTGCTCCTACAAGTCACTCCATTTTACATACAATCAGTGGGTTCATAACCCTCTTGGAAACCTATCTATGGACTTGTTTTATCTGTTTATTCTCAGCTGAGAACAGGGATTTTTTTAATGGGGGAGGAAGGAGAAGGAAGGTAGCTTGGGAGAGATCTTGTCTTAGGAGTTACAGTGTGTGAGTGGGGTCTTCAGACAGCACAGTGGTGTTTGGCTTGAGGGGAAGAGGCCCCATGACAGATAAAAGGGCATCCGTGTTCCTCACAAGATCAGAGGGGTGGGACTGTGGTGGCAAAGCAGGCAGAGCTAGTATTTTAACTGACCACTAGGTGTCACCACAACACCAATTAGTTTTTGGGCTTTGGCCCTAGAGTGCCTGAACCCAGGGGTAGAATAGCAAGAAAGCTGTACTGACTTCCTGTCAGGGACTGAATACTGCCAAATGTTGGCAGTATTTGCTTTCATTATTATTTTTTTCAATAGAAGGAAGACCAAAGGGTGGATAAAGGTATATTAATTTTAAATAAATTGAAAGGGGAAGAAAAGGTGAGGTAGGTAGGTCAAGTTGGTGGTGTGACTTGGCCAGTGTGCCGGTTTCCCCTAGAAATGCCCTTTTCTTGAACATAGTTTTTCTTGTCTCTGTGAGAAGGGATGTTGGCTGGATGGGCCTTTCAGCCTTCTAAAACAGTAAGTTAATATTATTATGTAATTTACTGATACTCCAAAATTCATTTTGAACCAATGGACTTCCAATAAGAATTTGGATAATGTGCTATTATTTAACGTAAGGGCATTTTTCTTGGTTGAGACATATTTTGTATAAATTTTCTTTTTTTTTCTTGCAATGCAGCCAAGTCTGTCACCACACTAGGCATTAGCTCACTTTGTTTTATGGCTACACATTGCACCTTTGGCTCCAGTCCTATCTTTTATAAACACGTATATTTTGGCAAGAAAGTGTATCATAAATCTATCTTCATTGATTTAAGAAAACAGTTTGTGTCAGTATATACTTTGACCTCAGCCACAGAAACATTTTTCCAGATATGTCTCCTTAGGCAAGGGAAACAAAAGCAAAAATAAACTATTAGAACAATATAAAAATAAAAAGCTTTTGCACAGCAAAAGAAACCAACCAAACAAAAAGGTGATCTACTGAATATGTCCAATAAGAGGTTAATATTCAAAATATATAAAGAACTTCTATAGCTCAACACCAAGAAACCAAATAATCCAATTAAAAATGGACAGAGGATCTGAATAGACATTTCTCCAAAGAAGACATCCGGATGACCAACAGACACATGGGAAGATGCTCAACATCACTAATCATCAGGGAAATGCATATCAAAACCACAATGAGATATCACCTCACACTCGTCAGAGTCAGAGTGGCTAGAATCAAAAAGACAAGAAATAACAAGTATTGGCAAGAGTGTGGAGAAAAAGGAAACCTCCATGTTCTTTTGGTGAGAATGCAAATTGGTGCATCCACTGTAAAAAGACAGTAAGAAGGTTCCTCAAAAAATGAAAAATAGAATTACCATATGATCCAATAATTCTACTACAGGGTATTTACTCAAAGAAAGTGAAATACTAATTTGAAAAGATACATGCACCGCTGTGTTTATTGCAGCATTATTTACAATAGCCAAGATATGGAAGCAACCCAAGTGTCCATCCATAGATGAATGGATAAAGAAGTGGTATATATATACAATGGAATATTACTCAGTTTTAAAAAAAGAATGAGATCTTGCCATTTGCAACAACATGGATAGGCCTAGTGGATATAATGTTAAGTGAAATAAGTCAGACAGAGAAAGGCATATACCTTATGATTTCACTTATGTGAAATTTAAGAAACAAAACAAAAATAGACAAAAAAACCAGACTCATAAATACGGAGAACAAACTAGTGGTTGCCAGAGGGCATCTGGGGTGGGGGGCAGATGGGTGAATTAGATAAAGGGGATTAAGAGGTAGAAACTTCCAGTTATGAAATAAGTCACGGATGAACAGTACAGCATAGGAAATCTAGTCAATAAGATTGTAATAATGTTGTTTGATGACAGATGCTGACTACATTTACCATGGTGAGCACTGATTCATATATAGAAGTCTTGAATCATTGTGTTGCACTCCCGAAGCTAATATAGCACTGTATGTTAATTATACTTAAATTTAAAATTTAAAACTTTAAAAGCAATTTGTGTCAATATATCCTTCAACATTAAAAAAATGTATTACTATTACCTGAGCCGAAATCAAGAGTCAGATGCTTAATCGACTGAGCCACCCAGGCACCCCAAGTCTCTCCAATTTAGAATTCCTTTCAGGAGGGAAATGCCATCTTTTGTGGGAAGAATTCACTCATAAATGCTACCCTATGAGAGCTGAAGAAGTAAAGCAAGCCCAGCTTTGCAGCAAGGCTCCAGTGATCCTTACCGGGTAGTTTCGGCCACAGGCCCTGCTTCTCAAGCTCACCAATGTTTTTGTCTCCTACAGGTGCATAGTTTTAAGGGTTACTGGGAAAAACTGAACTCCAACCTGGAATATGTTAAGTACTCCAAGCCACACTTGCACTATAACAACAGCATGGTCAGGAGAGAATGGCACAGCCTGATCTCAGAAGAGGTTTGTGTGGATTCATAAGAATAAAGCAAAAAGCCAAAGCATAGTACATTTGATGAGGTGATGCCCTTAAGTCTTGAGGCTGGCTTAAATTTGCAGGTCTCTCCAGTTGCCAGGTCCTTTTGCATTGTTGCAAGAAGACCAAAGTGCTTCTCTGCTCTCTGTTCTCTTGAGGAGGAAAATCAAGTGCACAGAGGTTAAGGGACACACACAGCATATTCATAGTAGAAATGGGATTAACCTCCAGGTCTTAACATGGTTTCTTGCAGTACTTGTATAGTTAAAATTTGATTTAAAAATCTAGGTGTTCCCAAATTAGTGGTTGCTAGGGATTAGGGATAGTTGAAAAAAGAGTGGCTGGGACTGACTACAAAGCGGGCAGCACAAGGGAGATCTTTGGAAAGATGGAACAGTTGCGTAACTTGATCGAGGTGGTGCACTATGGTACATGAATCTGCATATATGACGAAATGACATCAAACTATACCCTCATCTTACCAACATCTGTTTCCTGATTTTGATACTGTACTATAGTTGTTTATAGAAGATGGAGACACTGGGGGAGACCGGGTGGAGAGTACATGAAATCTCTCTTTTAGCATTGTATATAATTGTAGTTTTGTTGTGTATAACACAACAGCGTATAGTGGACTTGCACCTTCCTACAAATCTAATAATTTCAGACTACAATGTTTTCTAAACTAATTTTTAAGAACCTAGGTATTTTGGTTACTTGGAAAGTATATTTCTTTTTTGCTAAAATTATACTTCTTTCCTATATTGCATTATGTCCTTAGTGTGAAAAATGTCACCCACAAAACCTCTACCTTCCACACCTCTGACATGTTCTCCCTTCTAGAAAACAGGAAGAAGAAGGTCCATGGTGTATGTGAAGAATATTCTTGATAACGCAACGAAGTAAGTAAAATTAGGGATTGGTGTTCCTAATCTTTTGCGATTCCTTTTTTGGGTAACTTTCATGGAAGTAGCTTACTTTTGTTGAGTACCCTCAGATGATGCTGTCAACTTAAATGAATGCAGCCACCTGGGCCCTATTCTTGAGTTCAGTGCTGGAGTTTCTAGTGGGAAAATTGTATGTGTTAAACCATGTAGACTTTCATCGAGAGGATGGATGAATTATAAGTGATAAAGCTCTTACTAACTGAGCACTTTAAGGTGGGTAGAGACAGTAGGTTTATTTAAAAAGTGTCAGTG
Source organism: Prionailurus viverrinus (assembly GCF_022837055.1). Lineage (NCBI taxonomy): Eukaryota > Metazoa > Chordata > Mammalia > Carnivora > Felidae > Prionailurus > Prionailurus viverrinus. The sequence goes on along the minus strand of NC_062562.1, from coordinate 82,120,247 downwards.
GACTGACGAACTGGCTCTTATTTTGAAAGCACATTTTCTGGATAGATGAGTCATCTCAGAGTGCTACAAGTGTAGGCCCCATTCCAGCCCTGTTCTATTTTCTGTTCCCATTATTTCCAATAACTGAGAGCTGCGATTGTTCTGAATTATTGTCATTGTTTGCACTAAAGGGTTTTGAGATCTTATAATTGCCTAATGTGGCTTCTGCCAAGTTGATTAAAGTGTTTGAGGTTTTCAGCGACCTGAGAACAGTTTCTGCAGTGGTTTTTATGGAGGATGTCTTTGTATGGTATTGTGGCTTTTTTTTTTTTAATCTTTATATGTGAATAACATTGGCTAATTTCTTTGTAGGGTGATTTCTAACCTAGAAGCAAGGAATTTGGGTAAGAAAAGACCTATAATAAAGCCTTCTGGATGTCAGTGTTTGGTTTGTAACACTGTCTTTCCTACCACTGTGAGTTGGCAAGAAAATCACACCCAATAGTGTAATGAAGGCAGTACCCTTGAATATCTTCTTGTTAGAGGGACCACCCAGCTCCTTCCCTGTCTGTCTTGGCACCAGGACCTGCAGGGGCAGCTGCTGAATGTACTTTTGCTGGGCCAGTCCTTCAGTGTTAGCCTTGTGGTTTTCATTATTTTTCTTCATGGACTTGATCTAATTACCATGCCCTGTGGCTGTACCCACAGGATGCACTTGGGCAGTTCCCCTGGCCTAGAGCTGATTTCTTTCCAGCGGGCTGATCATGCGAGAGTCTGTGACTTGGTTAACACTCGGGCACTCACTAGGCTAGGCCATAGGGGTACAAATATGAGGAGTCTCTGGGTGAGCTGTGTGGTTATGGGGGAAGAGCACAGGCTTGGACCTGGACAGAACTTGGCTTGACTTCCAGTTTGTCCACAGTGCTCTCAGTGTACTCCTGGGCAAGCCGTCTATTCGTTTTGTGCGCTATCCTTTTCAGGGCAAGGTGAGGAGAAAATGAGTGTGAATGGGCTGATGTTTATAGTGCCTCATACAGCACAGCTCTTGGTGCAGGGGATACCTGAGGTGGCTGCTTTGTCATGAATGTGTGAGGAAGAGGTGCTAACACATGGTTTCTAAACCAGGTGACAGGTGTTATAGAACCATAGTGGGGGAGGGAGTGGGTCAGGAGTGGGGGTGATTGGGGAAGAGAGCAAGGTTAGAAAAGCCTTCCCAGAGGGAGCAACGTCTGAGGTAAGTCTTGATGAACAGGGTGTTTGTCCAGGTGAAACTGGGGGAAGAGAATGTAAAGCATACCCAGGTACAAGTTTTCTGTGGTTTTGCCCCTGGAACCCTTTCGTGCCTCATGGAGGCCAGCCTCCATTTGAAAAGCTGTTATTTTTATATCCCACTGTTGTTTTATAGGCTCGGGTGTTTAGGTATATATTGGGTGACCCTAACAGAAATTATTTTATATAGTGTGTTGGGGTACATCCTGCAACTGTGTGCACAGCCCATGTGAACCATGATAGTGAACTTGTCATCCAGCCCAGGCCGACAGAGCCTGTGCTCACTGAACAGCCCCAAGGGAACCATCCTCAGCCTGTGTTACCAGGCCATCCATGCCTGAAGCCAGGGGGTTCTGCCACTAGCCAGAGTCCTGCCCAGCGGCCAGGGTGTGAATGTGTCTGATTCATACTCACCCTCCACGTACTGCTGGGAATGTTGCAATCTGGGAAGTGTTGCTGGTTGTCCAGGATTTTGTCGTGTCCGTCACTCCTGCCCCTGTACTTTTGGCCAGTTTGCATCCTGTGACCAGTATCCTTTTTGAGGGCACATTAGGGACTTGTCCCTTCCTCTCACGTGCTTAGTTTGTACTAGTTTCCTAGGAAGAACGTCATTGCTAACAGAAACAGAACAATCTGTGTGAAATTCAGGACTGCTGGAGTCAAGTCTGGAATGACTTCATCTAAATCAGGAAGGTTGTGTAGGATCCAGTAGAATTTATCCAAAGGGGTCAAGAGGCCTCTGTGCCATCCCACATAGGGTCACCAGCCTGCTGAGCTGGGAAGGTCTGCTCTCTTGACAGGTGCTGTGGCTCAGGTGCTGCAGGAGAGGAGGAGCAGGGCACCCAGGTGCTGTTAGAGGAGTGTGAGGGCACATCTAGTGAGACTGTGCTTGCCTGCCCCTTCCCTGTCACTTTCCCATCTTGATCTAGTTACCTTTTAGTTGGGTAACTTGTTTCAGTTAGTAATATTTGATGCAGGAATTGACAGGTACCCTCAGTTCTGTGACTCTCAAGGTCACTAAACTACAGGGGGTCACAAAGAAGGGAGTCATGCGATCCTTTCACCAAGTCCCTGTCCCTGAGTTATGCCCTCCTTGGCAGTAAGAGAGGACGCAAGTCTCCCTGACACCAGTGAAGCAGAGGTTCTTAGTGGTGAGTTTTCATGTTGCAGAGGAATCAAAGCCAGATCCTATTGGTGTTGGGAAATGTGTTCCTCATTTTCTTTCTTTCCTAGTCTCTACCTCTGTTAGAATAGAGCTGCGTATCACCTGAGTGATAAGTTCAGCTTGTAGGAATAGGTCACACATGTAATGAAAAATTTCATCCTATCAACAAAGTGTTCAGTTTTCCCAATAAGTCAGAGAAGGGAAACCCAGGCTGATTTCTCTTCTTCTAGCCCATTTTCTGAAAACCACTCTGCTTGACTCGTGCTCTGTTTAATTTCAGAGCCAAGATTAACACCCCTCTTCCAGGAGGAGGACAACCACCAGAGACTGCTTATGGGTCTGGTAAGCGGTCTGTGGGCATTTGGGTGCTGGAAAATGATAGGCTTCAAGAAAAGGGGAAAGGGCTAGATTGTACTTCTCATGCTAACCTTATCTTTCATTCATTCTTTTCATTCACATTCATTCATTCATTCATTCACTCATTCTTTTAACATATAGCTGTTATCAGCCCTGTAGGCCCTGTGTGGTCAGTGGTTAAGCAACACAGATAAGATTTCTGCACTTTTAGAATTTTTTTTAAGGTTTAATTATTTATTTTGAGAGAGAGAGAGAGAGAGAGAGAGAGCAAGCACGTGCAAGTGGCGGGGGGTGCAGAGAGAGAGAGAGAGAGAGAGAGAGAGAGAGAGAGAAAGAGAATTCCAAGCAGGATCCACACTATCAGCACAGAGCCTAACGCTGGGCTCATGAACCATGAGGTCCTGAAGCTGAAATCTGGAGTCAGACGTTTAACCAACTGAGCCACCTAGGCACCCCTGCACTTTTAGAATTTATAGTTTAGTGGGAGAGACATACATAATCAGTCACCCCCCAAAATATATAATTACGGAACATTATAAGGAAATGTACTCCACTGAGTTTTTGAAACAAGGGAAGAACAATGTCTCTGTGGCATTTGTATTTGGGGTTTAAAACACAACAGAATAAAGTATTCTTTCTCAAGAAGTCCTACTGTAGGAAGACCAAAGAGAGTTATATAAATTACTGTAAGAGCGGAATTGGTAAATACATCCAAAATATGTTTTAAAAAATGATTAAAGAGACATCTGACAAGTTTAATAAAATATTTTTTTTAATTTTTTTTTCAACGTTTTTATTTATTTTTGGGACAGAGAGAGACAGAGCATGAACGAGGGAGGGGCAGAAGGAGAGGGAGACACAGAATCGGAAACAGGCTCCAGGCTCCGAGCCATCAGCCCAGAGCCTGACGCGGGGCTCGAACTCACGGACCGCGAGATCGTGACCTGGCTGAAATCGGACGCTTAACCGACTGCGCCACCCAGGCGCCCCAATAAAATATTTTTAATACTGTACAGGCTTAGGAATGAGGTAATCCATTACGTTAAATTACGGAAAATTTTAAAATATGAGAAAAACACATTTGAAAATTCCAGTTAAATTTTCCTTAATAAAGAGAAATACCAAACTTGAGCCAAGAAGAAATAGAAGTCCTTGAAAGCACAATAACCATAAATAATTTGAAAAAATTGTCAAAAATTATCTCCAAAAAAGTCACCAAATTATTTAATGAGTCAGTTCTTTCAAACTGGCTTAAGGATCTAGATCTTAAGGATCTAGATCATCCCCATGCTATGTAAATTATTTTTTTGGGAAAAAAAATGGGAAGCTTCTCAGTCACTTTAGAAAGCTAGCATAACCTTAAAACCAAAATCTAACAATGACCACTTTTACTTATAAACATAGATACCACAAGCTTAATTAAAATATTTTCCAGTTGTCCATTTGAAAAATATGGCATGGTCAGGTGGGCTTTTTTCTCGGAAGGCTTAATATTAGCAAATACATTAATGTAATTCATCATATCACTAGTTCAAAGAGGGAAAAAAAAGATCATCTTTATAGGTGCTTAAAATTGATAAAAGTAAAATCCCACTCCTGGAATACATCAATTAGGCAAAAAGATATTCTAATACTAATGGTTAACACCCTTCTTAATGGAATGTTGGGGGCATTCCTGTTAAAATCAGAAGGAAGTTAAGGATCCTTGCTATTTTCACTAAAATTTTATATTGTTCTAGCAATTCTATATAGTGCAATAAGAAACAAAAGTAAAAGAAGATGCTATGATTGTCCAGTGCAAAAAAAATAAAATAATCAACTGGGGAAATGGGAAATAATAAGGAAAAAGTTAATAAGCTGGTGATTCTAAATTTATTTTCTTTTTTATTAGGATTAACCAGTTAGAAAAGTAAATGAAAAACATTATTCCATTTCCAAATCCTTAGCTTCTAGGTTTAATAAAATTACAACTAACAAGCCAATGAAATTTCTCTGACAGTTGACCAAGTGACTCACTTGACAAAGAGGACTGGAACTAGCATTGCCAGATAGCTAAGTATGTTGTTGAGCTACGATAATTGAAACAATGTGGTGCTTGTACAAAATAGACCGTCCGGAGACTCTAGTTTTAATCTGAATGTTCAGTGTATCATAAATGAGGCATTTAAAAATCACCATGGAAAGAAAGAATTTTCAATCAATGACTGGCTATTTGGAAAAGACAATTGAAGTCCCCCTATCCCAAATACCACTACTTTATAGCATAAACCAACAAAAATATTAGATAGATTAAAGAATCTAATATAAAAAATTTATGTATGTGTGTATCAAATTGTCAAAAATTTAAAAATTACAAAGTTCAGCATACGGGAAATTGGGCAGTCTCATGTGGCTAAAAATTAGTATAACCACAGTGTCTCTGTGTCTTTCGGCAGTGTCTCTACAAACCTTAAGTACGTGACCCAACAAATTCCATTTCTAGGAATTTAGCCTGAGAAAGTAATTGGGGATATGGCAAACAAATATTGTATAAGGATTTTTTTCAGTACTATTAACACTTGCATAAGAAGCATCTCATAATGTGTAAGAAGGGAATAAATAATTCTAGTACTTTCCTAAAATTGAATACTGTGCAGCCATCACAACCTGTGTGGTTAAGAATATTTAGTGACATAAACTATTATATGAAAAAAAAAAAAAACCAAATTAGGAAACATTAGAATGAATGTGCACACTAGAGAAAAGGAAAATAAAAAATTCAAAATGTTAACATAGATGATAGGATTATGGGTGACTTAAATTTTCATCTTTATGGCTATTATAGAAAAATTGAAAAGCACAAAAAAGCATGCAGTAGTCATAAATCAAAAAATTTTAAGCCTAATTGATGAACACATGGCCCAGAATGCCACAGGCTAAGTTTTGCTTAGGATGTTATACATGCAAATCTGCTAAAATAGAAGATATGTGCACATATAATGTCAATTGTACAATTCTCATGGTGTTTATTCATGCAAAAATCTCTCTAGCCAGGAGGGCATCTAGCTGAGTAGAGCATCTAGGCAAAGGGGAGGGGAAAAGAAAGGAAGGAGACAGAAAAACAAAAGGTGGGGAGGGCTGGGATGCCACACTGATTGGTGAGCTCCAAGAACAGAGTAGGTATACAAGCCTGTTTGGAGGCAATAGAATCAATAACTTCATTACTTTTCCATGTAGGGGCTTTATTCAGTGTCTGTAACCACTGCGAAGAGGGAGGTATCTGATGCATTTCCTTTTTACTCCTGCCTGTGTCCTTCCAAAGGTCCCACACCATGCCTCCCTCCCTCCAACTCCCAGTTGTTCTATGATTAGAGTAGTTCCTTTTAGTTCTCCAGGGCTGGGAGCACTAGACTTCAACCATCTGGTACATCCCAAAGACTTCTAAGCTAATGGTTTTGCCCAGCTTCTCTGGAGAATTCTAATTAAGACTGGGAATCGGATTCTTGGCTGCTCACTGAGGGAATCATCAGTAGTTCCTCTTGAGAAGAACGTTGGTGCCCTTGACTTATGCCTATTGAAGTAACACTATGGGTTTGTACATTTCTGCTGGTGGGACCTTCAGACCCAGTATTTTTCATATTGGTAAAGAGTGTTAATAAATGGATCTAGTTTAAACCAGTAGCAGGTGTGAGTGGGCAGGTTGTGACTTATCTAATCTATATCCTGTTTTCAGATGGTGTCTGAGCTAAAAGACCATCTTCTGAGACACCTACAGGGTGTAGAAAAGAAGAAAATTGAACAGATGGTTCTGGACTATGTTTCAAAACTGGTTAGTTTTGCTTTTTTGTTCTCTATCATGCTCCTTCCACCCTGGTCTCCCAGTATGTAGCTCCCAGTATATGGTTCAGTTTTTCAGATTAGGTTTTTTACAGATTTCCTGTCCTCAAACCAGTATATTTGGTGCTGGAGATTGAATAAAGGGAAAAAAGAAACAAAAAAGCAATGTTATGAAAGTAGTTTATTGCAGTTCCTTCAAATGGTGATTTTTATGTTCATGGAAGGATAGAACAGTAATGAACTTGGCATGGTTGCCAAATGTTCACATGTCATATGTCATCTTGGCATCTTCTAACTCCTTATTAAACCATAGGTAATGATTTCTGTACATGGAGGTTTATGAAGACATGAGAGAACTTGAACTTAAATTCTTAATGAGTGCCTAACAGCCCAATTAGGCCAGATTCTAGCTCAGTTGTATAAATACTCCCACATTAGAATCTGCTGGTAGGATTGGTAGCTTATCTACTCAGTAGCCAGTAGTCACTCACTGAAGTTGTGTGATCCAAATTAATAACACCAGTCCATGTGTAAATAGAAGTGGTGTGACCAGTTGAATTTTGAGGCAGTCTTGAGTCTCTCAGAAAGTGTATGGAGTTCAGGTGTGACCCTACTAAGAACCTAGAAATAGTGTGGTAGACCAGTTTCTTGAAGTATTTAAATTCACATAAAGAGAAAGAACACTCCATTTCTCCAAGTTTGGGTAAGAACAGTATGCAAATGACCAGTGTGTGAACATATATGTTTGCATATATGTATTAGGTATAGCCCTGATTGAATTTCTTGTTTAATTTTATTACCTTTTATAGTTTTCTGCCTTTATTACAATCACCAGTATCTTTTTATTTATTTTTTATTTTTTTAAATGTTTTATTTATTTTTGAGACAGAGAGAGACAGAGCATGAACAGGCGAGGGGCAGAGAGAGAGAGGGAGACACAGAATCGGAAGCAGGCTCCAGGCTCTGAGCTGTCAGCACAGAGCCTGATGCAGGGCTTGAACTCACAGACCACGAGATCATGACCTGAGCCGAAGTCGGACGCTCAACCGACTGAGCCACCCAGGTGCCCCTCACCAGTGTCTTTTTAAATAGTATCTTTGAATTTCACAGTTTTTAATACATTAGGAGAGGTTGGAATCCTCATATATTGATATTTACAAGCAGGGCATTGAAACTTTCTTCTTCATCTTTTTTTTCCCCCAAATTTGTTTATTTTGAAAGAGACCACAAGTGGTGTGTGTGGGGGGGGGGGGGGGGAGGTGGGTGGAGAGAGAGAAAGAGAGGGAGAGAGAGAGAGAGAGAGAGAGAGAGAGAGAGAGAGAGAGAGAGAATCCCAAGCAGGCTCCACATAGTCAGCACAAAGCCCGATGCAGGGCTCAAACTCATGGACCGTGAGGTCATGACCTGAGCTGAAATCAAGAATCAGACGCTTAACCGACTGAGTAGCTCTGGCTCTCCGGCATTGAAACTTTCTTAAATAATAATAATTCTTTGTAGTAAAACTATACCCAGGAACTCAATTTATGAACGTGTTCTTGATCTTCCCATGCTGACATTAACTTGCTTTCTTTGTCCTTTAATAACACAATTATTTAACATGTCCATCTGTCATCATTCCTTCTGTTGACTTTAAATTTCACCTTCCAATGTGTTAAAGGATTTTTGTTCAGGCGTCATGCTTCCTTGCAGTTAATCACATACAACTTTTTTTAAATTTTTTTTTACATTTATTTATTTTTGAGAGACAGGGTGAGACAAAGTGAGAGTGGAGGAGGGGCAGAGAAGAGGGAGACACAGGATCGGAAGCAGGCTCCAGGCTCTGAGCCATCAGCATAGAGCCCGACATGGGGCTCGAACCCACAGATCATGAGATCGTGACCTGAGCTACAGTCGGACGCTCAACTGACTGAGCCACCCAGGCGCCCCCACATAAAACTTTTAACAGCAGTTTGTGTTAACAACCACCAGAACTAATAGGACCAGAAGTGGTAGAGCTGTAGCCTCAGAAAACTCAATACCCGTGACTAGACTTGGCTGCCACTGATGGAGGCCAAATCCACCTGCTCCTGCCCAGCAGCAAACAGCCTTGTCTCCCAATCCTCTCGGGAGGGTGGCTAAACAGGCTTTCTAAAACAAATGGAGGAAGTTGCTGCAGAACCAGACTATATTGCTTATGAGTTATCTTACCTGATTTCAGCCAAAGAGAAACTGAGAATCTCTGTCACTGAGAATAAACTCTTATGCCTGTGCCTGTATGGAGATCCTTTCTGATTTGCCCCCTGTGCCCCCCGTCCTTAAGCCTACACGTGTAGTGCATGGATTCATGGCTGACAACAGCCCCATGGAGACTGCTCTGTTGCTGACAAACTAGTCAAATGTATGACCTGGACTTGAAAGCAGTCTTACTCCACAGTCGACACTCAGGACCTCCATTCTCTTCTGTGTCCTTTCTTCTCACTGTCAGCCGCTGACCTTTGTCATGTACCAGGCCTAGAACAAATCCAGTTGGACTTGACCTTCGCTGATGGCAGAGGGCCTATGATTGAGGGCCTGTTAACCAGGCTGGGGAAGCTCAGTTGGGGCACTGCCTGCATAGACAGAAGGGTCTCTGTTAGACTCTGGTGTGCATTTTCAGTCTTTCCATTTTGGATTCCAGTGCCTCAGAATGGACTGCAGAAAGGCTGGTTCTGTGTCTGGGCACAGGCCACATGCCAGCTGCCCTGAGCGTGCCCATCAGGCCTGCGGAGGGCTAGCTATAGGGACCCCTGAGGGAGAGGGTATGGGCAAAGGCTAACAGGCTGTCTTTATCCTCCAGCTGGATCTCGTCTGCCAGATAATGGAAACCAGTTGGAGAAAACACAGTCTTCACCCCTGTGTTCCCCACTTGTACGCAAGTATCTCTTGCTCTCTTTTATCAAGGTGTGCAAAGAGTTGAAACAACCCTAATTGCTGCCTGCTTGGGCAAAGCTTTTTTGGAAGTTAACAGTTGACAGCAGTTGTCACCAGCCCTGACACTGTCTATCTTAATTCTATACTCAGTATTTAGGGAATTGCCCTGTTACTTCACCCATCCTCTTTCCCTGACATGTGGTTGATGAGGAGGGAGGGACGTGTGAGCTCAGGACTGCTAGGAAGGGGAATTTCAATTAATACCATTTATCATTTATGTGCCTTCTGTCTGGTTAGATTCTAGGCTTTAGACTGATGGTCGCCATCATACTTATGAGGCTTTCAGCAGGGCCTAGCCTTTCACCATTAGCATGAATTCCATCTCTGTTAGGTACTCAGAGCCACTGCTTAGAAAAACAGATTTTTTTTTTTAATGTATGTTTGTTTATTTTGAGAGAGCGAGAGTGCACATGAGTGGAGCACGGGCAGAGAGAGAGGGAAGGATAGAATCCCAAGCAGGCTCCACACTGTCAGCACAGAGCCCCACGGGGCTCCATCTCACGAACCGTGAGATCATGACCTGAGCCAAAATCAAGCGTCAGAGGCTTAACTGACTGAGTCACCCAGGTGCCCCTACAAACAGGGTTTTAGAGATTAACCCTTGGCTGAGTGTGGCTGTGTTGTTTTACCCAGCAGTGGGAGGGCCAGTGCAGCTGAATTTAAAGTCTTTCACATCATGACCAGGATTCTGGAAGCTACCAAGAATTTGTTTTTACCACTGCCTCCCGGTAAGTCTTGGCTCTTTTGTCTTTTGTTGTAAGAAATTTGTTTTTTCTTCTTCATGTGGTCCCAGTCTTGGCACATTATGAGTTTAAGGATGTGATCTCCTGTGTCTGAGAAATTGGGTATCTGGCGTCACCGTGAGAGATGGGCCTGACATTGGTTCTCTGCAGACCAGATCTCTCCAATTATTAAACTATGCTATGCCTTGTCACTAACTTTAGGGAGCCTAGGCTGGTCCCCATGCAGCTTGCTAAGATACTTTGAACCAGTGAAGATGATTCATGGAGAACTTTCTCTGATGTCTCCAGGCTTAGTTTATCTGATTGAGAAAGTTAACACTCAGAAGGAAGTGGGTCTGGCTGGGTGTCAGAACTTGAGCTGATTCTTATGTGCTTGGAAGCTAAAAATTGCCCTTAGGACTTTGAAACAGGAGCAAGTCAGGCCTCAAAACAACCTTGGCATGTGTGTATGCAGTCATTCATTTAATTGGTCATTTGTTCATTCAGTAAACAATTTGTTGATTTTTAAAATTCCATTCCATGTACTGTGCTAGAAATTAGAGCAGTTACAAAAATTAACAGAAGTCCAGTTGGGAACAGGTGTATATAAATCAGTATCCTTTATACGAAACAAATAAGCTCCCATCGGCTTTGTGTTCATTACATCTAAGTTCTGACAAGTGTTAAGCTTTATGATAACTATCACTACATAATGTTTATCAGCCAGTTTTGTTTATTTATACACATACATCTATCCAATAATATACCAGTAATTCATTCTTTTATTTATTCATTTTAAACCAGGATCGGGGAGCCTAGGTGGCTCAGTAGGTTAAGTGTCTGACTTCGGCTCGGGTCATGATCTCACAGTCCAGGGGTTTGAGCCCTGAGTCAGGTTCTGTGCTGACTGCTCAGAGCCTGGAGTCTGCTTCAGATTCTGTGTCTCCCTCTCTGACTCTGCTCCTCCCCCACTCACATTCTGTCTCTCTTTCAAAAAAAATAAACACACAAAAAAAATTTAAACCAGTATGAGTATGGTGCCCATTTTATGCTCATTACTGTTCTAAGTACTTTATATAAATAAGCACATTTAATCTTCATACCAGTCCTAAATGGTAGGAACTTAAATTGAGCCACATTAAATTGTCAATATCCAACCAATTTTTGACCAACAAAAATGGCACTTTCATAGGGTTCCACTTATGATTCTTCCCCTTTTATGATGATGAAATTGAAGCACAGAAAGGCTAAGCAACTTGCCTAAAAGTCACACAGCTATTAAGCAACAGAGCCAGTATTCAAATCCAGGCAGTCTGGCTCCAGAATCTGTGCTTTTAGCTACTATTCTGTGCTGTCTCTTGAATTTTATATTCCATTTGAATTAGTTGATGCTGAAACATTGACTATTTATGGGCCCAGGAATCCCCACAGCAGTCTTGGCTTGTCAGCATTTGTGATACATCCTTCATGCTTTGGAATCCTTCATGCGTTCTCTATCCATACACCTTATCTTATAAGAGCTGCTTGTAGTGGAGGTACAAAAAGAGTTTCTTTTGATTTTGTAGGGATCTGAAAGTGACCATTCGTGAACATTATAGATGGCTTTAAATGATCCTGATGGAATCTGAGTTGCAAGAGGCCCTCTAGAAAGACTAAAGGGATTTCATGAAAACTATATTATAGCTCTCTGCCTTAAGCTCTTAATTATTTGTCATGAACACAAAAGACTTGTTAGAGGAATGATTGACACTTCCAGATTTGTTCACCGTGGATGTTCAAGCCTCTTTTGTAAATAAATGAACGTGACTCATGGGGAAAACATTATACTTGGGAGATCAGAAGACTTTACTTTCTGTGGAACATCACATTCTTCCACAGGCATGTGTAAGGAGGGGAAACATGGTGGAAAAGTGTTATCCATAGTGGCTGAGAATAATTAGGAGTACACTTAATGGTTTGTGTCCATGGGTCAAGTAAGAGCAGTATCCCTCTCTCCTCTTCTTTTAAATCTTTGTTTCCCTCATTTGACGTGGAAATAGAGGTGAAGTGAGGTTGGATCACGTGGGTGTGCATGTGTATGTGTGTGTAAACACCGGTGTTTTCCCATGTCCTTGTGTTTGTGTGCTTGCTTTCCAAGCCTCCTGGATTAGTGAGAACTGTTTGAGTTCCAAGGGTCAGAAACTTGTAATCCATTTGGTTAAAGAGGAAAAGGCAACAAGGACCCCGAAAAGGAAGTCATGGTTTAACCATAGCTGGAGCATTTGCAGTTTGAAGGGAGCCTGGGTTCCCCTCACTGGCTACCTGAGGCCAGGAGACTCGGAGGATGCGGACGGGGGCTGCAAAAGCTCTGCCTTGGAACTGATGCCTACTTGGAGCCAGTTGGCTGTGTTACTTGGAGCTGATGTGTGGAGGCAGCCAAGAAAGGACTGTTGGATGTGGGGCTGTGCCCTAGGGATAGAGAATGAAGCATCATCAGGGGTTTCCAGGACACAGACACAGGGCTGGAGAAGTGATTTTGAATCCAGGAAACCTGTAGGACGCTTAGGTAAACTTTTCTTCAGAACTAATTTCACAACAGTTTTTAATCTTAGGAAGAATGTCCAAATCCATGTGAAAAATCTCATGTTGTTGATTAGTTAGTAAAAGTCACTTTTTTTTTTGGATTCAGAGAAGCCAGTGGACTCCTCCAGCTGTCAGCCCATTAACATCTGTTTGTGGGCAGAGTCCTCACTTTATCTGACCCTTGATGTGGCCAGAACTTCGGACTCAGTCCCTCATTGCTCATGATTCATGGGCTCAGAGACAGAAAACTCCATGACGGCTCTGAATTCAAGTTCCTGCTCTTTGGGCATCATTCCCTTGTCATGTAAATTCCTAAGATTAGGCTGTGATCCTTTGTTATTCCCTATCCACACCCCCTCAGTTTCCAATTCTGTACCTGTTGCCACGTGTCTCCCCCAATCCCTCCCTTCCTCTTTCAGGGTCAATGCCCTCATCACCTCTGGTGCAGGTTCATGCAGTAGCCTCCTGTAAGTCTCCATACCTCTTGTAGCAAAGTGTTGATACTCTAGTCCATTCTTTGCCTGTTTCCATTTTAATATTCCAAGAGTAAAACTGAAATCCTTTTTCCATCTTGCTCAGAAACTTTCAGTATCCCTCTCCAGAGTCTAATAAATAAGATATTCCTTGCCATCATTCAGCATTCAGTCCCTGCCAATACTCAGGGCACCCTGCACTTTTCCTTCATGGAACTGATCACATTTTTAAGAATGTATATTTTGTGACTATCTGATTGTCTTCCCATCAGACCGGAAGGTGGATGGGAGCAGCAGTGATGTCTGTTTGGCTCATTATCGTGCACCCAGCTCCTTGGCTGGTGTCTGGAAGGCGTCTGATCTGTTAAATAAACTAACCATTCCAGCCTTACCTCCTACCATTCCTCTCATACACCTGATTCCAACTCAGCTGGGTCATTTAATGCTTTCTGAACATGCCCTGTACTTTCTCACTTTTGGGCCTCTGTTCCTGTTGTCCCGTTAACCCAGCTGCCAGTTATTGGTGCAGGGTAATGTTATAGGCTAAAATTCCATAGCCCGCCTTCAAATTTAGCTCTGCCACTTACTAATGGTATGATTCTGGGCAACCTTCTTAGTGCCTGTGGATCTTGGTTTCCCCATTTATAAAATGGGAATCAGGTAGTTCCCACCTAATAGTGTTGTATGAGGATCAAGTTGGCCAGTGCCTAGACTGAAGGCCTCAATATGTGTTTGTTATTTGTCACTGTTCTACCACGTGCTCTATGCTGTCTTTTCCAAGAGGGCTTTTCTGATTATCTGCTGGAGTGCTATCTTCTTCTCCCATGGATGTTGTTTTTATTTATTATTATTATTATTATATTATTATTATTATTATTATTATTAAAGTTTATTTATTTATTTTGAGAGAGGCAGAGACAGGAAAGAGAGAGGATCCTGAAAAGGCTCCAGTGCTGTCAGCATAGAGCCCCATGCGGGGCTCGAACTCACAAACCGTGAGATCATGACCTGAGCTGAAACCAAGAGTCAGACGCTTAATCGACTGAGCCATCAGGCGCCCCTGTTTTTATTGTGTGTTGCTAACAGTGTACTTAGAACTCTAGGTTTCTGAGTGTTTGAGTAACCCTCCCCACAGGACTTAGGTATGAGGGTGGGCCATCCTCTCTGTTGAATTCCTATAGATATGCTATCTGACCATATTATTTACATTTTTCTTTTTTATAATTTACTTCAAGTAGACCCCCAAAGCCTTTCTTTAGGGCATACCCAGAGATCAGGCATATAGACTGTCCTCTTCTGGTCCAAAATGTTTCCTCTTCAACAACGTGGTCCCCATCTATCAGCCTTTTGGCCTGGCCATATGGGGTTTGAAATTCTTGTTAATTGTTCTCTTTTGCCATCTTACTGTAGAATCGCAAACCTATTAAACTGTAAAACTATTTTTCATTGGGCAGCCTTGCATTTTGTCTGTTTGCCTAGGAAGGGACATGAGGTGAAGGCAGTACATTCTTGTTGGGAACTTACTATGTACCCAGAGCACTACTTGGTCGTGATAACACAAAGAAGGAAACTTGGACCTTGTCTTCTAGCAGCGTTTATTTGACTCTAGGTGCCAAGGGACCAAGCTAAGCGCTTTATCTACATCACCGAATTCCTTTCCTCTGGAAGGCTGGGATGCTGGCCGACTGTGTTTACCCTCCTGATCTCTCTGCTAGGTTTTCACACTCTGCACACGATCCTGGGTGTCCACTGTCTCCCTTTGCACAACCTGCTGCATTACATTGATAGCGGAGTGTTGCTTCTCACGGAAACAGCTGTCACAAGGCTCATGAAAGGTACGAGGCTCTGAGTCTGCCAGAGTGCCAGACTGCCAGAGTGCTCCAGGCTGAGCACCATCAGGCTGGCTTCGTGGGTGTGACCCTGTGGGATCACACGGGGCCCCGCTGCACTCAGGAGTGCCCTGTGCCCTGTTGAATGCTCTGCGTTAAATCTTGAAATTCTTAGTAGCGGAACAAGGGGATCCTCATTGGCCTTTTGCAATGGATTCCACGTAATATGCAGTTGGTCCTGTTCATTTCCTGTAACCAGCCTTTGGGCTCATTTAAAGTGCCTTAGACCTTCAAGAGGCCCCAAAGGGCTTCTCAGTCCACACACAGCTATTACATTCCTTCTCTGTACACGGGGGCACTTGAGGATACGAGACTCTGAAGGCTTGTTTCTCAAGAAAATGTCATGAAATGGCTTACTTTCAGCTGATTAACTCTGTCATCTCAGACTTAGGCTTGAAATGCAAGAAAAGTTAAGAGATGCAGGGCTTACATGAATTTGCACTCGACAGCCCCTAGTATAATCACTTGCTGAAATTACTCATTGTGGTATTTTATAGATGAGTTTTGTTAATGTGTGTTAAAGTATTTGCCATTCCTCAAGGTGCCTTCTGTTTTAAGTTAGTAAAATTGTTCTGTGGCTGGCAGCCATGTTCCACGCCATATAGAAACAGCTTCAATAAAAACAAAGCCCTTTTATTCAGAGACACAAACTAAAATTTTCAAGGTATTGTTAGACTTAACATGAGAATACAAGGTTGGGATGTGTGTTATCAGAATGAACCACTAAAGTAGTATTTGGCTTGCTCAGATATTAAAGTGGAGGTTTGTTTTATTTGCCAATCTACCTTTCTTGTAGATCTGGACAATACAGAGAAAAATGAAAAACTAAAATTCAGCATCATTGTGCGGCTTCCCCCGGTAATCCTGAATTATATTTTATTCTCTCCATAAGCCTTGGTATGAACGTCCTTCAGTTTCTTCTTGTAAAGGGAGCATTTACTTGTTTTGGGCTAAAGTCAACTGAATTGTTTCACTTTTCAGTCCTTTCCAAGAAATCCCATCCATCCCCACCCGTCGGCCGTTCCCTGCTGCGCCCACAAAGGGCTTGTTCCTCTGGCTTTGTACTGCCTGGCACAACCTGCCTGAAGCACTGAGCCATTTTCCCCTCTTAGGAAACCACGCTAATATTTACGTCTGTGAGTCTGAGGGGAGGGACAAGGGAAACATGTGCTTTTGGCATTTAAACTGATAAGAAATTTAAATACAGGTGAGGTCAGAAGGTTCTGAAACTGCATTTCCTCCCACTGTCATTTCCACCACAGCAGGAAAACATTCCCAGGTCGAAGGAAGAATGAGGAATGTGAGAGAAAGGGTTATCCAGACACTCCTTATTTTTATGGAGGATATTAGCTCTCTGAGTCAGAAATACTAAGAAAATATGAAATTCCACAGCAAGGTCTTCAGAGCCTCGGACTCCACAAACTTCCTGACCCTGAGAGCCTCGGCCAGCTCTCTGCTCTGTTTGCATACCTTGAACACTCATATCTCTGGCACAGTCCTCCCACAAAGGGATGTCCGTTGCCTTTCTGGACCTAATCATCTTCCTTTGTAACACCCTCTCCTCCTCACAGCTTAGTGAAGCAAAGGCGAGGGTAGAAAACAAAGCATACTTTCCATGGCTATATCTCTCTGGGGAAGGCCTCTGAACATTTAGTTTGGTCTCTAATTTTTTTTTTTTTTTTTTTTTTTTTTTTTTTTTTTTTTTTTTGCCTCAAACTCTTAGGGAATTATAATTTTCTGGGCAAGACATTGGCAGAGAAACATGGCTACAGACTTTTGTTTCCTATCAAGGTATCACTTAGAGTTGCAGGTACCCGATTTTGAAGAGTAGCAGATGAACTCCATTTCAGAAAAAGAATTTGGCAACATCAGTGTATAAGCTACTTTCCTGAGGGTTGCATTTAAGGGAGTATTTATTCAAAATTCAGAAGCACAGCTCATAGGAAATGGCCTTTCTTCAAGGGCCATTAACCATAAAGGGCCTCTCTTTTAGACTAGTTACTTGTTTTTAAATTTTTTTCATTTTTTTTAATGTTTATTTTTGAGAGAGAGAGAGAGAGAGAGAGAGAGAGACAGAGTGTGAGTAGGGGAGGGGCAGAGAGAGAGGGAGACACAGAATCCGAAGCAGGCTCCAGGCTCTGAGCTGTCAGCACAGAGCCTTATGTGGGGCTCGAACTCACAAACTGCAAGATCATGACCTGAGCTGAAGTTGGATGCTTAACCGACTAAGCCACCCAGGCACCCGAGACTAGCTACTTTTGAATAATTCTTTTTAAATTATTATTTTTAAAAAAATTTTTTAACGTTTATTTATTTTTGAGACAGAGAGAGATAAAGCATGAACGGGGGAGGGTCAGAGAGAGGGAGACACAGAATCTGAAACAGGCTCCAGGCTCTGAGCTGTCAGCACAGAGCCCGACGCGGGGCTCGAACTCACGGACCGCGAGATCATGACCTGAGCCGAAGTCGGCCGCTTAACCAACTGAGCCACCCAGGCGCCCCCATTCTTTTAAAATTATAAATAGATACAAGGTACATTTACTTAATGCACTGTAAGCTATATTCTCCTCTCTATATTTTTTCCGTTCTTTTATTGTTATTATTGACTTAATTTTTTTAGAGTAGTTTTAGGTTCACAGGAAAATTGAGTGGAAGGTGCAGAGATTCACCATATGCCCCCTGCCCCTACATGCGCATAGCCTCCCTCATTATCAACATCCCCCACCAGAGGGGTCCATTTGTTACAACTGATGAACCTAACTGACACATCACAATCACCCAAAGTCCATAGTTAACATTAGGGTTCACTCTTGGTGTTGTTCATTCTGTGAGTTTGGACAAGTGTATGATGCAATGGGTTCATCATTATAGTATCATACAGTGTTTCCACTGCCCTAAAACTCCCCCTCTACATATTTTTCAATTTGCATAAAAGCTTATTGGTCAGAAGATCTGTCGACTTTGGGATCATCCTATGAGCTCTAACATTATTTCCCGGAACCACGTGAAGAGATTGCTGCAGAACTATAAGAAAAAGGTGAGTCCGTGGGAAAGCACAGCCCCACTAAATGTTCTTTGGAGCCTGTCTGCCCACTTCAATGTATCCATATAGGCAGCAATTGTCATTCTGTGCCCTTTTTGTAAGTTTGTGCATGTTGGGGAGATTCAACTGATACCAGAAGTGGTTTCTCTTTTAGCCCCCAAGTTCCGTGATTCACAAGTCGTCATTCAGTGTGGAATTTCTGCCTCTGAACTACTTCGTTGAAATACTGACAGACATAGAATCCTCCAATCAAGGTAATTTCACTCCTCCACTCTTAGCATTTCCCTGCTGTTCTCTTGACACATCAGTCCCTATTCATTTCTGTGTAGCCTTTTCTTTCCAGAATACCCCTTACTTACAACTTAGTCCTTTCTGCAGTTGGTCTTAGTTTGTAATGTACAATTTAGTTCTTAGAGTAAATTACCAAAGGGATAATCACCTTTGAGGTTTTAAAAGGATTTAAGAGATTCAAAACCCATTTGGTTGCTGCAAATGACCTTGCTTAGGGCTGAGGTTTGATAAATTTTAACCACACATTTTCAGAATAATGTGTATTACCAAAATATAAAAGAATTACAATTTCAGCGAGCTGCAAGCACAATGTTATAGAAGTTCCATGGCTTCATAGTAACTCTTTTCTCCTCTCTCTCTCTCTCTCTCTTTGTTTTTTTCCCAGCCCTGTATACTTTTGAAGGACATGACAATGTGGATGCAAAATTTGTAGAGGAAGCAGCTCTGAAACACACCATGATGCTTTTAGGCTTGTAAAAGAGAGAATGCAATTATACCCGCCTCCAATAGTTTAATCTTGCTCATTAGCTTGACCTCTGTCAGGAATCCTTGACCAATATTTAAAATTGGTAACCAAAGTCAGAATGCATTGTCAAGCCGTCTGACTTTCAGTCTGGTACTTGTTGAGACAGAATCAAACTGCTGTGCCTCATCCCAGTTTTGGACAGCAGACAAGAGGTCAGTGACCGACAGTCCCAGGAGGCACGCAGCGTCATCAGTGATGCTCTTCCCTAGTGGCTTACCTTCCTAATGGCTTCCTAGGCCAAAAGCTAGTTTCTGTTGCACTCTGAAATAAAATATGCTTTAAAAAAAATGTAGGGAACAGTGTGTAGAAAAACAGAAACTAGATGTGTCGTTGAAAACAACATAGGACAAGCAGAAAAATTAAATGTTACATAAGAACTGTATTTGGAAAGAGGATACTTTTTAAAGAGCTGAATTTGGACCAGGTCAAATCTGCTATTTCTAGAATAGAATAATTTGTAACATACGGCAGTGTGTACATCCAGTATTTAGAGTAGGATTTGTTTTTATAATGGTTCAGATGGAACTGTATGTATATATTAAAGTTCTTTTTTTTTTGTATTTATAAAAGTTTGATTTAGTAATATCTTGCCATTAAAATAAGAAACACTGAAGGTTTTGGCCTCTTTCATTTTCTCAACATGGCCTTTTTATCCCAGCCAGGAATCATGAGTCTGTGAGTATGTTCCCTCAGAGGCCCCCATGACACCTAACTAGTTCTCCTATTTTTCTTTTTTCTTCCCTCTCTCTCTTACAGTGACTACATTCTGATCTATAATGGTAGTTGCTTGCCCGGGGTCAGTCTACCCTTTGCTTTTTTTCTCTTCACCGTTTCCTGCAGTGATCTTGTGAAATTTTAACAATTATAATTATCACTAGCTGGTGTCATAATTCAACTTCTTTTCTGAAATCATAGTTGTGTTCCAAATATTGTCCTCCACTACAGAATTTCCCTTTTTGGTCACATATTTAATCATCACAGAGGCTGCAAATCTGGGGGCCTTGTCAGCATGTTAGACTTTTTTTTTCTCTTGAGAAGGTCATTGGTTTTCACTCCCTACCCTTTTCTTTTTCACACTTGCGTTTTGGTGTCTTTCTAAAGTCTGATTCCTCAGACTTATGCTGAAACTGGTCCTGCTCCTAGCCTTTCAATGATTTGCCATTCATTACAGGATAGGATCCAAACTCCTTGTGGCTCTTACACAATTCCCCAACGTGAACATGCTGTTCTAGCCGGGCCAGTTCGCTGGGCCTTGAATTCAGCTTTTGTCTTCTTACTTCCAAACTTTGCTTAGGCTTTTCCCCCCACTTGGAATCCCCTCCTCGCTTATTAAAATCTTAATTATGTTTAAGGGCCAGATAAAAAGTTCCATCTGACTGTGATCCCTGGCCATTCCAACACACAGTGGCACCCTCCCCCTCTTAGCCAGTAGCACACCTGTAATATTTAAACATCCATCCCTTTGTGTTACAAATTATGTTTCCATTCTTATATTGTTTCTACATGTATATTTTTTGGATCCCTAATGCAATTACTAATTCCTACAACACAGGATTTGTGTTTAAGTATACAGTATTTCTTTGTGTTAACCACACAGTGTTACTTATCATAGACACTTTACTTCTTAATAACTTTCCAAACCATCCAGTTAGATTCAGGACTGACTTGTAGGCTGAGAATGAGATTAAATTTCCTTCCGGTCTGGCAGGATGTGGGTTTGCAAAATATTTTGTTTGATTTAGCAAAAATCAAATGAAGGAAGGAGGGATGGAAGGAGGGAGGGAGGGGGGTAGAGAGAGAAAGGAAGAAGGAAGGAAGGAAGGGGGGGGAGGGGAGAGGTGGGGAGAGGAAAGGAAAAAGTGGTATTTCTTACTCCCAGAATTATGACACAAAATCCATACCTGATACCAATATGAAATACAGCTTGAATATATGAAGTGCAATCAGTTTTCAAATTTACTTGTGTATTTTCATACATGAGAAAATATAAAAACGGAATTAGGAAAATATACGTGGGTGAAATGCAATAAAATTAGAGTAATGAAATAAGTGGAATTGGCCTCATTTTCAATTCTGTCACATGCAAAGCTATAAATGTTTTCCTTGGAATTTTTAAGAATCTGGAGTCAGAACTTAAAATAATCACAGGTTTATTTATATATAACATTGTAAAAAATCTAGATTTATAAGATAAATTTTTATAGCAAAAGGATTCTTTATTTGTAAAAAGAATTACCATAATATACTTTAAAAAGGACAAGTCTCCTTACTGCTTTTTATTTGATTTACATTTACCACAATAATTTCAAATACAACTATTTAACAAAGTGAATTATACCCCTGTGTTACTTGGGATGTTTTCCTTTTTAAACAATCATTCTGTCTTTCCCTTTCAAGTGAATATATTGAATAGTATTTGTGTTTTTCTTCTTTAAATTTTTTTAAATGTCTGTTTTTGAGAGAGAGAGAGACAGAGACAGAGTACATGTAGGGGAGGGGTAGAGAGCAAGGGAGTCACAGAATCTAAAGCGGGCTCCAGGCTCTGAGCTATCAGCACAGAGCCAACGTGGGGCTCGAACCCATGAACTGCAAGATCATGACTTGAACCGAAAGTCAGATGCTTAACCTACTGAGCCACCCTGGCACCCCATTTTCTTCTTCTTTAATAAACAGAGACCACTCTGCCAATTTCTGTACGTCACTGAATTTTGATTTATTTTTCTTGCATTTTTATAGCCCTTGGACTATACATTTCTGAAAGGTAGTCAATATATAGAGTGAAAAAGAAAAAAAATAAACACTACAGATATATGCCTTGCCATAACTGTAGGACAATTCTGTGTCCTACTTAACATCATGTAAAATATAGTAGTTGATGAGTGTAAAAGGAAGCCATGTTGTTCTCCACTGGTGGTCAATTGCAATATTTTGCAATAATTTGTACGTTAGAACTCTTATGCTGATATTTTCCAGCTGTGGATATGAGGAAACCTGATTCAAGTGTCTCTCGTTGAGAAGCCTGGATTGGTTCACATACTCAGATTTCAATTGGCTTTATAACAGGTTTTCTTATGTGCCTCATATTGGCCCCAGGTTCACTGGGCTTAAAAGGAGCCAAAGCGCCATATGGTTTTGGCAAGGGAAGAGCGGCCTCTGCCTCTGGGATATAGGCATTTGGACGTGGCTCTGCAGTTGTGTAAACACCGTTGGGTAGCTGGCGAATATCTGCCGCCAAGAACTCCTGCAAAGAATGATTTTTCCTTTTGAGTTTCCTGAAAACTATAGTGAAGCCAGTTCATCCTCAGGGCCCAGCAGACACAGCTGGGTCTGAGCAGTCTTAGGCTGTGTTGACTGATATTCCCCCAAAGGGACAGATGGGTATGAGGGTGGAGTCGCTAAACACACACACACACACACAGCATCTAATTGGAATGACCCACGTTACCCAAGTATCACTCTGTTACTGGGGTTTAGGGTTTATCATAAACTGGTTAGTGGGTTTTAAATTCACTATATTCCAGCTTTAATAGCTTTCATTACACACTATTTCCATGGTTTTGAAAAAGGCTGGAGTAAGTCATTGGTGAGCAAATGTTAACAAAGAGGGAAATAAGGAGTGAAGTAGAACCAGAGGACAGAAGTGGTCAGCACCTTGCTTTGAACCTGAGGGTCCTCAAGATTCTGCCTGTGCTTCTGAAGAATAGAGGAATTTCTTACAGCATTAAAAAAGAACTCTAAATAATGGAGACAGGTAAATGACAGCTGGGACGTCATAGATAAAAATGAATGCCCTAAAAAATAGAGTCCCAGGCAGTGTGGAAATTACAAATCTGACCCTATTTTCAGGCATTTCTAGTGTGTGTTTGGAAGGCATGTCTTCTTGGGATAGGGAGTGAATAGTGATCCTTTGGGGGATATCTACTTGCCAGTCTGAGAGTGAGCTGTAGGTCCCCAGAATGTAGTCTTCTTAAAAAGAGATCCTTAATGCCATTTTAAGAATATTAGAAGGTCATGGGAGTAGGCAGAACTCGGCACCTGATGTGTAGGTCCAGTGATAGACCTAGATTTAGGTCAGTGGTTGGAGAAGAAAGCTGTGGCCTTGAGGCCTTTGATGCCACCAAGTGCATAGTCTGCAGAAGGCCGTGACAACATTCCCAATCTACCTTGGTGGCCCCAGTGGCCAGACATGGGAAAGTAAGGTGTAGCCTGAGCAGGGGTGCAAGGACATAAAGCCCTATGGATAAAACCAGTGCCAGCCTGGCCACTGTCCTGCCGGTGAGAATCTATGGTGTTCAGCCACACTATCCCAGGATGTAAGACTGGGGAGGGGGGTGGGCTTGGTGCTTGATGAATGTTTTCTGGAGAATATTACCGCACTTGGGATGTTATTTTGACTTGTCCCCTACATCATATCTTAATAAAAACAAAACTCCTTTCTACTGCTTGTTGGAACTAGGTGTGTGCTAGAGTGGAAGGTTTTTTATATATTTTGGGAAGACTGAAATCCCTGAAAATAGCCCTTCCTGCCACACTGGACAAATGCGATATAGAAGACAAAGCTTACCTGAGATTTTTCAGCGATGGCCAAAGCATACATTTCTTCATCTCGAAGTACCTTCAGCCATTCTCTTTCAATGTCTTTATTGAGTGGCAGACCCTTTTCTATCCTGGAATTGCAGGAGAAGATGAAATCTTCTTTATCCATGACTTCCTTTTGGAGTTCAATGGCCAGAGCCTGTTTCATGGAAAGCTCAGCAACAAGAGCCATCATTTTTTCCGTGGCATCTTTGATCTTTTTCCGGTAGCCGTTCATCTAGAATGAAAGAGCCCAACGTTTAGACTATGTATACATTAAGAAAACGGCAGGCTGCTGGCTGTCTAGAATGGTGGGGGGCAGTCTTGGCTGGAGGACAGAGAGTTTAAGTGGGAATTCAGAGAAAATAAGAATTGGAAGAGATCTCAGAGATTGAGCCCAATTCCCTGGCTGTGTAAATAAGGCCCTCCTCTCACACACAGGCACACACACTCACCTCCACACCTGGAGAGAGCCTGGCCCTGGGTAAATAAAGACAGGAGGGAAAAGAAACCAGTCTGTTCATCTACTTACTGGAGTTCCAAGTGGATAGCATGGAGGGAAATAGTCCCTTTATTTTTAAGAGGTGATAAGGAGAAGGGAAAGGGTATTCTTGATGTGTAAGTTCTGGCCTAATTTTGCCATGTCTTTAATTTGTCACCTATCCAGTGGAAAAAAATCTGGTAGAAAAAAAAAACTACATTTAAAAATTACTCTTTAATTATACGAGATAATCAGCAGAGGTCCTGTATTCTGAAATGATTTTTAATGGAAAATATCATACCTCAATGTGGTTGCATTATTGATCATAATTCCTGGGATGCATCATTATTAGGTCATAAGCAAGCATGAGTTGAACTGGGGAAAATCTGGTCAATAATTTGAAATGAAATGTTTCTTGTTCTATGGGTATGTTTACCATTTCACATCAGCTAGTTACCACCAAAGAATTAAAAGATAGGACTAAGTGGAACATAGGCACCCAACAAAATTAAAACTGAAATTTTGCTGAATGAAGGAATTAATAAATTCTATTCTATTCTATTTTAATCCTTCAGTCCTTTGAATAAAGGTACACTGGGACCTGAATATGGCTTCCAAAATCTACACTGGACCTTGAAATACTTTATTCTCCTAATAGAGCGGACACTGATCTATCTGTACATTTGCTTAGAGAAATGTTGCTGTTTGTGATTTGCCTTCCTCTGAAAATATAATGTCTAATTGTTACATACACATTTTTTCTCTTTAAAGGAATAGGGAATATACATTTTAAAAACTGTTCTATATTTTAAGAAGCATACAGTGAATAAAAGCAACTACTTTTTAAAGCTTCAATGGTGAGTCATCTTAAATTTCATTAATCAGTTATGGTACACTTGAATGTTGTGTGTATGTGTGTAAAGCTAGCCAACCTCCTTATCTCCTCCAAAAAAGGATGGTATTATTCCGGGTTGCTCTAAGTCTTTGTTTGGGATTTCCCATTTTCTGTTCATTTGGGAAATTTGCAAGTGGAGCCATAAGCTACCTGGGAAAGGTGAGAGATTTGAGATGTGCATTCTCGTTGAGTTCCTGCAAGGAGCTAGACCACTTCTCAACTACCCAATGCTTGCAACAACTTAAGCTGATATCAACACCCATTTCACAGATCAAGAAACTTCATTTTAAGATCATTTATGTATCTTTCTCAGGGTCACTCCCTAGTATTGGTAAATCACAGATGTGGGGTCTGAACCTTTCTACCTTCTAGTTCTGCCTACTATAAGGAAATCCTAATTTTAAATAAAAAGAGAAAAAGCCAAGTAGATAGCACTGAAGGTGGGGAAAGGTACGGGAAGATAAAGCAGTAGGCTAGGTATCCACTTGCTGGATCCCGGGTAGCAGTTGTCACCATTTGCATTTCTCTAGCACTACAGCTGACTTCTGGACTGCCAACAGATTTGACAAGCCAGCCCTCAGTGACGACTGGACTTCCCCTAAAGAAAGGGAAATTCATTTTGCAAAAGGAAGGAAGGCAACATTTAAAGAAACATCGGGCATGCTAATTCAGGCAAAGTTCATGAGCCTAAAAGAGTCTTAGCATTTCTTATTTGATGAGGTAAAGTCGTGAATTGCCCATGAGCCATGGGTCTGATGTGGAAGTCTATTAGTGAAAGTCATCAGAGCAGGTGTGTAAATGCCAAATAAAAATGGCAAAGGAGGCTTGAGGTTTACAGTGATTTTCTGTTTCTTTGGTGAGCGAGAACTTTCTAGAATGGGACTGACTTCACTTATTCAATAATTTTTTTCTCTCGAGTTTAGTACACGCTGGCCATTGGGGAAATTAAGGACGAGGAACAGCCACTGCGCTCAGGAGCCCAC
The DNA here is from genome assembly GCF_022837055.1 of Prionailurus viverrinus. NCBI lineage: Eukaryota > Metazoa > Chordata > Mammalia > Carnivora > Felidae > Prionailurus > Prionailurus viverrinus. Next base: position 82,094,272 of record NC_062562.1, on the reverse strand, counting down.
CGTCATGGGCTGTTTACCTGTCTGCCAGCACTAGGTGTGGACAATGTGTCCATTCCTCTTTGTTCCTGCCCTCACACCTGGCATCAAGGGAGCACGCAGCAGGTTCAGTAACTAAAATCCCTGGGCTGTCACAGCAGATGCTCCAAGGGGCCCAGAGGTCGGGTGAGCAGCAGCTCCTCTGACTGTCCTACGGTGCCAGGTCCTGCCTCACCTAACTCACCAGCCTCCCTCCTGCTGGTGGCCCCTTTCAGCATAGCTCTAGCAGTCCCAGCCTGACCCTGGAGCTTTGAATCAGCAGTCCTCATATTTGAAACTTAAGAAATCAGGAAGCTCCACATGACTGGTCTTTCCTCTCTAGTGTGGCCCTGTAGTGGCTTCGTCCCAAGGACTAACAGGCATGGGTGTTGTGTGACTGACTGCTGTTTTCTTTAATGGTCCCGTCCATTTCTGGGTTCTGGCTGAGTTCTGGATTAGGGCTGTTTTCATGCAGACCGCTGGGTAAGTGAGGCCCTCTAATCACAAGGAACTAGAAAGGATTTAAGTTGGCACATGAAATATAAAGGTATAATTGTCATAGTTGGAGTAGGTGGCCTGTTCAGGGAAACGTGCAAACTGTCATCAAAAAGCTTAAGTTTTCCCAGTACAAAACAATTCATTCAGGGGACAAGATTGAAACCCATTTTGGACAATTCTCTAAGAGTCCTCTTTACCTTTTTAATTTTACATCCCTATGTTTCTCTAGTCATAAAGCCAAATCTCTTCAGTGCTGCTCTTGATAAATAAAGCAGACTGTGCAAAATGACAGGTAATAAAGGAGTAAGGGCAGGAGGGAGAAGGCAGGGTCTCAGGCAGACCTTCTTGGCTAAGAGCAGAGTGTCCTGTTTGCAGGCCTGAGTTTTGCTGCAGAGCCTGTCTGTGAGCCGGGAGACCTGTTCATAGATGAAGTCCTTCTCCAGTAACTTCTCCTCCTTCTTGGCCAGCTGTAGTTCCAGCTATGGTTGAAAGCAATTTCAGTAAAAAGGAAAAAACAAAGTCATGTAATTCAAATTCTTCTTTCTTTTTAAAAAAAATTTTTTTTAAATGTTTGTTTATTTTTGAGAGACCCAGAGACAGAGCACAAGCTGGGGAGGGGCAGAGGGAGAGGGAGACACAGAATCAGAAGCAGGCTCCAGGCTCTGAGCCTGATGCAGAGCTTGAACTCATGAACTGTGAAATCATGACCTGAGCCGAAGTAGGCCACTTAACTTACTGAGCCACCCAGGCACCCAAAAATATTCTTTCTTAATTAGAGCCCTATTTTTTTCCCCTTAATGAAAACAGATTGCTTTTATATAGTTGCCAAGATAGCTCTGGAAAAGTCTTTAGCACTGGTCTAAGTCAAGACTCTCCTTGCTCCCAGCCCCCTGCAGGCAGCCCTGGGAGTTCTTCCTTCCCAAGGTAGGGGGCAGCCCTCTCAGCTCCATTTAGCTTCCTGTTGTCATTCCTCTGATACTCTCCCTTTAGGAAGACAAATTAATCCACTAAAGATGCCAAAATTGTTCCTTTGGGCTATGAGACAAAAGTGGGCATCTCGAAACCACACAGGTTTTACTTCTTTTTGGCAAGCATTTGAAACAAGCTTAGGTTTTGTTAAGGGATTACAATGACACAATTGTTAGTGGCTAGAATTGTGAGGGATAAATCTGTCTGCATAAGATGGAAATAGCACCACCAATATCTGTGACACTGATCAACAAGGGGCTAGTAGGTACTACTGTCAGAGGAATGCTTACCGAATCTAATTTTTTGATCATTTCTTCTTGGGTCATATCTTTCCCTGGAATGAAGCGGGTTCTGTTCTCACCCTCAGGATTTATAAGCTGTTTCTCCAGGTCTCTTATTCTGTCTGTGCACTGTGAAAACTATTAAACAAGAAAGAAACATTAACTTCAAAACTAACCGTCTTGCTCCATAAATTTTAAAATCACATGGCCCATGGTCTTTAAAGTCTTCCAGTGGGATCAACCCAGGGAAAGGGGCAAGAGAACTCTTTTTTTTTTTTTAATTTTTTTTAATGTTTATTTCTGAGACAGAGAGAGACAGAGCATGAATGGGGGAGGGGCAGAGAGAGAGGGAGACACAGAATCAGAAGAAAGCTCCAGGCTCTGAGCTGTCAGCACTGAGCCCAATGCAGGGCTCGAACTCACAAACCATGAGATCATGACCTGAGCCAAAGTCGGTCGCTCAACTGACTGAGCCACCCAGGTGCCCCCAGAGAACTCTTAACATCCCATCAGCTGGGACCTGGGGTTGAACAATGTGTCTGCCCACCCATGGTGCCATGAGGATGATGCCTGTAACTGACCCTCTGAAGCAAGACTGCGAGTTCAGAGCCATTAAAGAAAAACCTGATCTTACAACCAGTCCTTTGACTATTTACCATTTTGTGTTATACCCATGGGATGCTGCATGGTTGCAGAGCAGAGCTTTTTATGGAAGATTGTTCTAGAGGCCAAAGTAGACAACATACAAAGCAGACAACATCCTGGACTCCAGTTTAAAACCCTTTGTTGGCAATAGGTTTAATGGTGTTGCAAACAATGAAGTTCTTAACTAGGTCAATACAATGTACAGTCTGTGAGGTATAGCCTGAACCATTTATATCTGTTTTGCTAACCACCTAATACAATGCTTTATATATCAACTATATTTATTGAGTCAAGGAGACTTTGGAGGTGAAGAAAATAGCAGTTCACACATAGTTTTTATACGGAGAGATGTGGAACACATTGAAAACCAAGAGTTATCATTTTCAACCTACTGAAAACCTGTAGAATCTTGGGCAAATCATTTATCTTCTCTAAACTTTAGTTTCCTCAACTGTCAAATGGGAAGATAAGGCCCAACCTAATGGGGTTGATTGCTTAAATGAGATACCACATTCCAAGTGGTATTTATACTTTACACACTTTACAACGTGTCCCAGAGTGATATAGGTAGTATTTAATTTTTAATTTATGTATGCTCCTCCTCCTGACAAAAAGAATTATAAGTGGTGACATAAATAATTTATTTTTTTTCCTTTTTCTTCCTCTCTCTCCACACTCCTTAATTGCCCTTAATATGGAGTTAAAGTATACATCTACACATAATTAAGCATAAATACATTATTGTATTTTTTTTATTTTAACTTATTTTTTATTTTTGTAAATTTACATCCAAATTAGCATATAGCGAAACAATGATTTCAGGAGTAGATTCCTTAGTGCCCCTTACCCATTTAGCCCATCCCCCCTCCCTTAACCCCTCCAGTAACCCTCAGTTTGTTCTCCATATTTATGAGTCTGTTTTTATCCCCCTCCCTGTTTTTATATTATTTTTGTTTCCCTTCCCTTATGTTCATCTGTTTTGTCTCTTAAAGTCCTCATATGAGTGAAGTCATTTTTGTCTCTCTCTGACTGACTCATTTCACTTAGCATAATACCCTCCAGTTCCAGCCACATAGTTGCAAATGGCAAGATTTCATTCTTTTTGATGACTGAGTAATACTCCATTGTATATATACCACCTCTTCTTTATCCATTCATCCATCGATGGACATTTGGGCTCTTTCCATACTTTGGTTATTGTTGATAGTGCTGCTATAAACATGGGGATGCATGTGTCCCTTTGAAACAGCACACCTGTATCCCTTGGATAAATGCCTAGTAGTGCAATTGCTGGGTCGTCGGGTAGTTCTATTTTTAGTTTTTTGAGGAACCACCATACTGTTTTTCAGAGTGGCTGCACCAGCTTGCATTCCCAATTATTGTATGTATTATTAACAACAATTGATATTTCTGTTTCTTAATTAAGAAATTAAATAAGGAACAAAAATATGGTGCTTGTTTATCAAAGCAGTACCTTGATTGTTCTGGTTTCCCCATGGGTCTTTGAGGAAAAACTGTTTACTTTTCTTTTTAAGTTTTTATATAAATTCCAGTTAGTTAACATACAATGCAGTGTTAGTTTCAGGTGTAGAATCTGGTGATGCAACACTTCAATACAACACCCTAGACTCATCACAGCAAGTGCCCTCCTTAATCCCCATGTTTACTTTATTGATATAAAATAGTGTTGTGCTCTAAAATAGTTCACATGATTTCCAAGATCCCTGAAAAGGAGCCATTATTATAAGCACCAGGAAAATATGACTCATGATAATCCTTGGATTAGACTGTTGGACAATTAAAAAATGTTTCAAACAACTGAGAAAATGCAAACCTTAAGAGAATTCTGGAAATTATGCAAAAATGGGAAGACTTTACAAAAAAAACCCAAAAACATTGCAGCTGTAACAAGTAACAGGATGTGACAGGGATCTGACACAGCAAGGCAGAGTACAAAAATGACTTGCCTAAAGCTTTAAATTTCATATCATGGCCTTCAAAGGACCCACGTGATTAGTGCTAAGTAGACAAATAATTAAGTGCAGTTTGAAGACTAATGGGAAACTTTCTATTCAATTGTTTTGTTTTGTTTTGTTTTGTTTTGTTTTGTTTTGTTTTAGAGAGAGAGCGTGAGCAGGGGTGGGAGGGGCAGAAGGAGAGTGAGAGAATGTCAAGCGGTCTCCATGCCTAGACTGGTGCCCATCTCGAGGCTAGATCGCAGGCCCCTGAGATCATGACCTGAGCCAAAATCAAGAGCCGGACACTTAACTGAGTGAGACACCCAGGTGCCCCTATTCAACAGTCCTTAAGCTTAGAATAACCTGGCAAAACAGGTAACTGATGGTAATACATAGTCCATATTGTCTCAATTCATTTGCAGTCAGAATGGAAAAGGCTCATATCAGGCATAAATGCATAAATATTTTCCTCTTGGGTAAACTGAATTCGTATTTTACACCAGGTAACTGTATAATGAAATGCCAAGTATGTATATTTTAAGAACAATGAATTTTATCCATTGACTAGAAGTATTGATTTGCAATTAACACAAATAAAATGCTTACACAATAGAGAACTTTTCTGTCGTGGATCTTACTGAATTTAAAGTCCTTTTGTTCTGCTGGGCATCTTGATAGTTTGCTATGGACAAAGATGGCCCTGAAGCTGTGTTTTGGGAAGGAGCTAGAGAAAGGCAAATTATTCTGTAAAAATCAAGTGGGACAAGTATGGAGTGCCTGGAGGGCAATCTGGGGTACGGGTGATGTAGAGAGGCAAAGGGGATGAAAGATGGAAAGACAAGCCAGTGAAATGGAGCTAGGCCAGGGTGCTGCATGGGCTAACACACTTGGGGACTGTTACCAGTGATGGGGGTGCCCCACAGAGCTCTGTAGGGCATGGATAGCTGATACGGAATTTATAAGTTCTTTACATTTCTGTAAGGTATCCTATCATACTGTTGCCCCAAATCTCCAATCAGTTCATAGACAAAGATCTTGCATGAATGATTTTGTGTCAGTAAGCTGAAGAAGGAGTGACTCCTGAGTTTTGCACTTACATGGCACGGAAGTGAACCAGGCACTGTTGTGTGTGAGCTGATGAGGGGATCCCCCAAATGAACCACTCATTGGTAGCAGGAGTCAGAGCCATAGGAATCCTGGGGAGGCTACCTTGGAGACCTGAGGGATGCCTAGGGGTGTTTCAACCAATCCATCTAAATTGGGCTACACTTATGGAGGAAATGAATAGGAGAATTTATGGCTCAAAAAATAAACACTGGAATCCTATCATTGATACAGCATTCATTCATTCAAATGGCATAAAACATGGAAGTGGACCCATCATCTAGTCCCACAAAGTCACGTGAATCGCCATGACATGATTAAATGAAAACAAAACAAAACAAAACACAAACCCAGGATTCACAACTGTCTATAGCATGAGCTAATGAAAACTATTTACTTGTACATCTTGAAGAAGACCAAAAGGATCTCTTCCAGATTTTTGATAATTTTAATAGTGATTATATATTGGGATGGAATTTTATTTTTTTAATTTTTTTTTAATGTTTATTTTTATTTTTGAGAGAGAGCAAGCAGAAGCAGGAGAGGGCAGAGAGTGAGGGAGACAGAAGCAGGCTCTGGGCTCTGAGCTGTTAGCACAGAGCCCGATGCGGGGCTCAAACCCATGAACTGTGGGATCATGACTTGAGCTGAAGTCAGAAGCTTAACCAACTGAGCCACCCAGGGGCCCTTGGAATTTTTTTTAATTTTTGTATTTTTTCAAAACTTCATTAACTGAACATGTTTTAATTTTATAATCAGAAAAAACCTGAAAATAAACCTGACATTTTAGAAACCATATTATAGGTTAAAAAAAATTTTTTTAAGTTTATTTTTATTTATTTTTTTTTGAAAGCTAGGTGTTTTTTTTTTTCAACGTTTATTTATTTTTGGGACAGAGAGAGACAGAGCATGAATGGGGGAGGGGGCAGAGAGAGAGGGAGACACAGAATCGGAAACAGGCTCCAGGCTCTGAGCCATCAGCCCAGAGCCTGACGCGGGGCTCGAACTCACGGACCGCGAGATGGTGACCTGGCTGAAGTCGGACGCTTAACCGACTGCGCCACCCAGGCACCCCTAAGTTTGTTTATTTTGAGAGGGATAGAGACAGCACAAGTCAGGGAGGGGCAGAGAGAGAGAGAGGGAGAGAGAGAAAAATCTCTTGGAGACCCAACCAGGGCTCAAACCCATGGAAGCCACAAGGTTATGATGTGAGCCAAAACTCAGAATTGAGCCACACAGGCGCCTTATTATAAGTTAAAATTTGTTCCTGCTGCATTGAGTAAATGGAAAAAAGATCTCTATTCTTTAAAAATAGAAGAAAAAGTACAGTTATTACATGTGAAGAAAGTAGCTTTATATTCATTATTTATGTATATACGTAGGTATTTATTTCATGTTTAAAGTTTGTGGCTTTATTCCATTTTTAAAAAGACTACGTCAGAGATCAGGCTATTATATTACAGGGAAACTACAGGGATTAATAAGGAGTCCATTTATATGTGATTGCCAATTAACAAACAAAAATCTCGGCTTTGGAGGACAGGAGTTCTAAAAATGAGAGCAAGATGGTCTTCAGGATCTTTCCAGCAAGCATCAAAAACATAGTTATGCTGGTGGCAGTGAAAACCTGGCTTACTTAAATTTTGAGCTATGAGGAAGCTGAGAAAGAGTTGAGATTTGGGAGGGTCTAAATTCCATGGAAGGCAGAAAATGTTTCACGGGGAAAAAAAGACAACCTGTAGCGCGGATGCCTGATTCCACCCTGGAGCAGGGGCATTTTTAAAGAAGACTTATAACTCATGGGTTCGTACAGATACTAGGAAGGGCATAGCTTAATTTACATGTGAGAGCTCAATATGATCTACAAACCTCTAAAGAAGAGGCGGGGGAGGGGAAGCAAATGGCCCTGGAAATGTCTGATGAATATTTTCCCCACCTGAATCTGGAGCACTGCTAGGTCGGCATCCAGGGCCTTCTTGGTTGGCAGTAATTTCTGGGTCACATGAATCTGTCTTTGCTTCTCGGCAATCTTCAGTTTCAGGAATCGGATCTTTTCTTCCAGGACATGTATTTCAATTTCTCCATTTAGCTTCATCTTTTCTTGGATGTTTATTTTTTCATAGAAGATGCACACTTCCTCTTCCCGTTCTATCAGCTGAACGCCACTATGGCCAAAAGGAGAGGCAGAGGAGGCTAAGAGGATGTTGAGGTCACTTAGTCATGGTGGTTCCCCCTGGATGTGGGCACCAAATACACATCGACATTATATAATTCCAGAAGGCAAAAGATATTCACTGTTGGCTTTCTAGTTAAACTCCACACTTTTAATTTTCCTGGGGATGGGAAAGGGAGGACTGTTTAGCATCTTGACTCTGAGCTAACCGTGCAGTTGGCTGGTCACGGTATCTCTGCAAATCCCAAAGGTTTTCCTGGGGTGGGAAAAAATGTCATTCCCCATGCATGAACAAAGTAATCTCATAATCTGATTTTCTGCAGACCCTTTTCTTGGGCCAGACTTGCCAACTGAGCTCTGGGCCAGAAGTACCCAGGCCGGGGGCCAGCGAATGTGTTTCTGCAGCAATTCTGTGTAACTTGCCAGGCCTATTAGGTTCTTTGAAAGTTGAATATTTCTGATGCAAATTGCCCCATAAATAGGCAAAGTCCTGTCCTTTGTAATCATGCCAGGGGAAAGACCCCTCCATGTGAGGAGAATGTGGGAAAGAAACAAAGTAAGAATTTTCTAATTCCAGCCCTACAGGTCTGATCAGGGCCTGGGAACACACTGCCTAACTACTTTGTTTTGTGCCAGGAGCCAAATAAGAGGACTTTTTTTTTCTTTCTTTTTTCCCAGAGAAAACACCTGCCAGCTGTTTGAAAAAGTAGTGTTGTTCACACCCTGAAGTTCTTCCCACACTCTGCATATCCATTATCCCAGAGTTCATCTTTAATTGCCTTTATCTCTGTCTCTCTCCCCTCCCTTAAAACATGTATACACATCGTTGTATTTGCTTAATCTTAGCTCTTTGTTTTGTCTCATTTGCCATTCATTGGCTCCTCAGGATCCTCTTACTTCTCTTGACACAAGAAGCCAGGAGCAATGCCATACCACCTGTTTGTACTTTCAGGGTCCAGCACTTAGCACATAACTTCACATGGAGCAGCCCACAATCAAGCCACAATGAACAGATCTGATACCAGATGTAATTACTACAGGGCTCTACAATCTCACATACCACATTTCTCTAGCACAGAAACAGTAGCAATTGATTAATGACATAATTGTAGTCTGGAAGAAATAATGCTGTTCTGAAACGTCTTACTTGCTGAGAAAATGAGCTGGGAAAATGGCTTAATAAATTTCCTACTAAGACCAAGCCTGTCACAAAAGTGGATACGAGATCCAAAGACTTACTTATGTCAATTATACTGAAATAACTTGATGGTATCCTGAATAGTAGCCTGGGAAAGAACTTTGATCTTTAAGCGGGCAACTTCTCAAACCCTAGTCTTGCCTGTCTCGCTTACAAGAACAGAGTTTCTTATTTTCAGGCAAAACACACAGCTGACCCCCTACCCTGCCCCCACAAAAGGCTAATGAAACCTAAATGTCACATGCCCCTCACTACCCACTGTCAAATCCAGATAGAAAAAGGGGCAATATTTGGTTTTTTAAGCATTTTTTAATGTTTATTTTTATTTTTGAGAGAGAGAGAGTGCAAGTGAGGAAGGGGTAGAGGGAGTAGGGGACAGAGGGTCTGTAGTGGGCTCAGTGCTGACAGCCGCGAGCCCCGTGTGGGGCTCGAACTCACAAACCAGAACCATGAAATCATGACCCAAGCTCAAGCCAGTCAACCGACTGAACCACCCAGGTGCCCCCAAAAGGGGCAACATTTCTAAGTAGGATCTCTGGGTGTTTCGTTTTTCACACTAGGTTCCTGGTTTTTACCTTTCATTTCGATGCTGAACGGCTTTTTCGTATCTCTTGCGAAGTTGCACCATCTCCTCTTCAATCACTGTGATCATATTGGCAAGTCTGTCGATGTTATTTAACTGGACTTCCTTCTTCTCCTTCATTGCCTGAAGTTTTGCTACGATTTTGCACACGTCATTTTGCATGCTTTCTCTGATGGTAACATTGTTGGCAAGTTTCAGCATGGAATTTTGTAACTTTCTTTAAAAACAATGGGAAAATGGGTGAGATCATAATTTTCTTTACTTTAAAAACAATGAAGACTTCTGAAACTAGTAACATAGCTCGTGCTTTCAGTATGTCCATTGAAACGACAATAGTGGTACCGTAGTCCCCCCCTATCCACCATCTGGCTTTCTGCAGCTTCATTTACCCGCGGTCATCCGTGGTCCGGAAGTAAATGATCCTCCTTCTGACTCTTCAGGAGGTCAATAGCGGCCTAACGCTACGTCGCAACGTCTGCGTCATTCGCCTCGCGTCACGTCATCAGACAGGCGTTTTGTCACCTCACGTCCTCACGAGAAGGGTGAGTACAGTACAATAACAATAACAGAGGGAGAGAGACCACATTTACATAATTTATTACAGTTCAGCCGACGCTTGAACAAAACAGGTTTGAACTGCATGGGTCCACTTATACGTGATTTAAAAAAAATACAGCACAGTACTGTAAATGTATTTTCTCTTTTTTATGATTAAAAAAAATTTTTTTAACGTTTCTTTTTGAGAGACAGGAAGAGAGCATGAGTGGGGGAGGGCAGAGAGAGAAGGAGACACAGAATCCGAAGCAGGCTCCAGGCTCTGAGCTGTCAGCACAGAGCCCTAAGGGGGCTGGAAACCCCCTCTCCCCCAAATCATGACCTGAGCCGAAGTCAGACGCTTAACCGACTGAGCCACCCAGGTGCCCCTTTTTTATGATTTTCTTAACATTTTCTTTTCTCCAGCTTACCTTATTTTAAGAATACAGTATATAATACATGTACCATACATAATATTTGTTAATCAAATGTTACTGCTAAGGTGTCCAGTCAACAGTAGGCTCTTAGTAGTTAAGTTGGGGGGGGGGGGAGTTAAAAGTTATATGCAGATTTTCAACTGTGCAGGGGGTGCCCCCCGCCCCAACCTGTGTTGTTCAAGGGTCAACTGTATATTGCTACAGTTGTTCTATTTTATTAGTAATTATACTCATCTCTTACTGTGCCTAATTTATAAGTTAAACTTTATCAAAGGCATGTAAATATAGGAAAAAAACACAAAATATATAGGGTTCAGTACTATCTGTAATTTCAGACCTCCACTGGGGGTTTGGAATGTATCCTTCAAGGATAAGGGAGAACTACTCTGGTAGTAATAATGTTTACTACTATAATTATTATTACTGTAGTAATAATGATATTCATTATGTGATACTCTTCAGGAGTTTCTATAGTTCCTCCCTCCCACCTTGGATTAGGACATCTTTTCTTTTGTGCCCCAAGCCTCTGCTGCCCCACTTTGCCAAATCAAAAGACTAAAGGAATTCATTTAATGCTCTGTTGAGTCTAGAAAGCTATCTTTTTTATTTTTTTAATATGAAATTTATTGTCAAATTGGTTTCCATACAACACCCAGTGCTCATTCCAACAGGTGCCCTCCTCAGTACCCATCACCCACCCCCCATCAACCCTCAGTTTATTCTCAGTTTTTAAGTGTCTCTTATGGTTTGGCTCCCTCCCTCTCTAGCCTTTTTTTTTTTTCCTTCCCCTCCCCCACAGTCTTCTGTTAAGTTTCTCAGGATCCATGTAAGAGTGAAAACATATAGTATCTATCTTTCTCTGTATGACTTACTTCACTTAGCATAACACTCTCCAGTTCCATCCACGTTGCTGCAAAAGCCAAATTATGGAGAAAGCTATCTGTCTTAATCACTCCACTATACTGCCTTCTCCAAGCACATTAGATGCTTCAAATCTATAACCAGGGAATGCTGGTTGATGAACATTTGATTGTCTTCCAAATTTGAATGCAAATGATCAAATTTGTGTTTTTCTTTCTAATTTGGTAAATGAAAATAAATAGTGTAAACATAGTGTTTTATTCACTTAAAAATATGGCTATCAGACAGTAGAAGCATAACGAATCACATTCAGATGCTTAGACTGTCATCTGTAAAGCATCTTTGAGCAAGGGCTCTTACAGCTTTGTAAGACTATTATCTTCTACTTTTTACTTTATTCTACTTTATTATCTACTTTATTATCCACAGGGTATTTTAGAGTTCAACGAATCAGAAGAGAAACTTTTGAAAAGACAATAGTTATTACACTTACCTTTCTTGAGTAACTGCACTATTTCTTAAAATTTCCAGTTCATTTAATGACATTTTATGCCTTTCTTTTATTTCATTTACTTTCTGGTGAGCTTTGTGAAGTAAGTTAACAAATTTGTTTCTCTCATTTCGAACAGTGTCATACAGTTTAGCAAACTCTCTGAGTCTGTGGAAACACAAGTGTTTTTGAAACTCATGAAATAAAATTCATTTTTTGCCCGCCTAACAAGATAAATCGTCATGTAATTCTTTTACCTCCGATGAATTTCACGTTTTTTCTTCTTGTGTATCCTGATTTCAAGATCCTTTGCTTTGATCTCCTTAACAATATTGGTATATTTTTGCTGAAATATGAAAATTATGTGTGAAATTAAGGAAAAAAAAAAAGCTCAGCACCACTAACATGAATACTCCCAGCTGCACCTGATCTCATTCCTGTCCATTAAGGAGAATTCTATCTTAGCCAGCTGGGTTGTGCAGTTTGGGGTGGGGGTAGGGGAACTGTAAGGGAGAGATCTGAAAATTGCCTGGCCAGCTGAACTGAATTAATTAAGGACAAGAAAGAAGGAGAGAAGAGAGAAAGAAAAAAGCCTATAGGAGTTGTCTTTGAGGAAAAGTTTGGGAAACTTTTAAGAGAGTGCAGGAGTGAGTATGGACGTCACAGCCGGGCTGGTAAGTGAAGAGTTTGTGGAAGATAGTTGAAGGAAGATGATTGGTATTCAGTTTTGACACATGTTAGAAATGGAACCCCCTGTGGTATTTTGTGAGAAACAGAAGCCATGATTTTCAGGCGCTTTTCCGAGGAGAATGCCACCCCGTGTCAATGCTTGCTCAGAATGAAAGTTGCCCTCAGAAACAGCCAACATCTGGGTCACATGGTAAATTCAGGTATTCTCTTTTTGTAATGTGTCATATCATATTCGTTTTTAACAGGGAACCTCTGAACATAATCCCTTTGTGGAATACAATGATTGTCATGTTTGAATGTTAGCTAGCATGACAGGAGAGTTGTTATTGTCATTGGTTTCATTGCTCTTTTGTTGGCGATGTTGCACTGGGTCAGCTCTGCTAGTTTGTTGGGAGCCCAGGAAAGTCATGGGGTGGAGTAGTAACTAAGGGAGTCCTCGCATTGGTTTAAACAACGCTGGCTTGGTGAACCTGGGAGGCACGGGTGGGGGGGGTGGGGAGCAGTTTAATGCTACCGCTGTTGACTTGTTCTTGGACAACATCTCACCATGTGAGATGGTGGGGAATCACAGAGATCTGCCCACTATGTCAGCCCTGTCCCCGGGAGGCACCCACCTTTTTCTTACTGAAATCGTCATGTGCTCGAATCCTCTGCTCATTGCCACTGACGCAGTTCATTTTTCCTCTAGATTTCTGACTACTGCTTATTAAATCCTGAAACTATTTTTCAGTACGTGATTGACTCTTGTTTGGGGAAACTGTATAGTCAAACTCAAGGAGACAATTACAGCTTTCTAATGAACAGTATGTGAAATTGAGGTTATCCTGAACTTGTATAGTAATTAATGGATGGTTACAAAAATGCAATTACCTGAGCTTTCAGGAAATCCTTGGATTTTTGCTCCTTCTCATCAATTTTGATTTGAGTCATATGGACAAGGTTGAAGGCAAGTTCTCGCATGTTTTCCTGCTCCTTTAAAAGCTTGTTTTCTTCTGCAAGTTGCTGTTCCACTAACTTGGACTCAGCTTCTGATAGGATTTTCTTTTGAAAAACACCATATATTATAACTTATTTGTTTGAAGAAACACACTAGGGCCAGTATCTTAACATTTTTTTAATTTCCTATGTAGAAGTTAGTTTGCTAGAACATAAAACAAAGTAACTTGACTGCTTTAGCTCCAAGTATTTTATCTTAGGAAAGAATGCGCAAGTATTAGCATTTTAATGTGATAGAAGTTTTTCTTAATCAGACTTTGTTTTCAAGTAACTTGAAGAAAAAGAAGAGACATAAAATCATGTTTTAAAATACTTTAACAGTAGCTTGAGTAAACAAAATTTGAAAATTTAAAATTAGACATTGGTGAAATAAAACATTTCTTATTTTTAATCCGATTATATAATCAGCCCTTTTATTTTAAAATCTCATGAATTTGTATAATTTTGTTTGTTCAAACACATCCTTTTTCTCCTATTTAACGTGGGGTTCAAGTAGACCCTGAGATGAAGAAACAGACCCACATTAAATAGGATCATACTATATTTGATGACTCTCCTATTGATGAAGTTTTGTGGAGCACAGTTAAAAATACCACAACTTCATATTAATCACCCTTAGATAGAAGCTTAGATAAGAGTCGATATTGACCTGTTGAGCCAAATTCCTCTTAGCCACTTCAACTTCCTTGTGGAGTTCTCTCCTTCTCTCAGATAATGTAGAATCATCTTTAGGGATAGCTTCAATCTGGAAATAAAAATTTAAAACCACTATTTACACAAGAAAGAAATCTTCAATGTCATGTAGTCAACTTCACTGTGTACCTTTTGCAAATGGTGGGCAAATTATTATGCTGAATATTCTTTATGAAGTCATGGTAAACTAAAATATGAAAACCTGCCAAAAATCTATAATTCACAAATTGCAAATATTTCACCTTCATTTGGAAATAAATCTTGCTAATAATAGCTGCTAACAATTATAGAGCATTGACAATGTGTCAGGAGAGGTTCTAAGTGCTTATGTGTATGGTCATATTTAATCCTCACAATAAACCCTATGAGGTAGATAATATTATTCTCTCTAATTGTACAGATGAAGAGAAGGAGGAACAAAGACATTTAAGCAACTTGCCTCAGTGATACAGGTGCAAACCCAGGAGGATAGACTCAGAGTCCATGAATCTAACATTGTATTTTACTGCTTCACTAACTCATAACTCAGCACTTTGGAAACAGGCATGTTCAAGTGATATTTATCATACTTATAAAATATAAATGTGTTTATGAAATCTTATAGGTTAAAAAAATTGGAGCCATTTAGGGGCATCTGGGTGTCTCAGTCGGTTAAGTGTACGACTTTTGATTTTAGCTCAGGTCCCAATCTTGTGGTTTGTGGGATTGAGCCCCACATTAGGCTCTGTGCTGACAGTGTGGAGCCTGCTTGGGATTTTCTCTCTCCTTCTCTTTCTGTTCCTCCCCTGCTCGTGCACATGCACTCTCTCTCTAAATAAATAAACTTAAAAGAAAATAGGAACCATTTATTAATCTAGTAAGAATACTTGGCTACTCAATATGTAGTAATTTGATGAGTAGCTGGAAAAAAGTTCTTACCCAAAAGAAAAGCCTCTTACATTTTTTTGTTGATACCTGAAATTCCACCATTACATTTCTATTGTATTGGCTTGTGCTTTTGTCCTCTGCTGAAGAATTTCAGGAGAAAGTAACATTTCATTCTATCAGTTTTTGCTGCCTTTTAGGAATGAAATTGTCAGATTCTTTATGATGGAGAAGAAAGCAGAGAGGAGGAGGGGGACACACAACAGCTTCCAGGGAAACACCATCCAAAGACAGGAAGGGTTATCTTCAGGTGCTGACAGCATACTTGAGTTAGAGCAGGTTTAGAGTCAGACTTTTATACCAAAAGCACATGACTCCAACCTGATAGTTTATTTCCTATGTGACAGCTCACACTTCTAGGCACTAAGGTGGAATATTGGTTAAAATCTGTACCAAGAGGGAAAGATCATGCTGTTTAGTGATTTAACAGTGTCTTTCTGAGATTTGTGTTGCTCTCTTAAAATAACTAAGTCTTTGGATGTCCCCAAATCCATGGACTTGTGTATCTTCAGTAGCACCTTTTGTACCCCCCAATGCCCAAGATGTCCTGCTTCCATCCTACCATGGAGAGCTAGCTACTGAGGAGCACACCCTGGATTAGAAAGACGAGACATGGTCTTGTGAAATCCATATAACAATACACAGAATTTGTGATTTTGAGGAGCAGGTAAATGCTATATCAGGTCAGGAAAGGGACAGCTCAAAGTAGACTTGAATAATCAGGGAAGATTTTATGGACGAGTTAAGAAGTCAGATGGAAAGAGTTTGATTTCTCCTTCTGGAAAGTAGAGTTCTTTCTTTCAGAGGAAGGCCAGCAAGTGTCCCAGTTCCTGTGTACTTCTCTGCCACAGGTGCCCAGAAGCAGGCTACTCCAAATGCTTGGCTCCCAAGTGTAGACAAATCTGTGTATGAATGCTAGCTGGGATGAAGAAACCTTACAAGGTCTTTTCAGAAGATATGATGAGGGCACACTCACTAGCTTCTCTTGTCAATTAAAGCCCCTAATGAACTTTCCTGGTTTCAGGTCTCAGACATTTAGGTTACAAATGTCTGAGTGTTTTGAATTACAAACAATACTGCAATGAATTGTATTTATTTTTGGATTCTGGCTAGCTGCTTCTCTGATACTTTTCTTAAGTCTCCATAAACCTAACCCTCAAGTTTGAGACAGGAATTAAGGATGCTTGGTTTGTGGGAGAAGTATCAGGGTGGGCCATTGGTAGCTTAGCCAATATCCACCCTCTTCTTTGACCTTACTAATAAAACCCCAGTTTTGTTCATAGCTGCAATGTATCCTGGATTCCTTAGACTCTTTTGTAGCTGGGGGTGACCAGGATACGCCAGTGAAATGTAAATGGAAGTCTGCTGGATGGGACCCCTGGGACAGTGATTGTTTTCCTGCTAAAAACACCACCTCAACCAAGCGAGCTGCCATATGCCTTTTATTCTCTGCCCTTCCCCATGTTTGTTTGATCTTATGCCTAAAGGTGGAATGGCTGTCTTGTGACCTTCAAAACAAAATATACACATTAAGGGTGACAGAAAAAAGAGCTAAGAGGATCTTGGGCCTACCTCTGGACTTTTTATTATGTGAATAAAACAATCCCTTATTTAGTTAAGTCACTATAATTGAGTTTCTGTTACTTCTGGCAGCCAAATTGATTCTAGCTATATTCTAGTTATGTACTAATACTGGGGTGACGAGATATTTACCACTACATTTGAGCCTCAGATTGCATATATCAGCAGGTTTTGTAAGCTTATTTATTTTAGTTCTATGTTTGGGTTTTTATAGAGTAGGATTTCACACTTAGAAAAAAAATGTGTTCATTGTAACCAAACAAAACAAAGTGTTTAAAGTAAGAAATTAGACACCTGCTCCCTACTTTTCCTTCAAATACTACTCCCCACAAGTCATGGTTAATAGTTTAGTGTCTGTTCTTCCAGACATTTTAAGTGCATGAACAAACATCAGTAACCTTCATAAAAGTTAAGAAGTTAGACATGATTCTGTTGCAGTAAACATCCCAATTATTTGATATCAAAAGAACCTCAGTTTCTTTAAAGCTTTGATATTTTCCTAAAATATTTCAAACTTTCACGAGGTTTGTGACTTGAATTTCTGGAGTCTCTACAGTCAAAAGCAATAGGAGAATCAAACAACTCTCTCTAGGGGGCAAATGAAGTCTGAAGAGTAGCGGGAACTCTTCATACTTACCTTTTATCTCCTTCCTTTTTGGACTGTGTGCAAGGCTGAAATGTTCACTCAGTCTGGGAGTGACTATTTTCAAGTGCTGCCAGCCAGCCTAGGACTGTGGCCAGGCTAATTATAAGCCATGAGGTCAAAGAGGAACATAGTCTCTCATGGAAACAAACTGCGCTAGGGCAAAACCAGATTTTTCTCAAAACCAATGAAGGAAGAAGATTTTATTTTATTTTTTAATGTTTATTTATTTTTAAGAGAGAAAGAGAGAGACCAAGTGAGAGCAACAGAGGGGCAGAGAGAGAGGAAGACACAGAATCCAAAGCATGCTCCAGGCTCTGAGCTGTCAGCACAGAGCCCAATGTGGGGCTCGAACTCAGGGACCATGAGATTGTGTACCGAGCCGAAGTCGGACACTTAACCTACTGAGCCACCCAGGCGCCCCAAGAGGATTTTAAAATACGTTTTCATTTCTGTTCATTTTATATTCAGTGGGTGCTATTTTGTGAATTTAATAGCTAGAGGTGTCCTACTATAAAAAGCTTTTATTTATTAAAATATGAACAATGTGTGAGCATTCTATTGCAATCTCCTCTTTGGTCAAGGCCATTCCTTATATATATTTGTGTCCAGCCAGATTAACCTGTAGTGGCAAGCCTTATCATCAGAAATAGCTCCCAACTAGCTTTATTGTGCCTTACTCTTAAATATAAGGAGATAGCACAGGGTCTGTGTTTGCCCAAAGTTCCAACTTAACCATCATAATGTGCTAGGACCTGGGCTAAGATGGAATAGCTTGTAGTAGACCAATGCTCCTAACAAGAATAACTTGAAAAGTTGGATTAAAAAAATATGTTTGAAGGTGTAAGAGTTGCAAAGGCAAACAGAGTTCAAGTCTTCAAAGGTTCTACCTAGCACTGTCTGGAAAGTAGCAAATTATTACTTTATATGGACTCTAATTAAAATCAAGGATGAATGTTGTAATCTTTAGGCTAATGGATGGGAAGAGAATGCAGAACTAACTAAAGCATATCTAAAATGGGGGAAATAGGACAATTGAAAGTAGAAGTAGAACAGCTCTTTTTTTTTTTTTTTGATTCATCTGAAAGAAAGATATATAGGAGGGAAAATGGAACATAAAAGAAATGGGACAAAGAGAAAGCAATAGTAATGTGGTGGGCAAAAGCCCCAGTAGATCCATACTTACATGAAATGTTTTTGGACTGAATACAAGAACCAAAAGGTAAAAATTTTCAGACCAGATATTAAAAAGTATGTGCTGCATATAAAGGACACATCTAAGTAAGGACACAGAAAGAGTAAGAGTAAATGGATGGAAAAGGAAATAACAGGCAAAATCTAACCAAAAAAAGCTAGTATAACTTATAATGCCCTATATCAAAGGCAAAAAGCATTTCTAAAGAGATTTCACAGTGATAAAAAGAATTAATCTACTTGCTAGAACTGTAATAAAAATATTAGAAGTATATGAGAAACAATAAAAAAATTAAACAATTTTTTAAAAAGTATATGAGAAACATAAATAGCTGTTCTCTTTGTTTTGCAAAAGTGTAAAAAGCATATTTTGCCCCACTGAGATAGGGAAAAAAAAAAAAAAGGTTTGTGAATGCCATTTGTAACACTCCTAACCCTAACCAGTTTTGTCCACACCTTGCTACAGATTAGCGTTTCAGTCAGAATAAGTTAGGTTATGCTACAGAAATAAACAACCCCCAACTATCATGGCTCCAAACCATGAAGTCTTATTTTTTGCTCTGACAAAGCCTATGGACAGTCAAGATGATTGTTCAAGACCACAATTTTTAAAAAAAAATTTTAATGTTTATTTTTGAGAGAGAGAGACAGAGCATGAGCAGGGAAGGGGCAGAGAGAGAGAGAGAGAGAGAGAGTCACAGAACCCAAAGGAGGCTCCAGGCTCCAAGCTGCCAGCACAGAGCCCAATGTGGGGCTCAAACCCACGAACTGCAAAATCATGACCTGAGCTGAAGTCGGACGCTTAACTGACTGAGCCACCCAGGCACCTGAGTCCAAGACCACTATTGGCTGAGCCTTTGGACTGCTTCCATTTTACAGCACTTATGTATCATCATGTACTTCCACAACTGCTGTGGGAGAGGAAAAAAGCTAGAGGGTCTCACACGGGCAATCAGATATTCCGGGCTGGAAGTGACATGTGTCCCTTCCATCCCAATCTATTGGCCAGAACTAGTCATGTGACTCTGTTCAACTGCAGGGAAGTATACACTTCCCACATGCCCAGAAGGAGAGGAGAATTAGGTATAGCTTAGGATCAGTAGTGTCTAGCAGAGTTGGAAACTCCTGTTTAAATTTCTGAGGTCATGAACCTCCTTATGGTCACAGAGCATGACAATACTGAAAAGAATGGGTATGGTTTTTATACACCCGGCTGCTTCACCTCAGAGACTGCTCTCTTTTCCACCAAAGGATGCATCCTGCTCAAGGACCTACTGCCTTTCAGAAGTGCTTGTTCAATTAGTAGAGGCTGCTGATGGAGGAGAGTGCAGAGGCAACAAGACCAAACACCCTCACTTGGGAGCACAGAGATAGTGAGAAGATACCAGCTATCCTGAGCATCCTCTGACTGGAGTACATCATTGGTACTGCTCAGAAGTACCCAGGTAGCCTGCCACTGGGTTCTGTTGGACCCTGGCTAGTTGGAGGTGCAGGCTGACTGACAAACTTTTATCTAGTCCCTGACTATTGCAGTCTGCAGTGACACCACGCTGGATCTGACTCTTTCAACTGGTATAGACAGTGGTCCACTTGGTCCTACTCTGTAGTGAAGCCTTGAGCTCTTCCAGACCTGGATGGCCTCACTGCTTCCCCTGGCCAAGCTGATGCCTGATTCAAATAAGACACGTCTCTAACCTTGGGTTAGCAAAAAGAGATCGAAAAACGTTAAGACAGAGCCTCTATGATAGGTTTGATGCAGTTTTAAAATTAGCATTCTCTGTTTTCCATTTTTTTATTGGTAGCAAAAACAACTTTTTAAGATATCTTTACTTCAAAAAGATGGCACAGATCTTGAAAAATCAAAAAGTGGTGCACAGCACCCACCTCTAATAGAAGCCTTTGATGTAGTGCTTGAGTTTGAGTGAGTGCATCGCAGGACACTTTCAAGAGTAGCTCCATCTTTCTTAAATTTCGAAAATCTCGTTCTTTTTCTCTTTGCTTACGAGAAAGTTCATCATGGTAGTTCTGCTTGTCAATGAGACAGTTTCGTAAATTGAGATCCAAGATTCCTCTGTTCCAGGAAAAGAGAGAAAATGAAAGTGATTTGTCATCAACTGCCCTTCATGCTTCTCAAGACAGCATACTCAGCATATTCATACAGAACTATCCTCGTATGAGAATCCAACGTTAAATCATGCTAAAAGCAACTTTATTTGTAAGTTGGTATCATTTAGAGTCCCAGGCTAATTTAAAAAAACCCAAATGGAGGGAACCCGGGTGGCACCCCACTAAGCGTCTGACTTCAACTCAGGTCATGATCTCATGGTTTGGGAGTTCAAGCCCCGACAGCTTCGGGCTCTGTGCTGACAGCTCAGAGACTGGAGCCTGCTTTGGATTCTGTCTCCCTCTCTCTCTGCCCCTGCCCCACTTACTCTCTCTCAAAAATAAATAAACATAAAAATATTTTTAAAAATAGCAGCTCAGCAGAGACAGAGGTTCCCAGTTTCCCTAAAATTTTATTTACAAATAGGAATTAACACCTTCCCAAGGAATTGCATGGACCACAAAATTATTCCCATTAGGAAAAAGTCATGATTACCTGAAGAATACCATTCATATGTAGGAAAGATCCCACAACTATAGCATACTCCAGTGATATACTTTTCAGAGGCACACTTCAAAAACTTACAATATAAACATTGTGTCCTTGAGATTTGGTCACAAGAAATTGAGGAAAATGATGAGTAAACAATGGGGAAAAATACTGGGAAATACTTTATTTTTTAATAAAGGTAAAAATCTATTCAAAATTCTATAAACTATTTATTGAGTCAACATAAATGTGTTTGAGATTATGTTTTGAATCCTTAAGTAGAAACTGAAGACAAGTTTAGATGACAGACACACATAAATATAACCTCTCAGTCAGTGAAGTTGCTTCATTCTCTCTGGTCAATTCCGACAGCTTGACCAATTGGTTATATTCTCGTTCTTTTATTTCAAGTAAGGCTCGTTTGCCTTCAACTTCCTTTATTACATCCTCCTTCTCTTCCATTATGGAATTAATTTTGGTTTCAACTTTCTTTAGGAAGTCATTTAGCTCTTCAAGTTCATATTCTAAGACAATTTTTTTCTTTTCCATTTCTCTGTGGGTGGTACATACATACAGATACAGTTACATACATACATGCATATGTGTATACACACACACACACACACACACACACACACGTTTGCCTTATTTCGAGCTCATGCTGTCTCTGCCTATTTTTACTACCTGAAGAGGCGATAGAAGAGCTAGTAGTGAACTCAGAAGTGGGATGAAGATCACAGATGAGCGGGACTTAGGGGTGTCTCCACTGAGTGCCAGTGAGGGCAGTGATTTGTCCAGCCTCCTTACTTCCTCCTTGGCTCCCCACTGCACCACCTTCTGGGATCTACCCTCTCCCTGACCAGCCTTCTTGAACTGACCTGAATCTCTCAATTTTGGTGGTCGTGACAAGGTGGCTTTTAGAACTGTTACTAATGCCTGCTTTTTTCTTTCTCCTTACCAGAGCAATCAAATGGTTTCTCCAGAATTTTTCTTTCTTCATTTATCTTTATTTTTTTGAGCTCCTCTAAACCTTAAGAACTTCCTCCATGATTTCTGCCTCCAAAATTGCTCTGAATGTTTGGGGGTGTTCCCCAGGTGATTAGATGACAAAGTAGAGTTACTGTCATCTGGGCTTTAGGCTTCTGGCTGGCTGACACACCATAAAATTCTACACATTAAAATTCCAATAATTTATCTTTTGCACAGCTTTGTTAACATCTGTAGGGACACTCCATACAGATTCAATTTATAAATTGGAAACAGACATAAATAAATGTTATGAATGTTAGTAATATGCTGCCTTACTTTCTTTTAATGAACTTGATACACACAACTGAGTCAAGGCTAAATGCAGATATTTCAAAGGTTGTAATAGTAATTTGATGTGTTCAATGGCTAATATTCTCGTTTTAGTGAGCATACACTAACTTAGGGCTGGGAGGGCTTAAAAAATAATATTAAGTCATACACTTTTTTGCGTGTTGTTTTTTCTATCTCTTTTCCAATTTGTACAGGAACAGCTTGATGGTGGACCACTTCATCCTAGTAAAGAAAAGGAATGTTACATTATGTAATTTTAGACCAGAGTTAAATAGAAAAGAAGTACAATGTGTAGAATTCTTATCTTCCCTCTACTGTCTAGGGTGCTTTAATTATTTCATTTAATACTCACAGTGACCTTATAAGACATGGTTTGTAACCAGTTTAAAGAGGAGGTAGCTGAGTGTAACGAATACTGTCTGTTCCCTTTATGGATGTCCACCCATCTTTCTGGGTTTGCGGGGGTTGGCTCATGCCTGTTTTCCTCTCCATAGGATTGCCACTGGCTCAGCAGACCTGTCTTCTCAAGGGATAGGGAATGCAGGGAAGGGGGCAGCTCTCTGTGACCAATGACTAATTGATGTGGTGATACCACGGCCCATCCCCCCTGCCTCTGGGTGGAATTCACGGTCTAGAGATTCCCACAGGATCAGGTTGAGACCAGTATTTTCCTGAAAACATATTTTGGCCTAGTTTCTTTCCCAACTTTCCTGACATTCCTATCAGATTCCCCTTAGAGACCTCCCTCAATGAGTATTTGTCTGAATACTAGAAACTCTGCTTCTAGGGAACCCTAAGACTTGTGCTAAGAAAGCTTAAATAATTTCCCCAAAGTCACGCAGCTAGGAAGTGGTAAGGCCGAGATCAAAAGCTAATTTTGGCTAGTACCACTTTTCACTATGCCCTGTGGATTCGCAGAAGGTTCAATTTTAGCCTCAAGCCACTTATGTACAGGGCAGGCGTTATGAAACAGCCCTTCCTGCCCAAGGATCACACTGGACTTTGGTGCCTGGGGTAATACATGCATGGAGGTTGAACACATCATGGCAGTGAAGTGAATTTACCCCGGGGATCTCGCTCAGTCCAGGGGCAGGTCCAAATTTTGTAAGGCTAAGACTTTTATGATTTGTCAGGGGGCCTCTCTAAGATAAAGAGTAAAGAATTATAAATGCTAAATAGGTACAGGGCCTTGGAAGAGGTTCATGCAAGTGAGGGGCCTGAAGCTTTAGCTTTGTTAGGCTCCTTGTAAATCTATCTCTGCTGAGGTACTATGTTCCAGGTAGCAGCTGGGCACGTCGTGTTTGACTGCTCTAAGACCCTCAAGGAAAAAGTGGTCAAAGTGAATCATAATTGTCATTTAAGCCAATGAGTCTCAGATGTTGTTTCTAAACCAACTCTAGGGGTGTCTGGGTGTCTCAGTAGGTTAAGTGTCTCACTCTTGATTTTGACTCAGGTCATGATCTCACCATTCATGGGATCAAGCCCCACATTGGGCTTTGCACTGACAGCGCCAAGCCTGCTTGGGATTCTCTCTTCCTCCCTCTCTTTCTGCCCCTCACCCACTCACGCATGCTCTCTCTCTCAAAAATAAATAAACTGTTAAAAAGGTAAAATAATTCTAAGTTATTTAAATTGTTTTGAGAGTTATGTATTTTTCAAAATAAAATGAATTTTAATTATTTCCTAAAACATAAATGCATAAACAAAGTCTTAGTCACTTTCATGGGGAGGAGAAAGTAAAGTGAAATCACACAGATAAGGGTAAAGTTATACAAATATATGCAAGAGGTTAGGACATTTGGTTGCTCTTCAAAGAAGTCACTGTGTTTGTGACATCCAATTCTAATGTAGAAAAAAATTCTTAGTGAGGTCTTTTCCCTGGGCCAGGGCTCCAAGTTGGAGAGATTCTGTCAAACACTCTTAAAATTTTTTGTGAATTCCCAGGGCCCAGGTTTAGTTTGATTAGATCAGTCACAATGCTGAATATTTCAGTTTGTGTGATGCTACCCCTCTTTGTCAAACCTGTGTAGTTAATCTTGATAACCATGCATTTTTATGTCCACAGAGGAACAATGTTTAAATATTTATGTAAGTAACACACCTTTAGGTTGACCTGATATTCCAACAGTTCTTCTAGTTCCTTCTGCTCCTTCAGTAATTGCTTTTGCTTAGATGCCAAATCTTCCCGTAAATTTTTAATTTCTAATTTCTTCTGCATTGTTTCCTTACGTAATTCTTCAGTGCTTTCTCTCAGTATTCTCATCTTCTTCTCCATTTCCTTAAAAGTCAGGAAAATTATCAGGTTATATAGAGCCTGAGCAAGTATCTGTCTACCTAAAAATCAAATTAAAAATAATTTTACTCACCATTTTGATTATATTTGTTTTGAGTTTCACAAATGACTTCTTCCAAAGTTAGATACAAAAATGACTTCTGACATCTTCAATCAAGGCATGACAGTTGTACTTCATGTATTAAACACTTTACATTAGATTCAAACTCTTTTTTTTTTTTTACTAGTGGCTCCTTTCTATCCTGTATTTTATTTTATTTATTTTTTTTAAGATTTTATTTTAATCTCTACACCCAACATGGGACTCAAACACAACCCCCAGATAAAAAGAGTCACATGCTCTTCCAACTGAGCTAGTCCAGTGCCCCTCTGTCCTATATTTTCAATGTGTCCTTTTTCTGAGTTAATTTTTATTTCATACCAAAAAAGCATGAGTGAAAATTTCCAGCCCATTTTCTAGTAGCTTTGTGATTTGACATCAGATGCAAACCATCTTTGACTATTGGGCTTCTGGTTCACCTGAATCCCACATGAGAATTAAAGACTGAGGAGTTCATATTTGGAAAACCCAACCCTTTGTGCTCCTTAATCCCCCTCTTTCTAACCCATTCATATTCTCCCCAAAGGCCCTCCACTCCAGACTCAACACATCTTTGTTCCCTTGCCTGATTATTTGGGGAGTGTTTGACTTATGGGAGAGAAGCCTTGTACTCAGAAAATCTACACATTATTAATGACTGAGCGAATGGATCCATTTAGCCTGCTCTGGGTTTTCTACATATCTCCACCCTCCAATGCTGATGAGAGAGGGTAAAATTGGTGATCCTATGGTCTGGAACTAAAATCCAAAATTCTTTTTCCCATAAAATCTGTGTGTAAATGGTAGGTAGGTACTTATATAATAATGTATATTTTATATGCTATATATGTATATGTACATATCTATACTCATACATATACACACACGTATAAAAAAGTAGTATTTTACTCTATGACAAACAGGTTTTTTTGCTTTGGAATGAAAACACCAACAACATGCTTCTGAAATATAACCATTCAGAAGGGGGTAACAGTGCAGAATGTAGTGACATTTCTCTTTACTTTGTGTGATAGATCACAAAAAATGTGATCTCACAAAAATGGACTCCCAATTCCTCCTGTTCCTATAGATATTTGTCATTCTTCTCATTAAGAAGTAGAGCTTAGAGGAGCCTGGGTGGCTCAGTCATATAAGCATCCAACTTCAGCTCAGGTCATGATCTCATGGTTAGTGAGTTGGAGCCCTGCTCAGGCTGTGTGCTGACAGCTCAGGGCCCGGAGCCTGTTTAGGATTCTTCCTTTCTCTCTCTCTCTCTGGCTCTTACTGTCTTTCTCTCAAAAATAAATAAACATTAAAAAAAAAAAAAGTAGAGCCCGTTTCTCTATCCCTTGATTCTAGACTTAGCCATGTGACTTGCTTTGACCAATGATGGATTACAAAAGCAGAGGCTTGAAAGGTCTTATGCTTTGGGGGTCTGCCATCACTTGAGGCTGTTTTTTTTTTGAGGCTGGAAACCCTTCCACTACTATGTGACTGGTGACATGTGATCTTAGACCAGCTAGCCTGCCAACTGGCTGACAGATGAATGAAGCCATCTTGGACCACCCAGCCCCAACGGAACCAGCTCAGACCAGGAAACCTCTGTGTAAAATAAGAAATGTTGGCTGTTTTAGGCCACTAAGTTTTGGGGCAGTTTGTTATGCAGGAATGGATACGTGGTACATCTCCTTTATAAAAATGTCTTATAGTAAGCTTGAGATGTTCAAGAAGCTCTGAGGGTAATAACTATGCAAAAATAATGTTTTTAAGTGCTAACCACAGACACCCCCCTTTTTTTTCTAAAAACAAAGCAGATATTGTCCAACTAAACACAGCCTATATTAGATGCCAAATAGCTAAGCCTGTAATAGGCATCACTATGTGTATTCCAGAAGTTATTCCTTTCAGCATTGTCCATAGTTAAGACTTTTGGATCTTTCAAATGTCCCAGGGTATGGTTGTTGTGATAAACATTAATATTTATCAAAAGGGATATTTGAATCCAGTTGTATTAACAAACTGTAGACCATCTAAGACTTACTCCTGGCTTAGGTATCTTCTCAAATTCCTTTATTATGAGGTTTTTTTCTTCTGTTAAGCTGTTAAAAAAAAAACAAATTTGACAAAGTACAAAAGAGTAAGCTATTTCTGCAGTAATAACTTTCTATTTTCTCTTAGAATGCACTTCCTGTGTTTGTTTGCCAGGGAACCTGGTGTCCGTTCTTTATGATGGCTTCAGTGACTCCCGGTTAGGTGCTTCCTCCCCAGTCCTCCCACAACACTGTGTATACCAACCCATTAGAACAGTTATATTATCGCATTATAGCTACTTGGTAGCAGGCCCTTCCCCACTAGTCTCTGACTCCTTCCAGGCAGGCTCTGGGTCTTTTCTTTTCTTTTTTTTTTTTTTTTATACTACTGGCAATGAACCAGTGCCTGCCTGGATTACTGCAATAACTTCCGCAAGCTCCATCAAATAAGCAGATCTCACGAGCCAGTAGATCTGGGAAGTTGGAGCAAAACATGCACACCAGCTTTTATTTTTATGAATTTTTATTTGCAATAATGTAAATTAAGGTTAGTGTAATAAGTACGTACCACATGGAATTTAATGTAGGTTAGCTGGGACACAAGTTGAAGTTGAACTTTCAGAGTTTTGAATACTTAGGCCTTTGCTGTTAGAGCTTGCATACACATTGACAATATTTAACTTCCAACCTATTGATCCTACACCTCATGCAGGCTGCCACTAGGGGGTGGTAGTGTGCTGTCATATTTTGATTGTAAAGGCCACCTTAGCGTCCCTGAGTTGGAAAAATGGTGACTTGAAGCTCTCCCACAAGATAAGACTCACAGTCTTTCCTTTAAGTAAATATAAAATAATATATTTTTTAAAGAAACATAAGATGGCTAATTCTTTAGGACATTTTAAACTAATTATGTCTCTATCATGTGTTTTTTATTAAGAAAAACTGACTTTCCCTTTAAGAGATGTGTATTTTTCTATTTATAAAGAAGTTTATCATTCATAATCCCATCCCATCACAGTTGATCATTTTCATTTTCCTTGTATCTTTTAATTAAATTATATAAAACGTGTATATATGATTGAATCCATTTTTACCTAACATGTAATTAAAGTAGCTTCCCAACTGCAAAACAGTCTTTGTAATTAGCAATTTAATAGTTAGTTTCAAGGTTTCCTAGTGGGTGAGTGTAGCATAATAAAACAATCCCAAACATTGTCTATCTTTTACTGAACTTATATCAGGTAATTTACATGCATTTCTAAACTTCAGAACTTACTACATAGGTATTATCTTCATTGTACAAATGAAGAAAACTGAGGAGTTAAGCACCTTTTCCAAAGTCACACAATCAAAACTAAACTGACATTCAAACCTAGAAATTGAGCTCTGACTCCACGGTGCTTTTCAGTATCAAGCTGCCTGTCTGTGGAACACATTATTATTTAAATATTCCACTATTTTTAGAATTTAGATTGCTTTCAGTTTTTTACTCTTAAAAGTAATCATGTAATAAATATTCTTGTGCATTAATGTCTTTTTTCCCCTCCTCTGGATTCTCCTTTTTGCATGGCATTACTGAGATAAAGAAAAAATACTTTTGTGCCTCTTGATATATATCAACTTCTAACCTTTTAAACTGACATCAAACTTTAAATCTGTCTGACATTTTCAGCTTTCCTGACTAAGGGGTGCTTCAGTGTCAGAGCTACTCAGGATTTATTTCTTTTCTGCAGCAAGAGTGTCCTAACTGAAACCATGTCCTCAAAGGTTTTTAATTTTAAGGACTTGGGAGTGAAGAGACAATGCAGGAAACCCTGTGTGTGGCCATGTGCAAGAGATATCTTTCACTATCAGTAGTAGAACCAGTCTGAGTCAGTGGAAGTTGCAAGAGGTAGATTTTTGAACCAATACAAACCATAAACATCTAAAAATCAGGCTGTCCAAAGCTGGAATGGGCTGCTGTGGGAGGCTGTGTGCTCCCGTCAGAAGGTGTTTAAGCACAGACTGGTGATCACTGACAGAAGACTCGGGTGGATTCTAACCTTGTAGTCCGGGCTGAGAACTACTTTCGGAGCCAACAGTTCTTAAAACTCTGACATTTCTCAGAAGTATGCTGGGATCTTGTAAAAACTGCAAATGCTGCCTTGGGTGAGAAGGCTTGGAATCATTAGTTTTAAGGTTGGATCTGCCTTTCAACCAAGTTTCTCAGGTCCTTCTCTTTTAGATATGAAGACCACACCCTGCAAAACCTGTTCTAAGCTCATTCTGCTCTTGATTGCCACAAGGAGAGCAGGAAAGATTTAAAAAGTGTTTAGGAAGTGAAATCTATTCCAGCGGTGAATTTTTCCTTACTACTAATCCTAATGACCTGTGTGCCCCTGTGTCGTAGGTAACATTCCAGAATTCCAGATGCTTTGCTAAAATAATCCCTCTGTTCCTTTCTTGCTGCATCTGTTTGTTTCTTGGTTCCAACTTTGCTGTTACTATTGGACTAAGAATGGCAAACGGCTACCAAGCCCGGATTACACCACAGGGATGGCAGGGACCAGCTTGGAATAATGAGCAGTCACTAAGGCCAGGGTCACATTGGGATAGCCCTGCACGTGAACAGCATGAGGGCCCCCACTCTCCATGTCCCTACCTGTGACAGACAGCAATAACTCGCCATGGCCTTGTTTCCCCACCTGGCCAAGACTTGTCAGAATGCATCAGATTTAGTATCAGAGACACAATTTACTTGCTGTCCAAATCTGAGGAGTTATTAGAAAGCAGGGAAGCCCCAAAAGGTAACAAAGTGAAGGCAAGGAAATGGTTGAAAAGGATATTGGAAAATCTTTTCAGAGGCTGTTTTTAGAAAGATAATGACTTCTACTTTGTTTCAACATAAGTTCTCAGGGTGTCTGGGTGGCTGGCTCAGTCAGTTAAGCGTCAGTCTGACTCTCAAGTTCATGATCTCACAGTTGGTGGGATTGAACCCTGAGCCTGGCTCAGCATTGCATTGCAGGCAGCCTGGAGCCTGTTTGGGATTCTCAATCCCAGTATCTCTGCCCCTCCCCCACATGTGTACACTCTCTCTCTCTCTCAAAATAAATAAATATATATTTTAAAAAATTTTTTGAGTTCTCACTAGTATTTAAAAACTTCATTATTTATAATATTAATTGAGCTTACTTAAGGTTACATATCCTTTTTTAAAAAAAATATTTACTTATTTTTGAGAGAACACAAGTGGGGGAGGGGCAGAGAGAGAGGGAGACACAGAATCAGAAGCAGGCTCCAGGCTCCATCCTGTCAGCACAGAGCCCGACATGGGGCTCAAACCCACGAATTGTGAGATCATGACCTGAACTGAAGTCGGATGCTCAACCAACCGAGCCACCCAGGTGCTACAGGGGTTGCAAATTCTTTCCTAAACTGCATATTCAAGAGGTCAATGAGTATTAATCTCATAACTGAAACTATGGTAATAGATTTAATTGTAACTTACCATTAGCAGTTATTAAATAGAGTTTATATTATGTGACAGCATAAGAAAAGTCAACCAAATTATAGAGTAAAATTTTATTCTCTAGAGCATTTGAACAATAAATTATTCTTCATAGCTGCCAGTGATTCAGAAGTTCCTAAAGATATTGGGGTGGAGGGGTGTTACTTATTAGAGCTTCTATTATTTAGACCCTGAATAAAATGAGTTTGTTGTACTGATCTGAAAAATATCATCTGTGTATTTGAATGAATGGTTTTCTCTCACTGGCTTAATTTCTTTATTTTTAGGTGGGGATGAAAATATCTACTTTTTTCCTGGGGAGAGAGTGTTGAGTGAATTTGTTTCTATACAGTGTGATATAAAATATGTTAAAGCCAATGAAATACGCAGCCTATATAATTGTTTCCTGGTATTCCTTTGGGAATCACCATTATTTTTATGAAAATAAGTTTGTTAATAACTTGAGATGTGAGGAAGTCTGCTCAAGCTCAAAGTATTATGCATTGCAAATCCGAAAACAATACACAATAAACATTTCTGCAAATGTGAGTCCTGAATATTCTTGTTCACTGTAGGTCACTATGCACGGTTCCCTCCCTATCCCAGGCAACTCAGTGAACAATTTGCCTGTCTATACCTAAAAGGCAAGAGTTCTGGTTGTTGCTGGGTTTTTTCCTTGGCAGGAATACTTGGAAATTTTAAACAATTTAAATATCAACTGACTTATGTTCCCTTTACCCTTTCATGGAAATGTCAAGCATTCTTATTTTCAATACTAATGAACAACCACCAATTGTTTTAATTTCATTATTTTCTCAACTGAAAGAGTGCTTACAGAGCACAGAAATAGCTAGCCTTTCTTTTTATAGATCTCAGTGTGAGCCTGAAACAAGTTTAGATTGAAAGACAAAAGAGAACTCAGATTTTTTTTTTGCCCTGAATGTAATTCCTGATGAAGCTAGCCTTCTGCAGCCCCCCAGTTGAAAAGATAGGACCCAAAGAGAAGATTTCAAAACCCAGGGCTTACAGAGCCCTCAGAAAGTCACTTAAATAATTTGCTTAACTCTCGATAGCAATGAATTATATTCGTTCTGTCAGAGATCTACTGAGATTCTTAAAATTAGCCAGAGGAAAGTTCTGCCACCTTTAAAGGTAACAAATCCTAGGAGTGATTATTTGGCTTTCTCTTCAGTGCCCAGGCACAGCATCCAGCATACCACAGCACAAAGCGTGGACTGTACTCATTTTGAAATTCAATCTAAATAGTGTGATTTGCTGAACAAACTCTTCCACTGACTTGCTACTCCCTCCACAGGAGGAATGTTAGAGATTTTGGAAATACTATTTGCCTTTCTAGCAGTACCTTTCTATGTTAGTTCACTGAATGACATACTCTAGATCTGGATAAGTAAATGTGTCTTCCAAAAGGATAGTACTGTCTTTCTTGATCCTGAGGGATAGTTCAGGAGAACAAGGTTGAACAAGTGGTCTGTGTTCGTGTATTAGAAAAATATAGTGAGCTAGATGTAACCTCAGCTCACACAGGTTTGTCTGCAAAGTACATGTGGGGCGTCCGCCGTGCGGCCGTGTGGTCTGGTCCTGCCAAAATGATACTGGGCTACCATCAGGGCCAGAGAGGGCGAGAGTGTGTGCCAGGTCTTTGTTCCATGTAGTGTGCTCTTTGGCTGCAACTTCCAAAGCTTATGACTTTCCGGACACAAGAAAACACAGTAGAGATCTCCTCCATGAACACGTCTCCCTGTCACTTGAGCCTTTTTCTATAAGTTGTGTTACCTTCTTGTTCAGGGATGGCCCGTTCTAGGCAATCAAGGAAAGAGCTAGGCTTGTAATCATCTTAACATTGCCATCTTACACTCAGTGTGCCTAAAGTTCCTTCCTAATTTAGTTTAATTTTTATCATTTTATTTATGTGGAAAGAGCTTTCCTCAAGCGTGTCTTCAGTGTG
Organism: Prionailurus viverrinus; assembly: GCF_022837055.1. Taxonomy (NCBI): domain Eukaryota; kingdom Metazoa; phylum Chordata; class Mammalia; order Carnivora; family Felidae; genus Prionailurus; species Prionailurus viverrinus. The sequence goes on along the minus strand of NC_062562.1, from coordinate 82,062,037 downwards.
CTTGAGAGAATTGTGCACTTACCTATTTAATCTGTACTGATTATGGAACTCTCTTTCCTTCACTGCATTATATTCATTTTGATACTTGAGAAGTTGTTCTCTCATTTTAGAGACCTCAGTGGTGAATGCCTCAGGAAAATTATCAGCTTGCTGCAGGTGAAATTGCTGCTGTTGTATTTGCTTGGTGAAACGTTTGGCATCCTGGAGCAGCTGGACCTCTGACTCCTGTGTGCTGGGAGCCATGAAACAGAGATTGGAATAATGAGAAAGGTGTACTTTTAACATCCATAGGAACTCCTGTAGAGATCTAGCAAGGAGAGGAGGGAGCGTGTCCACACAGTTCCTGGTTCCTTCCGTTCCTCAGTACAATTCAATTCAGTGATAAGTTTGTGCCAAGTATTACAGTAGGTACTAGAGGTGAATGGAACTCACAATCTAGGAAGGGGAACAGATGGAATAGGAAGCTGGAGTACCAGCTGACAAGTACTACCACTATTGTGTAGATCAAAATGGTGGGAGAGACAGAGAAAGCACTGAGTTGGATGGGAATATGGTATTTTTATTGGGCTTTGAAGAACAATCATGACTTCCCGGACTGGCAGGGGGTGGGGTGGGGTTGATAATAAGAGAGTGGGTCCTCCGTTTAACTGCCTCAGCAATGCTGGCTCTAATTCTTGAATTCTCCTGACCTGACTGTAGGGAAATTTCTTCCTCCTTAATGAACTAAGAAACAATAAAGTTTTCTAATGACACTTTACTAAGAAACTGGGAAGAAAAATTTTCCTATAAAATTATGGACATAAACTCCCTTACAGGTTTCTGATCCTATCTTCAATGTCTGGCTAGAGCCAGATTTAAATGTCACAGTTGAGGGGGATCCCCTATCTAGGTCTTGTTACTATATAGGAAAAAAGGTTAAATATCTGGCAAGAAGCAGATTTGAATGGACACGGAAACTGGACTTGGTGAAAGCTTCTAAAACTCATTCATCTGTGCTGCAAGCTAGCCCCAGCTGTAGCCTTACCAGCAGACTTGATTCACGTTTCCCAAAAACCCAGCTGCCTCACATTAGCTACCTCTCCTGTTTGGAATCGAGACAGGGCTGGTGCCATTTCCGGTTTTAAAGTCAGCACGCCTCTTTGGTGCACACCCCAGCAAGGACCCTTGCCGGCAGAAATCTTCAGGTTTCTCATTTGCAGAGATGCCCAATGACTTGACAAAGGCTGTCTCAATTGAAGTTGTCTGCTCCACCCATTTCCCCTAGTGTTAATATGTCATTTGCTCAATAACATCCAGTGAGACATTTACTGGGACATACTATGCCCCAGGCACTATGTTAGGTACCAAATACCAACACAGCTATGGTGGTAACACATATGATTTCTGTTAACCGAAGTTGGAGTTTTTTCTTACAATTTGGTTTCCTTGCATGTTAATATACTTGGTAAATCCAAAGTGGCCTGATCTTCAACTGTGGAATTGTGAATGGTTGTTGGCTTGTGCCACGGTGCCTGATTTCCCCCAGAAAGAAAGTGGACAAGGTGGTTAGGGTTCCAGCCAGAACACAAATGGTAATTCGCCTACACGGACTTAGACTGCGCCAGCATAAGAGAACTGAACAACTTTTATAACGTGGTTCCTATGCAAAATTCATTCAGCTTCAGTTCAGCATTTCCAGGCTCTATATGCCCTGTCACAGCCCCAGCAGCAAGAGTGGAGAGTTGGCGTCTTCGTGCTTTTCTCGCCCCCCAGGCAGGAGGAGTGGGAGAGGGTGGTGGGTGTTTGTAATCACAAGAGAGGGAACTAAAGGGTCAAGAGGAGGTAAAATGTGGGTAGCAGAAGGGAAGTAATGGTTTTGCAACACAACCTGGAACTAGGAAGAAATAACCAAGGCCATAGTCTTGGTTCTACATGGCCGTCTGTCACTGGGGCCCGGGCAAGGAGGAAGCTGAATCAGCACCCCACAAGGCTCTCTGGGCTGGGCTCTAGACTAGAGCTATCTGGAGGGTGAGAAGTGTTGCTGTAGGACTCATATTGGCAAAGAGTCTTGAAGGGATGTTCTGAGAACTGCATGGATTCCCCCCGCCCCCCACTTAAGCAGTGTGAAGTATGTTGAAAAAGATTACCCAGACTTTCCATCTAAATCCTCCAAGTTCGTGTATCTTGAGAATTATCTGTCTACACTGCCAGTTGGGGCCAATTGTGGGAAATGACAGGATAAGGGTGAAGAGTTAGCTTGAGGCTGGCACAGAGGAGGAGGAGGAGGAGGAGGAGGAGAAGCCAGAGCTGGGGGGTTGTTAGGAACCTGGATGGAGTGAAAGTGAAGGGTGCATAGAGATGGAGCTCTGCTCTTCTCCTGCTGCTTCACTTTTCCCTCATGCTCCCTTCCTGAAAGTAGTCAAATGACTTTGGGCAGGAAAAGAAGTAGAGCTAATGTTTGCAGATTGGGGGACAGGATGGATGGGGAATGACAGGAGGGAGTTTCTATCCATTGCTGCCTCTCCTTGGCTTTTGATGAAGACCCTATGCCAGGTTATGAGGCAGGAGGTTATGGAGAAAAGGAAGAACGAGGCTGGGGAGTAGTAAGGAGTAGCAGCAGAACAGGATTTCCCTTCTTTCTTCACTCTCCTTCCCTCTTGATTCCCACTGGCTGATAGCAGGTGCTTAGGAAACTTTGTGGAATTGTCCTGTGGAAGCATATTCTTACATGCTGTTGATTGTGACTAAGATTAGGAGAGTAGCCTAGAGTAGAAGGAAGAGGTGAGAAAACTGAAGCCTCAGCAGATGTAGCCTGGGGTTGTGCTAGTGCGTGAAGGGAGGTGGGGAGCACGGAACGCTGTAGGAGTGTCCTGTAGTTGATAATGTCAGTGCCCCACCAAGTCCCCTTGGCCCACTCTGGGGTCACCTGTAGCTTTGGTGGACAGTTACCGTACATCCCGACAGACCTGTGTGCTTCTGCCTGAGAGCTTTGTCTAGCCATAGCAACTTACTTGGCTTCTCAAAAGGCATGCTAGAAGTGTGGGGGAGCTCCTCTCCCTAGGAGTAATCTTTGATCAACGATGGATGGAAATTAGTGGACAAATATCCCAGTTTCCTTACCCTTCGGTGGGAGAGTTCCGAGGTGTGTTCTACACAATCAGAGGGTCCTCAGTGAGACTGAGCACCAGTTGGCCACAGTGTTAACCTGCACATTAACACACCCTGGCTGGATTCCTCTCTTCCCCATCTCACTTCCCCATTCTCCCACGATAATTTCCGGTATCACTTCTCAAACTACTTGAACTCAAATCTTTGCCTCAAGGCCTGCTTTTGGGAGAATAAAAAACAAGATAGATCCCATCACAAAAAAAGAAATATAAATATGATAAAAGATGTCTCCACATCTGCAAATAGCATACCTTATCACGGTATCATGTAGCAAGGTGTACTTCGCTTTTAACTCTGCCATTCTGGTTCCAGGAAGTTTTCCCATAGCATGTAACTAACAAAGAGAACACAAGACCACGATTAGCCATCACACTCTTTATGCTTAAAGCAGAGATAAAATGGATATATGGATATCTTATAAGATCTTTCCAGTTGACATTAGAGAGGAAACACACCAGACAGGATGGTATATTACAAAAATGCTGGGTGTTTGCAGAAAATAATTCTAGTTCTATTCTGCCTCCAGTAAGCTCTGCGTTCCTGAGCAAGGCTCTTACCTCTCTAGACTATGATTTCTCCATCTGTAAATTGAGGGAAGGAATTAAGTTCTTCCAATTCTAAGAAAACATATTTCTAGTTTTAGCAAACAGCCTGAATAGTATAGATGTTAAGTTAAAAACTTACAACAATTTGTAAGTTGAGATAACTAATAAATTACTTATTTATTAGTAATAGCTGAGCGTCTATTACAAGCAAGTGTTATATTTCAGTTATTTCAAAGATGTTTTGTGAAGTAGGGATGAATCGCCGTTTTAAGCTAAGGTTTGGAAAGTTAAGTGATTTGTGTCAAAGTTACAGAGCTAGTTAAAGGCGGTGTGTCAGGATGTAAACCCAAGTGGTCCAGCTCTAAAAATCCACGACCACTCCCCTACACCACAATCTCTCTGCCTCTACTGTCGAAGAAACATGAGAGTTTGTTTGGTACGTAAAGTGCTATTATTTGTTTCTTTTTCATTTTGGGTAAAAGAACTTTTACTCTCAGAACTAGATGATAAGTAGTAATAGACATCACAGTGCAACACAAAACACTGAAGTTTTACCATAATGCAGTGAGCATTTGTGTTAGGTTTGACTTTACCTGAGCTGCTACTGACATAGTATCAAAAAATGGAGCTAAAGGAAAGATTTGTGTTTATCAATGCCCTGTGGTTCTTACCTCCAAAATATCTCCTGAATCCATCTGTTTCCCTCTCCTTTCTCTGTGACATCCCTGGCTAGTCTAAGTGACATCCCACAATAACGAAACCTCCACTGTCCCCCTAGCCTTCCCTGTGTCCACTCAAGGCCCTTGTCTGTCTACTTTCAGGGAGAGCTTTTAAAAAATCAAACAAGGTTTTGCTATGCTGGGTGTTCAGAACTCAAGTGGAATAGAATTCAAGACCCTGGGTGTGACCCCTGAGGTGCTGCGTGACCCTGCTGCTTTCCAGTCTTCTTTTCCAACCCGCTTCTCAAGCTCTTAGTGCTCCAGCCACACTGCCTGCCTTTTATTTCTGTAAATGCACGAGTCTCTTTCCTTCCCCAGAGTCTCTGTGCTGGTCACTCCTCACTTTTCCTTGACTTCACCCCTATTCTTTCTTCATACCTCAGCTTAAATATCAATTTGTAATCAGGCCTTCTCTGACTTCTAAATTAAGATAGATACACACACCACTCACCCCAAAAGAATGCTGTACTTAATAACAGATGCCATATTACAATCTGAAGTAATAAAGAAATGTGACTAAAGAAATGTTACTCCCCAACTCATGTATAAGCACCATGAAGAAAGGGCCTAGGCTACTCTGTTCTTTACCGTATCCTCAAGCCAGCAGAACCCCAGACCTGGTGCAGGTACTTGGCAAACATGTGCTGCATGAGTGAATGAGTGTGGCTGATAAAATGTGATGGTCTGAGTCTCCACAGTAAGGTTTCATGGTCTCTCTACCCAAATCAGGGTAGAAAAAACAGTGTTAAATCCACTACGAAACCCTTTTGTGAAAGTGTTTGGGATCTTTTGAGAGTCACCCACAAGCTGGTACCAGACCTGGGTTCCAATCCTCACAACCCTCATTTTCTGTATATGGGTAGATATGTAAACAAGATTTTTTTAAGTTTTTATTTAAATTCTAGTTAGTTAACATACAGTGTAATATTAATTTCAGGTGTACAATTTAGTGATTCAACACTTCCATACAACACCCTGTGCTCAACACAAGTGCCCTTCTTAATCCCCATCACCTTTCAAACTTATCCCCCTCTGGTGACCATCAGTTTGTTCTCTGTAGTTGAGAGTCTGTTTCTTGGTTTTCCTATCTCTCTTTTCCCTTTGTTCATTTGCTTTGTTTCTTAAATTCCACATATGAATGAAATCATATGGTATTTGTCTTTCTCTGACTGACTTATTTTGCTTAGCATAATACTTCCTAGCTCCTTCCACATTGGTGCAAATGGCAAGATTTCATTTTTTATGGCTGAGTAACATTCCACGGTATGTACGTGTGTGTATATATACATCATATCTCCTTTATCCATTCACCAGTTGATGGACATTTAGGCTCTTTGCATAATTTGGCTATTGTCCATAGGGCTGCTGTAAACATCGGGGTGCATGTGTCTCTTTGAATTTGTAATTTTGTATCCTTTAGGTAAATACCTAATAGTGCAATTGCTGGATCCAGGGTGGTTCCATTTTTAACTTTCTGAGGAAGCTCCATCCTGGGTAAACAAGATTTTTAAGCCCTGTGAGAAGGTTCTACTTCTCGCTATATCAAATATCTTAAAATGTATTCATATGCCGCCTTAAATATAATTTACATGTAACTTTTTAAGTGTTGAGTTGCTGTTGGTAGGTTGACCTAATGTTACATTTTATAGATATTTAATTAAACACATTCTGGTTTTTCAGTTTGCTTTCTGTATTTTTGAGCTAATATGTAATTTACTTCAGATCGCAAGCATTTTCATTGGTTCCTAAAAACAGTATAGGACATAGGTACTGTGCCTTCAAGGTCTAATATGTTAAAAAAAAAAACAACTTTGCATCAGGGCACTCTTAAAGGAGAAAAAGTACTGGGAAAAAAGTTATGAAAAGGTTAAGTGTGTGAATGTGTGTTTGCATGTGTATGTGTGTGATATGAAGACCATGTGGGGACCAGTCTTGTAATTAGTCAACTAGGTAAGCCATTGGTAATTATGGACTCCTTTGTTTAGAAACAAATAGAGTATTTATAGTTTTGTTTTCAAGCTGAAAAGACTTTTTTGTCTCACCCATGGTCCTGCATGATGGAAGCAGAAGTAAATATGACATGGGTCCTGTCCTAAAGTAGCTCACAGTTTGAGAAGCTAGACACAAAAGAAACTATATAACACTTACACTATGCTCAGTAGTTTTATTGTTAGTAAATAACTGCATTTGGTATTTTGCAATCATTTCCTTGACATTGTAAGTTAAAGCAAATAAGTAAAATTACAAATTACAGACCACTTCCAGGGGATGGAACTTCCAGAATGGTCACTTGAAGAGCTTGATGAATCTTCTACCTCAAAGAAACATTAATTAAACTCACCAGAATTATCTAACACAGCCATTTAAAGTCCCTGGAAACTGACCTAAGGGCATGCAAAAACTTTAGATGTATGTATTTAATAAAATCTGAAACTCAGTAAGAACGGTGGGAGACTGTGGCACATGAACCATGAACTGCCTCCATTGCCCTGAGGTCCATGTTGTGGAAGAACTATTCCAGGCAGGCTTGGCAGCCAGTAAAGAGCCCATATCCCCCACCTTCCTATTGTTAAAGACCTATTCAGGTGGGTAGGGCAAGGTTAAAAATAGAAAGGCAAGAATATCTACATCAGAGACATCAGAGACTGCACACTTCGGGGGAGATACACTTCACAGAATTAGCCCAGCCAAGTCACTAAACAAATAAGCAAATGAACAATGCTAACAAAAACGTAACAGCAACAACAAGAAGCCTAGGAAGATTCAGAAACCAGAGTTGTTATGATATATTATCTAAAATGTCCAATTATCAACAAAAAATTATGAGCCCTTCAAAGAAATAGGGGGAAAAACGGCAAAAACTCTTTAGGTGGGTAGCAGGTGTTGGACTTAACCAAGACTTCAAAGCAGCTATTATAAATATGTCCCAACAATGAAAGGAAACCACATTTAAAGAATTAAAGGAGACTGTAATGATAGTTCATCAAATAGCAAATATCAATAAGGTAGAAGAATAAAAACTAATATGTTAAATGATGTTCTTTGGTCAGTAAGAATGTATGGTTTTTGTCTTTTTATGTTTGTTTATCTGTATCTTCTAATTTTCTCCAACACATATGTATTGCTTTTAATAATAAGAGGTTATTAAAACATGCTTGAAAACTATTGCTGTAAACAACAGAGATTCAGAGCAAAATTTCAAACTAAATGTGCCATGATCAGATCCACCTGGCATATACAGACAGATTCTAAGGTCAAAGGTAGTGAAAACTCAGCTGTGTTTTCCCGAAGTTAAGTCTCTTCTAAAATACCAGTTAATGGAAGCCTGGTGGTAGGTGGCCAGGGGTGCGTGTTGGTGGGTTTTATGGCCACAGAAAAAGCAGGATGGCTAGAGAGGTTTCCTTTCCTACTTGTTTCCAACACTCCAGAAGCCATACTGCATTTGATGCCTACAAATCTGTCAAGAAAGCTGGCAGGGCAAAACATCTGATATGTTTTTATAGTTTCTATATAAATTGGAAAAAGTTAAGTCATAGACGTTTAGAAAGAGGATTGATAAGCTATCTTTTATTTGGTCTACTTTCCTAAAAACAAATCTGTCTTAAAAAGAAAAAGACCAAACTGTAAAGAATGGATTTTAGCCTCCTTAAAAATAAAATTCATAATCTAGATGTAATACTCATCAAACAGTGACTTTCTGTGAAATTGTAAGCTGTCTCCTTAAGCAGGTCTATCTCTGGTTGGAAACTTGAGACTTAATTCTAATAGATGAAATGTTTCACTTATAAACATGGAAAAATAGTTGCATTTTCACACTGCATGATACAAATGGGCACAGAAAACAAGTTTGTCATGTTTTAAAAATGCGGGATCTAAGAAATAGTGCATAAGACCCAATTCAAATTGTCAAAGAGTATACATAAGGAAAGGTTAGATAGTATGTCATTAAGTTCATAAATATGATTGCACAATAGGTACTTGTGTTACTGAATTGCCTTGTTGGTAATTGAGACTGGGAGGAAACATTTACTCTAGAGCTGAAAGTTTAACAAGAGTTCATGATTCATGGATAGCATGTAATGATATGGAAAAAATTTCAAAAATGGAAATTCTAAGACATTCCAAGGAAAGTAAGAACTTTCACCAAGTGAACTGATCTGGAAGGGGGTCAGCAGGAGGAAACAATTAGGTGTTTGTGTGGGCGTCTACAGGGCAACCACAGTGACCATGGTTTTTAACTTACTCTATTCTTGTTGCCTCTTTGACATTACCTATTTATTGGTTTGATCTTATCCTCATGAATAGTTGGCTTTGTCGGGGTAGCATAAACTTGAAAGCATAAATATCCTTAGGATCCTTATCTGCCACTCACCTGCTCCCTTTCTCTACTAGAAATAAACAATCTAGCCATTTGAAGCAGTTTCCAAATGCAGTTGAGCTCTCAACAATGCTTCCTTACTCCTTTTGTTTGACTTTCCACCTTGGTTGTTATATCAAGCGTCAGCTTTCCCTTATAGGTAACTCATTCACCAAACAAAATTAGGCCACCTGAACTCATCTACATCAAAAGATCTATTTATTTATAGCCACACCCACCCTTAACTTCTTCCCCCAAATTTCAAAAATGAAGTCTTCCTTTCCTCTTGGTTAAGGCAAGCCTATCCATCTGTGTTTTCAAATATATACTCTCCTATTTCTTCCTAGGCATTAAAGCAACAGTTATACCTCCCTCTCTTTTATAATCTCTATTTCTCCCTCTTAACTGGCTCAGCGTAGTATTGTAGTCAAGTACATCACAAGTGGACTTTGATTTGAATTCCAGCTCTACTACTTTTTTTTTAATTCCAGTATAATTAAAGTCCAGTATAAGTTCTATTATATTCAGGTGTACAATATAGCGACTCAGCAATCCTAAATATTACTCAGTGCTCATCATTAGTGTTCTTATTCCATCATTTATTTCCCCCCATTCCCCTGGTTCCCTCTGGTAATTATCAGTTCTCTCATTTGAATCTGTGTTTTTGTCTCTTTTTTTTCTGTCTTTGTTTTGTTCAGCTCTATTACTTTTTGACCTTGTAACTTGGAGTAATATTTAATCAAGCTGTGCTTCAGTTTTTATAGTTTGTAAAAGACAAAAAGACAGAAGTAGTCCCCATTTCATAAGTCCATAGTGAGAACTACATTAGTAATTACATATGAGGTATTTGGTGTAGTATCTAGGACCAAGGGCTTAATCAATGGCAGTAATTTTATTATTATCATTATTGACATTATCCTCAACCTGTGAATGTCTTTCTCATTTAAAAAACAAACAACACAGGGGTGCCAGGGTAGTTCAGTCAGTTGAGCCTCAGACTCTTGATTTCAGCTCAGATCATGAATCCCAGGGTTCTGGGATCAAGCTTCACATAGGGCTCTGGACCGAGCATGGAACCTGCTTAAGATTCTCTCTTTGTCTCTCTCCCTCCCCTTCCCTCTCCCCATCTGCCTCTCTCCCGCATTCTCTGTCTCTAAAAAAAACCCAAAAAACCACAAAACACACACACACACACACACACACACACACACACACACACACACACAAAACCCTATCAACACAAAATCTACGCTGGATGCTGTGCTCCTTTCTCTCTCTCTCTTTCACTCTCACTTCAGCTTTCTTCAGGAGAGGAGTCTCTGTTCTGTGTCTCCACCCCCTTACCTTCCGGGCACTCAGGGAGTTGTAGTCACCGGCTTGCCAGCACTTAACCAAACTAATAAATGGATGTATGACTAATTTCTCTGGCAGATTTTGATATTTTTCTCTTAACCACCGTTTTCCAGTAATTTGTTTATGATATATCTTGATGTGGTTTTGTTTGACCTGAGATTTGTTCACAATTTTGGATCTGTGAGCTTATAGTTTTCATGAAATTTAGAAAAATTTTAGATGTTGGTTTTTCAAATATTTTTTCTGCCCCCCTCTCCTTCCTTCTGTGATTAATTATTCATATATTTGGCCACTCGATGTCCACAGATCACTGATGTTCTCTTTTTTATCTTATACTCCTTTTTCTTTGTTTCATTTTGAATAGTGTCGATTGTTACCAAAACCTACCAATCTTTTTTTCTTTAGTGTCCAATCTGCTATTAATCCCATCCAGTGAATTTTTCATCTTAGATACTATGTGTTTCATCTTTAGAAGTTTAATTCAAGTCTTTTTATAACTTTCTCTTCTCGCATTATGTTTATGCTTCCTTCCACCTTTTCCCCAATATTAAAATATGTATAATATCTGTTCTGATGTCCTTGTCAATTAATTCTATTTCCATGTCTACTCCATTGTTTGATTTTTCCTGTCATTATAGGTCATATTTTCCTGCTTCTTTGCGTGCCGGACATTGTGAATTTTACGCTTTTGGGAAATGGATTTTTTTTATATTCCTTTAAATATTTTGGGGCATTGTGAGTCACAGTTGAGTTACTTGGAAACAGTTTGATCCTTTCAAGGCTTACTTGTAATCTTTGTTAAGGAAGTTCAGAATGATCTTTTGTTTAAGGCTAATTTGGCCCCACTACCGAATCAGTGCCCATATGTCAGGAGGTCTTTCTGTCCTGATTTGGCTCTATGTGAGTTCCAGATATGGTTCAACACCCTCCTCTCTGGGAGTTCTTTCTCCAGCCTCAGCAGTATCCTTACAAGCATGCACTGGCCAATATTCCTCTGCAGTTCTCTGGAGCTTCCTCTCTGTGAAACTCTGCCCTCTCCTCACCTATGTATTTTAGCCAACTTGGCCTCCATGAATCCCAAACTCTGTCTCCACAAATCAGCAAGATCACTTAGTTCTGCTTGGGGTCCCCCTCCCTAAGCTATCATTACTTGGAAACACTGAGTAGTGAGATGGAGCAATGATAGTTCTTAATTTATTTACCTACCCCCTCCCCTCAGAGATTACTGTCCTGTGCTATTTGTTGTCCAAAGTCTGAAAACCATCATTTCATCTAATTTGATTTGATCTTAGTTGTTTAAGGTAGGAGGGTATATCTGGTTCCTGTTACTCCATCTTCGTTGGAAATGGAGCCCCAATGACCTATTAATTATTATATTCAAATGACATTCCTCTGTCCTTAGATTACTTGATGATTTTATGCCATTTATTACTATTGACTTATCATTCCTGGAACTCTCTCCTCTTCCAGTTACTGTACTATATCATCTCATGGTTCTCTCTCTTACTCTTCTGTTTTCTTCTGCAGTCCTCCCTTTCAAAGTTGGTGTCCTCCAGGATTTGGTCCTTATCCTTTTCCTCTTTTTAAATTACTTACTTTCCCCAGGGCCTCTTATTTATTCCCATAGTGTGAACTACCGCCTACATGCTGATGGTCCCCAAACAGGGGAGTCTACATGCTGTTACTGGTCTAGTTAGAACTTGATTTGTTCAAGGGCCTTGTTAAGACTATGGGAGTTATGGTGAAAGAATAATAAATGTCTTCTTTGCCTAACACCTGGAATACATGAAATTGTTTCCTTAACACAATATCGACATTCAGGTATTGTGACCATTTTTTTTTAGAGAGAAATGTATTATCATGTGGCATTTTGTCTATAGATTTTGTTGAACCAGATATTGTCAGATAGTTTTATAGGATAAACAGAATCTGTAACTCTTTGCTGAGCATGTGGCAATTAGATAACCACTTCCTCTGACTTCAAGTCTTTTCTCCCTTGAATATGTCCTCCATGCTGCCAGCAAAACACAATTTAAAAACACAGTTTTCACCTTGCTTTAAACCCTTCAAAGGATCACCATCACCTTCAGGATTAACTCTAGGTCCATTAACATGCTGTTCAAGGGCTTTCATTATCTGGCAGTTGCCACCCTCTCCAAACCTATCTCCTCCCTTTCTAAATCTCCCGTGACCATTTCAGTTCTGGGTCATCTCCTGTGAATGGCAGAATGATGTCTTTCCCCTTCGCCCCCAAAGATGTGCACATCCTGATCACTGGGACATTTCTAGAGATATTTTACCTTACAGGGCAAAAGGGATCTTGCAGATGTGATTAAGAGTGTGGACCCTGAGATACGGAGGTTATTATGGATTATCTGGCCAGGCCGCAGCTACTCACAGGAGTCCTTAAAAGTCCTTAAAACCAGAGGAACTTTCCTGGCTGGGTTAGGGGGATGAAATGGAATGAGGAGGAAAGATTGGAAGTGTGAGAAGGACTTGACCTGCCAAAGGAACGGGGTCATAGGACAAGGACTCTGTGTAGCCTCAAGAAACTAGAAAAGGAAAAGAACCAGAAATTCTAGGAGAGACTCCCAAAAAGAATATGGTCCCACCTAAACTTTGATTTTAGTCCACTGAGGTCTGTGTTGGACTTCTGACCTACAGAATTAGAAGATAATAAATGTGTGTTGTTTAGGCCACTGCATTTGTGGTAATTGGTTAAGAGAGCAGTAGAAAAAGAATACAGTTCCCAACCATACCATGCCTTGCATGTTATATTCCCTTATCTTCAGTTTCTTCTCTCTCTTGTCTACTTGAAGAGCTCTTACTCTACCTTTGAAACATCTCAGTGGTCACCACCAGAGACACTGCCAGGCAGAATTTTTTTCCTGTCTTTTTAGATGCATTTGCTATTGTACTCATTATACACTATTAACGAAATAATGATTAAACATGTTTCTTCCCACCAGGCTGTGTACTCTTTGATGATGGAATCCCTACCCCTTTATTCATCTTCGAGCCCTAGCACATGGCTTGGTATCTTGTAAGTGCTCGATAGTGTTCACTAAACTGTTGTTGATTTCACCTTATCTTAAAACAAATGATGCAGTTGGAAGAACTCTTGTTCATTCACTTCCTTCCATTCCAACCTCCCCATTAGAGAAGGTGGGCATAAAAGAGGAACAGAGCAAGGTAACTTGGCCTGAACATAGACTCGAAAGAGCAGAGAATGTGCTGTACAAAACCAGCTGCCTCACCCACAGCTTCTCTCCTCCCTTCTGTGTGGCTGGCAGGGCGCACAGGATGAGCAAAGAGGCCAGGGACTGTTCTCCCACAGCTGTCTTGTTCCTCCTCTGGTGGCCCATCATAGAAATGCGAGGGGGAGGCTACAAGTGGCAAACAGGGCCTCCCAAGAGTTAAGGCATTAAGTGCAGTGGACACTGTGGATGAGTACTGCAACTGCTTAGCTATATGTAAGACTTCAAAGTTAAGTTATAATAGTTTTAAGATAACATGTGCAGCCAAATAAATAAAAAGCAGGCCTAAACACATACATGCTAAAGGGTGGCATTCCTTTAAAACACTCACATTTGTCCCCCTGAAACTACGATTACAGTTTTCCCTTGTTTAAAAATTTTCCCCTTCTCTTCCAAAGATCATGAGGAGAAATGTAGCAGGTTGGAGTGGCTGTGAACCTGGGAGGCAGGAAATGAGCCAGATTAAAACCCAGATGCCTCTTCAAGAGCTTCAAAGGGCGAACTAATGATTGAGAGCAAAGAACCTAACTGGGCCAGAGACATGAGAGGCAGAACATAACTGGAGTCAAGAAAAAGAGCCAGGTTAAAACCAGTGAATGATGAACGTCACAAAATAGGAACCAGAGGAGTAGGCATTGGGGGCAGGGGTGGCATGAACCCCAGAAAGGATTGTGTTGCTGGCTGATTCTGACCAATCAGCTTTCAGTCTTTCACATCCAGAGGTCCCACCTCTAGTGCACCTTTATAGATCTTGAGTTGGTTTAGGCAGTGAGAACCCCAAAACAAAGCTGGGGCCCTCAAAAGCCAGGGTATTTCTCACACAAAATTTGTGAATGTATGAAGGTCATGTCCACAGCTGGTCAATTGTTCATCTCACTTTGTAGTTCACAGACCAGAGCCGCTGCTCAGACCCTGCCATAAGGGTCTGTCATTGCAAATGTGAGTTGGATCCCAGGCCTGGCTGCTCTCTCTGCTGCCGGGTAGGTGTGGTCACCCACCCTTCAGACCTTCTCTGGTCTGCTGACAGCATCACCCCTGTCAGCTGGCTGCAGGCCAGGGATCCCCGGCTCTGGACCATAAGGTTACAGGTAAGGGACATAACCTCTCCCCACAACAAAGAAACTTGGGACTTCTGGTGCCCGCCTTCCTGTTTTGAAGATGCTTCTGCCCCACAGTGTTCTTGCCAGTATTCATAAGTAACAATTTATTTAGTGTAGACGCATCCAGGAAGCCACCGGCACCAGCAGCACCCTCCACTTCCCCTTCTAGCGGGCAGATTGTGATGGACAATAAAGCCTTTCACTGTTGATTGCAGAAGTGTTCTTTAAAAAAGAACAAAAACCCAAAGTTGCAGCTTGAATTTCCCCATTGATACCATAAAATGGAAACTTGGGAGCAGAATATGGGGTTGTTTGAGTTCCACTCTTGTTTTTTTCCTTTTTTTTTCCCAACAAGAACATTTTTTACTTGAAGCATACTTCAGAACACATGGTGCTAAAAGATATGTATAAAACATTTCATCCAAGAAAAACAGAATACACATTCTCCTCAAGTACACACAGAAGAATCCCCTGGTTAAATCACATAAAAAGAAATATAACAAATATTACAAATTTGAGAAAACTGAAATCATACCAGGTATATTTTCCAACCACAATGGTACAAAACTAAAGATTAGCAATAAAACAAAGCTGGAAAATCTACAATGTAAATATTAAATATTTAACATGTAAATATTAAACAACACACTACTACACCAGCAATGGGCCAAATAAGAAATCAAAGAGCAAATCAAAATATGTCTCTAAACAAAAGAAAAACACAATATTCCAAAATCTATGGGATGCAGAAAAAGCATAATGTTAGAGTGAAATTTATGCTATAAATGCTTGTATTAAGAAAAAAAGTTCAAATAAACAACTTAATATTATACCACCAGGAACTAAAAAAAGAAGAAACTTTGCTGAAATTTAATAGAGGAAGGAAATAACAAAGACATATCAAAAGTAAGTGAAATAGAGACCAGAATAAATAATAACATAACATTGAAAGCAATGACCAGTTTTTCCAAAAAAATAAACAAAATTGCCAATGCTTTAACTACATAAACCAGGAAAGAAAGAGAGAAGACTCAAAAGCCAAAGTGAGAAATGGAAGAAAAAACAGATACCACAGAAATACATAGTGTGATAAGAGATCACTATAAACAATTATATACTAAGAAATCAAATAACTTAGAAAAAAAAACAGATAATTCCAAAAACACACAGGTTACCAAGATTGAAACATAAGTCGTGAATCCAACAAGTAGGAAAGCTTCTTAGACCAGTAACAAGAGTGAAAGTTCAATTAGGAATCAAAAATCTTCCAGCACATAAAAGCCCAAGACCACATGGTTTTATTGGTGACTTCTATCAAACATTAAAAAAAAATAATAATGGCAATCAAATTCTTACAAATAATGGAAGAGAGGGAACACATTAAAAAATCATTCAATGAGGCCAGTATTACCCTGATACCAAAACAGGATAAAAACAATACAAGAACAAAAAAGTCTAGTTCATCTGATATAAGTATTGCTGGTCCAGCTTTCCTTTGACATCCATTTGCATTATAAATATTTCTCCATCCCCTTGCTTTCAATCTGCATGTGTCTTTAGGTCTCAAATGAGTCTCTCGTAGGTGAGTTCTGCTCTTGTTGATTCACTGGTAGGGGGCTTTAAATCATAGCAGGATATTTAGACAAACCATTTAATGTTTATTAAACTTACCCCAAGTATTTTATTCTTTTTGGTACTATTGTAAATGGAATTGTTTTGCAATATAATTTTAAATTGTTTGTTGCTACTGTGCAGAAGCCATTCAATTTTGTCCACTAAAATTATTAACCATGAAAATAGGGGCCAATCCTCATTACTCTGGTGTCAGCCTTTTTACGTGTTGTACAAATGTTTAAGTTAGGGCAGAATATCTTTGACCCCCTTGTTCACTTGATGTATCCTGAGCATCTAGAATAAACTGACACTGAAGTGCACAAAAATATTTAATAAGTGAGGCCATTATATCTCACACATTCCTCAATTAGAATACATATCTTGTCAGCGTTGAAGTCTTGCTCACATGTCTGTCCACCAGATGAAAAGTTCTCTCTCTGAAGGCCGGGATCATTCTAGTGCCCCAAGAACCTTGTATAGTACATGTCTGAAGAACCTATCAGTATCTAGCGGAGTGGGGGTGTGACCTGAAGGGTTGAACATACCACAATAGGAAATTTCAGTATATAACTTTCCCTCTCCACATACATGTGTGAATTGGGCTAAAATGATCATCAAGGGCATCACCACAAGAATATAAAGAAGTAAGTCTAGAAGGAATACCAGCAGCCTGAAGGGTGTTTGTGTGTGTGTGTGTGTGCGTGTGTGCGTGTGTGCACATGTGTGTAAAGGTAAGATGACATAAACCTGGTATTGACTGTGGGAGATTTATGGATTGGTTGACTGTATGTGGCATACCCTTTGTGTGTACAGGTTGGAATGGAATAGTGAGCACCTTTGAAGAGAACATTTGTCACACATTTTCTCCTGACAGCTTGCCACCTAGGACAAGTCTTAAATTCAACATGCTCTATCTCTGAGGATGGATCACTCTGCCCATAGTTGATATTAATAACTTCAGTAGATTAGTGGGCCAAATTTAAGTACCAGAGAGATTCAAATGCATAAATAAAGCAGAAAATCTAATACATGAATATTTGAATCCTAACAAAAACTCTTTAAAGGGCAAGATAATAGAATTTTTTAATAACTAAATGGATATCATAAAGTGTTACATTTAAACATAAGGTTAGATCCTAAGAATCTTCTTAGTTTATGTACTAATGTGAACCACTTAGTCACCTTATAAATTTTCTGAAATACTGTAATTGAATGGTAACAGATGGATAGCTATTACCCATGGCAATTATATAACAAATTATCCTGGAATTTCCTCAGAAAAGGGTGGAATATTCAGAAATTAACATAGTTTTCCAAGAAATCTGGTTTTTATGATATTCAGAGACAGTTTGTTAGCTTGCCTTCATTTTGGACAAAGGAAAGAAAACCATATAATACCACCAAGTATAACTTTAACTTTCTTCACTTGATACCAATTTTGATACCAAGCAAAGAAAAGTAAAAAGAAATGAAAAACAAAAAAGTTGAAAAATAGATTGTAACAAACATTTTGCCAAACACAGCTGTTTCCAGTTCACTAAGTCAACTATTACAAAATATTTTAATGTGCCTTCTGGCAAACACAAATAGCCTCATTTCATGGAAATGCCACATTTCCAATTATTTCTGATAGCTTGTAACAGTTTAAGGATATGCAACCGTTTCTACAGATTTTTTTTTCATTTCTACAGATTTCTATATCAGGAAAAGAAGGTAAGACACTACCTACTCTTTAAATATATATCAGATAGACCTTAATCCATATCATAACAGCATATTTCACAAGAGCAAACTAGTAGCCAATAGTATAAATACACTCTGCAGATGTTTTTAGTATGCACAATTTAAAAATGAAATTAGAGAATTAGTTGGCAACATTTAAAAATTGGTAGATTTTATATAAGAATGGAATTTTCAGCTTCTCGAAAAATTACTAGATTTGATGACACTGGATTCATATTCCAATATTGCAACAATCAATTGGCATTTAGCACAGGCTGACTTTCAGAGATACTAAAAGAGGCTGCCCTTTTTAAAAAAGAACAGTTTGCCCCACCCATGCAATGCATGGCCCATGTACTAATACCTAGGCTGTTCCAATCATTTATGTTACTTTTATGGACCTTATAGGCATTTGAGATTGGGGCTCTGTACATATTTTATGTTATATATTTATATATGAGATCTATCTATCTACCTATCTATATCTCAAGGTAGAAAATAGTCAATTGATTAAGAGAATGGCTCTATTTATAAAACTCTTGCACAAACTTTTTGGAATGTCATATTCCTTGGGGTTGTATCTGTCTCTTTTGCCTATCCGTGTAACTACCAGAGCACAAGGGTGTCTGACTGCATTATCTGAGATTTAGTACTTAACACTTTAAAATTTGAGATTTTTTTTTTGCTGTTTTTCCATTTCAACTCCTGATAATTTTATCAAATAAACTTGAATCTGACAATTTTTTAACTAGTTGAGATATTTAAAATTCACTTAAAATGAAATAGTTTATTATTTGGATGTTGAAATGTGTTTTCAGTTCAATAAAACACCATGGGACAAAAATAAGCTAAAAAGATTATGAAGACACTATGAAAAAATGTATCAGTCAGTAAATTTTGTTGGGGCCAAAAAACAGGAAACATTCAGTTAACATAAAGGACTTGTATTTTTTATTTCATTCATTCATTCAGTTCATAATAAGACCCAGGATTGGTACAGCTACCTCAGGCTAGCTGAGGTTACCTTCATCAAGGAACCAGGCTTCTCTGTGCCTGCCTCCTTGTCTTCATAGTCACAAAATGGCTGCTATCCCTGTGGAAAGTCAAGAAGCAGCAGAAAGGGTAAAGAGAACAAAGCCTCTTTTTTTTTTTCCCCAAGATTTTGCTTTCTTATTCAGGAAAGTCTTTTATTATTATTATTGTTGTTGTTGTTGTTGTTTATTGTTGTTGTTATTTACTTTTTAATTAACATAGAGGACTTTTAAAAAATCTACAAATATTATCCTTGCAGTTAATTATCCCTTTGGTCCTGTACTTTAGGACTTGATAAAAAAAATTATAATTTGTAAGGGAAGTGCAGATAATAAATTCCAAACAACTTACTCCAATAGTTATCATTTTAGTGGAAGTTTGGGCCAAATAGGAAGTGAACATCCAGTAATGCAGTCAAATGAGAAAATTATTTCCAGGCAAGTCAGGCACCAGCACACTAGGGATTCCAAGAGGGGATTTATAAGGACAAAAAGAATTTATTCAGAAATAGCATAATTTATGACTTGTGGTAGGATGGAAGACTGGAAGTTCCATTAAGGTAGGGACCAGGTCCATTTCTCCCATCACTATATCTCCAAGGTCTGCCCCATGTGGAACTCACAAATACTTGAGTAAGTGAAAGAAATAATACATGTGACTTCTTAGCAAATAGTAGTCTTTCAATAAATATTTACTAAATAAATGAGCAATTCCTGAAATGAATTGATTCAATAAATATTTACCAAGTGAATTAATACACAAAGTACAAATTAATCATTCTTCTTTTATCTCTTATTGAAAGTAATACTTGGGAAACAAAAGCAAAAATAAACTCGTGACTTCATAAAAAGTTTCTGCACAGTGAAGAAAAAAAATCAACAAAACTAAAAGGCAATTGATGGAATGGGAGAAGATATTTGTAAGTGACATATCTGATAAAGAGTCAATATCCAAAATCTATAAAGAATTTACCAAACTTAACACCCCAAAAATCAAATAATCCAGTTAAAAAATGGGCAAAAGACATGAATAGACATTTTTCAAAAGAAGACATACAGATGGCTAACAGGCACATGAAAAGATGCTCAACATCACTCAGCATCAGGGAAATGAAAATCAAAATTACAATGGGATATCACCTCACATCTGTCAGAATGGAGAAAATTAACAACACAGGAAACAACAGATGTTGGTGAGGATGCAGAGAGGAAGGAACCCTCATGCACTGTTGGTGGGAATGCAAACTGGTGCAGCCACTGTGGAAAACAGTATGAATGTTCCTCAAAAAGTTCAAAATAGAACTACTCTGTGATCCAGCAATTGAACTACTAGGTATTTATCCAAAGGATACAAAAATGCTAATTCAAGGGGTACATGCATCCCAATGTTCATAGCAGCATTATCAACAATAGCCCAATTATGGAAAGAGCCCAAATGCCCATGGACTGATGAATGGATAAAGATGCTTGTGTGGAATATCACTCACCCATCAAAAAGAATGATATCTTGCCATTTGCAATGATGTGGATGCAGCTAAAGAGTAGTACGCTAACCGAAATGAATGAGACAGAGGAAGAGAAAGAGAAATACCCTGTGATTTCACTCATATGTGGAATTTAAGAAACAAAACAAACTAGTAAAGGGGGAAAAAAGAGGCAAACCAAGAAACGGACCCTTAACTATAGAGAACAAACTGATGGTTACCAGAGAGCGTTGGGTGGAGATGGATGGGTTAAATAAGTGATGGGAAGGCAGCTATGCTCACCACTATATCACCAATGTACACCAGTGATGGGGATTAAAGAGTGCACTTGTTGTGATGAGAACCAGGTATTGTATGGAAGTGTTGAATCACTCTTTTGTACACCTGAAACCAATTTTACATGTATGGTAACTAACTGAAATTTACATAAAAACTTTAAAAAAATAATGCTTAACATACATTTATTTATTTATTTCTTGAAAGATTGCTATATGTTATGTGTTTTATGTATATTATCTCATTCAGTCCTCACAATTACCTCATGAAATAAGTATTATAATCCAAATTTTAACAAATATATTTTTAAAAATTTATTTAAAAAAATAAAGCTTTTATTTTAACAACAACAACAGCAACAAAACTCGAGGTGGTTGAGAAACTTGACCAAGGTCACAGCTGGTGAGAAGCTTTCCAGGGATTTGGCCACAGTCCTATTCTGTCAGTCATTTTTGTGAATTAAGGAAACTCAGAAATGAGTAGCATAGCCTTGCTGATGGCATGGAGACAATGTGAAACATTTAGAGAACTTAAGGTAATATAGATTGGCAGATATGAAATACCATGCAGAGGTGGATGATATCCATGAAAGGGTACTGTGTCAAATTGATGCTGTGAGGAGGGATGGGGGGAAGAAGACATACTAGTTAATTTTGATATCACTTATAGTGGGAAACCAAGAGACAGTAGTCAAAACTAATTATAAGAAAGAGGGAGGGGCACCTGGGTGGCTCAGTCAGTTGAGCGTCCGACTTGGGCTCAGGTCATGATCTCACCATTCCTGAGTTCGAGCCCTGTATTGGGCTTGCTGCTGTTTCAGTGCAGAGTCCACTTTGGATCCTCTGGCTCCCTCTCTCTCTGCCCCTCCTCCACTCACACACACTCTCTCTCAAAAATAAATAAAACATTTTTTTAAAAAGAGGGAAAAGGGTATGATATAATAATATGAATATAAAGATAACATTATAACAAAAGCACAGATCTTCCTAAATTCCAGAATCTATGTTATGAATAAAAACAGATATATGCAAATATAAAGGAAAGATAAACCTTGAAATAGAACTATATTATAGGAAGAGACAGGGATCAGGGTGGAGGGCCTGGGGATAAAAGTTAGAATTCTTTGAATATACTTTGTTTTGGGGAGATGGTGTAGAACAGTACCTTAACTATAAAATTAAATTGAAAAGCAATTCTAAAAATTGAAAACAAAATAAATCGATCAAACGTAACTATGTTGGTGCATTACTGTGTAATCATAAAATCATATAGGACAATTAGAGAAATATGAATACTGACTGGATATCTGATGATATTAAGGAATTTTTGTTAGTTGGGGGAGAATAATGATGGCATTGTGGCTACAGTTTAAGGGAGTTCTTGCCTTTTAGAGATACATATGGAAATGTTTATAAATAAAATTCTTGGATCATTTAGGGATTTGCTTCACAATAATCTGGAATTGGGTGGTGTAAGAAATGAGTGGGGGCTGACTCAAGATTGGCCATAAATTGAAGCTAGGTTATGGGCATTCGGGGTAATTGTATGATTTTCTTTATTTTTGTATAGGTTTGAAAATTTTCATTAAAGGGTTATATATTTCTTGATAACCAAAAGTACCAGAGTTTAGATATCCAAGTGAGTGTTGACCTAAAATACTTTAAAGGCTATCAACTTAATCCAAGAACTTTATGTTGTGTCTATATATAATTATATATTATAATAATCATTATTATACTTAATCATCAGAATACACAACTTTGCTTTGAAACAAAATCCCTATCAATTGGCTTGATTTCCTGTCTTAAACACCAAACTTAGCTCTACAGTGAGCTAAGAGGACCTTTCACTCTCCTTGAAACCCAAATCTATCCTCAGAGAATGAATACTTGCCAGCCATAGAGGTGATGAAAAGAACATGCCAAAGAATTAGAATAGACTATGTCAACTAGTTTAAAAAGAAAGCATAAAGGAATAAAATCCACATTTTGATACTTTGAATATGGTTCTGAATTTCTCATTAGAGACAACACCTTATTCCACAGAAGACAAGACAGTGTTAGCAATAATTAGTATCACATCAAAGGTTTTCATTGAGGGTATCCTTATCCTGAGCATTGAAAAACAGATGGTGTAATTATCAGTGCATTGCAAACTATCATGGATTTATAAATGGGTTATTGCAGACATGAATAGAATATTAGTCTTACACACAAACTTATGGGAAAATGTGAACAGTCTAAACCATAGTGCTTAGATGAGGTTTCAGTTTAAGAGTTAACATATGCATAATGATATATGCCAGAAAAATGTACTGGGGGACTTGAATATGCTCTCTCATTTAATTCTTCTAATAATCCTATGAGAGAGGTATGTCGCAGAGAGGCTATGCTCTAAGGAGAGAAACGAGGGTTCACATTTCCTGTGACTCCAAAGTCCTTCCTCTTTTCACTCTGCTGCTCTGCCTCCTGCCATGTTGGCTAGAATCAGACACAACACTGACAGGCCTAATAATAACTAGTGATAATTTATTATCTTTAAAAATGCAAATTTCAAACAAATAGCCAGCATCACATTTAATTATAGAACACTGGAGGCATTCCCATTAAAGTCAGAAATAAGGTAAGGAAGGGTACCTGATAAAAGCATGGTCATTGAATATGATTCAGAAAATGTGTGCCAAGGCATTTAGACAAGAAAATGATGTGTGTATATGTGAGAAAGAAGAAACAAATGATCATTCTTTACATCTGATAGAAATGCCTACATGAAAAATACAAAATAATGTTATAGTGAAATTAGGTGACCATTTATAAAACAAATTAAAAAAATATAGCTTTCTTTTTTAAATTAAAAAAAAATTTTTTTTGAGAGAGATAAAGTGCAAGCGGAGGAGGGGCAGAGTGAGAGAGGGAGACACAGAATCTGAAACAGGCTCCAGGCTCTGAACTGTCAGCACAGAGCCCGACACTGGGCTCGAACTCATGAACTGTGAGCTTGTGACCTGAGCCAAAGTCGGATGCTCAACTGACTGAGCACACCCAAAATATAGCTTTCTTAATAAGAAGCTTGAAAACATATTGAAGAAACGATCCCATTTGTAATAGCAATGGGAAAGATAAAAAATCTGGAAATAATCATTAAGAATGTGAAAATCTATATATAGAAAACTACTAATACATAGGGAAATGTAAAAGCAGATTTGAACAAATGTCCTAGGATGACAAAAATACTTTAAAAGAGGCCATTTACCTCTGAATTAATCAATAGAATTTTAGAACATAAAAGATGATTATAAAGTACAGTTGAAACAATAAATTTTATAAAAGGAAGACTGTTAAGTGTGAAATCTCCCTTTCAGACTGAAGATGTATTATAAACCTATGAGATTTAAACAGTATGACAGTAGCACCGGAATAGAGTACTGCTTTATCATTGTAACCAGAAAATAGCTTGTTTATGCATAACTTAATATACAAGTTCAAGTCACTGCAAGGAAAAGATGGAATTCATCAACACAGTGTATTGAAAGAACAAAATTAAACATTTGGGGAAAGAATAAAGCCAGGCCCCTATCTCATATTTTACTTAAAAATATATTCTAAAGTTTTAAAATCAAAACAAAAAATGAAACTATAAAAATAAGAACAAAATACACATGGATATTTTATATGATTGTAGTGTTGTGAAGGAATCACAGGGAAACAACTAATATAAGCACACAACATCTAAAGACTTCCACATATCTACATACACACTTAAAAATCAAGTGTCAAACTTGAAAACAGTGTGCAAACACTTGATATACAAAGAGCTAATAACACAACTTTATATATAAAAAAAAGTTTTAGAGGTCAAAAAGAAAACCACCACAAAATGACTAGTGATCATAAAAATATGTCACTAAATATAAGACCAAATGACTGATAATTACATGAAAAATTGCCTAACAATCCCTTTCTCAAAGCAATTCTGTTTCTTGGTAAGTGCCCATTCAGGTGTATGCATAAGTACCCCAAGAAACATACAAGAACGTTCAACTACCATTATTAGCAATTGATGAAAATTGGAAACACCCCCAATTTCCATAGGCAATATAATGGATAAGTAATATTGGCATAAAAATAGAAAAATACATGCAAAAATATGAATAGTTCTCACAAAATATAACAGAGTGAAAGAAGTCAAACACAAAAATACATTTTGTACGATTCTATTTACATCAAATTTAAAACATAGGTAAAATAAAAAGTATGGTGTTCAGGGATTCATGCTTAAGTGATAAAACTATGAACAATTAAAAAGGATTATAAAAGTCACAGTAGCTACTACAGGTAGAGTGATAGGCTATAAAGGGAATTTCTGGGAGCTGGCAACATTTTATTTTTTGACCTGGGTAGTGGTTGAGTATTTGATTTAACTTATACCCTTATATTTTAGACACTTTAACATAGGTGTATTACGGTTCAAAATTTTAAAAGATTAAAAACTATGTAGAAGATGGTCTATTTTTTTTATAAAATTACACATTCAGAAAAATTATTTGAAA
Source organism: Prionailurus viverrinus (assembly GCF_022837055.1). Taxonomy (NCBI): domain Eukaryota; kingdom Metazoa; phylum Chordata; class Mammalia; order Carnivora; family Felidae; genus Prionailurus; species Prionailurus viverrinus. The sequence continues at coordinate 82,036,883 of NC_062562.1, read as the reverse complement.
TAGTCCAAAATGTTAACAGAAGTATTATTACACTTAACAACAAAAAACCCAAACAGCCCAATTCAAAAATGAATAAAGGACCTGAAAATTCCTTTCTCCAAAGAATATAAATGGCAATAGGCACATTAAAAGATGCTCAACATCGGGGCGCCTGGGTGGCGCAGTCGGTTAAGCGTCCGACTTCAGCCAGGTCACGATCTCGCGGTCTGTGGGTTCGAGCCCCACGTCAGGCTCTGGGCTGATGGCTCGGAGCCTGGAGCCTGTTTCCGATTCTGTGTCTCCCTCTCTCTGCCCCTCCCCCGTTCATGCTCTGTCTCTCTCTGTCCCAAAAATAAATAAACGTTCAAAAAAAAAATTAAAAAGATGCTCAACATTACTAATCACTAGGAAATACAAATCAAAATCACAGTGAGATATCACTTCACACTCATTCAGATGGCTAGTATTGAACAGATATCTGTACACCCATTTTTGTAGCCTCATGATTCATTAAAGCCAAAAGGTGGAAACAACTCAAATGTCCATCAACAGAGCAGTAGATAAACAAAATGTGATATACATGTACAAAGGAATATCATTAAGCCTTAAAAAGAAATGATATTCTTTCTGATACACGCTACAACATGAACGGACCTTGTAGACATTATCCTAAGTGAAATAAGCCAGGTACAAAAGTACAAATATTGTATGACTCCACTTACTTGAGATACCTCGAACAGTCACGTCCATGGAGACAGAAAGTAGGACAGTGATTACCAGGAGTGGGACAGCGAGGAGTGAGGATTTACTGTGTAATGGGTACGGAATTTCAGTATGGGGTGATGAAAAAGCTCTGGAGGTGGATGGTTGCACAACAGTGAATGTACTTAATACCACCGAATGTACATTTAAAAATGGTTCAACTGGTGCATTTAGTGTTATGGTTATTTTACCATGGTAATAAAGAAGTAGGATTATAATTTTCATAGACATTTCTATATTTTCTAATCTTTTTTACAGTAAGCAAGTGTTTTATTTGTAATCAGAAAAAAAGTTTTCAGAAAAGGGATTTAAAAAAAACTGGTCACGTGCCTTCTAGAATGCAGCTCTGGGCAGGGTCGGGCACAAGATGGTTTTTTTGTGGTTGTTTTTTCTTTTTCTTTTATTTTACTTACATCCAAGTTACTAAATATATAGTGCAATAATGGTTTCAGGAGTAGAATTTAGTGATTCATCACTTACGTTTAACACCTAGTGCTTATCACAACAAGTGCCCTCCTTAATGTGTATCACCCATTTAGCCCATTCTCCCACCCACCAGCCTTCCAGCAACCCTCGGTTTGTTCTCTGTATTTAAGAGTCTCTTATGGTTTGCCTCCCTCTCTGTTTTTATCTTACGTTTCCTTCCCTTCCCTATGTTCATCTGTTTTGTTTCTTAAATTCTACATATGAGTGAAATCGTATGCTATTTGTCTTTCTCTGCCTGACTTATTTCACTCAGCATAATACACTCTAGTTCCATCCACATTATTGCAAATGGCAAGATTTCATTCTCTTTGATCGGGGCACAAGATGTTTTCAAAAAATAATTATCTTAAGAATTTATACTCTAAAGCCAGACAATACAAACAAGCATAGACAGAAAGACAAGTGGGAAAAAAATTATGGATACAGATTTGTATATGTTGGAGAAATTGTCTGAATCATTTTCATGCCCAGCAAGGCATGTGAATAGCACATATGGGAATTCCCAATTCTTTTGAAAGACCTGAAGAAACCGTATTGCTTTCTAAAATCCCAGCAGCATTGTACTAGGAAAGTTTTAATATGGGTAAACTATATTTTAGTGGCATTTTTCTATAATCTAATGACAAATTAAGAGTACTATACACATCAATCCAGAATTTGCTGGAATAGCTAGTTGGGAAATTGGAAGACCTGAGCAGCCTTGGTCGGGTTTGGACAGATCATTTAGCTTTTCCTAGACCTGTTCACTCATCTGTAAAATGAAGGCGTTGGTCTTGATAACATGAAACGTCATTTCCTGAGGTTTTGTGGCACGGTGAAAAGCTTGCAACAGCAGTTTAATATTAAAGTTCCTCTAGTAAACACTAAACACTATTTGTTCTAAATATTCTATATCAATTGCTGGAGTATATATTTAGTATATGCACCTTCCCCCTGACAATGCTATTTTGCTATTTGCTGTAGTACAGGTGTTCCAAAATAGGAAAAACTCAAGAAATTACAAGGAATTAAGTTGTTATGAAAGCAAACGCTTCCACAACAAAACTCCTTTAAACATTTGGAAGTTGGATATGCTGACTAAAAGCTCACACTGTTTGTTAGGTTAAGCTGTTTGGAACTCGTATGTCTTAAAAGTTTATTTAACTTTGCGGATGGGCATCATAACAATGTAATCTGGAGCAACTACTGACACGCCTGGCCACTGTCAAAATGATGGAGGAGGTGTTCAATCATGAGGCCCTAATGCTCTGATTCCAACTGTATCCTATTTGTTCTCTCAGTATCCACTGCAGAAAGGAAAATCCTGTAAAATTAGCTTTACATGTGGATTTAATAATCTTCATTGAACGAAATATTGTGATACATTAAACAAAAGATCCCACCATGATGCAATTTCTCTCTCTTCATCCCCCGCTCTAGTCTTTTTTTCTGTTTCTTTGTCTCTGTCATCTTTATCCCACCACCTCCATCTCTCAGAGCTCCACTTTATTCCACGACACTATATTTCTGTCTTCTATGTTTGGGTGGGAATTAGAGGGGAAAATTATAGAAGATGAGCACATAATAAGCAGCAGATGTTAGCTATTTGTGGAGCAGGGAGGAAGAGCAACTTAAACTTGGCCAAGATTCTCCGAGTCAGGCCAGGCTCCTCTTCTGGTGCCTGCCCTAGAAAGGAGAAAAGTCAAATCCCCCAATCCATATGCTGTTTCCCCCTTCTTACCCCCACTGCTTCACACTACAGAAGCAAAGATATAAAAAGGAGGGGAAAAAATAGGAGAGGAGCAAATGTAAAAAGCAGAAAGTTTTAATATATTTACCTCTTGTGCTTTTATATTTTCAGTGCTATGGTTATATCTATTCTGTGCATTCTGCAGACTTTATAATTTATTGAATTGATAAACCCTACAGTCATTAAATAAGTTTTAGACCTAGGGAAGCTACATGTGCTATTTGTATGGGGTATGGTTTTCTCTCTAAAACCCCCTTTGTTCTAAACACTTTTTCTGCTTGGTACACAGAAGATTTTGGAGTGGTGGTAGTTAGGGAGATGGGTTAAGAAGCAAAGAAATAAGCCTAATAAAGGGGACAAACAGGAAGCTCTTTTCTCTACCTAGACAGCATATATCCAAGGTAGCAGTGGTTATTTACAGACACTATACAACCTTTGTGGTCTAATTTGGAAAAAATGACTTGAAAAATGGCCATCTCAGGAGTAGCAAAAGGAGAGGCCAGTGCTATGGCATAGTGAGAGGGATTGGGGTGGGGGGGCGGGATTCAGAAAAGGCAAGTATGTTCTAAGGCCAAACACATTGCCTTTGTCCAAGGCTGGCTCTGGCTTGGAACATATTCTTCAGGTTAAAGCTCTACCAAGTAAGGAAGTGTCTGTTTTTTCACCCTTATTATCCCTAGGGCCCAGTACAGAGCATGGTTCCATAAATGCAAAATAAGTATTCATTGGATGAATAGCTAAAACGAAACAGATCTTCATAGTTTTCCATTGTAATTAATGATTTAATTAAAGGATGCTCTGTACTTAGGTTTATATTTTAATGATTTGCTTTCCTATTATATGGCTTCTGATGAACAACATTTAGAATCATAAACTATTACAGCTGAAAAGGGCCTTAGTGATCCCTAACTTGACTTTCTCATATTACAGACTTGGAAATGAAAGCCTACTTAAGTGGCAAGAAAGCAGAAGTTTCCTCCCTAAGAACACAAGTTCCATAACTACCATCCTAAGGTTCTTTTCACTGTATCATGACATGCTATTTTTGAGATGATCACAGTAACGAATGAAAATTTAGTTTAAATTTATATGTGGCTGACAACTTTTATGCCTGTTTTTTCATCTTTTTGTGTATAAGCAATTGTTGCAGCTAAACTTTGTATCAGTTGCCAAAACACATGCCTATCTTTTGTACATACAAACATAGTCAAAACAACTTTGTATTAAATACACAAGCAAAGGAAAGCTGTGATAAATAATAGTGGGTACTTAAACATAAACAAAATAAGGGACAAGCAATTTTACATCTGTTGATAATGATCTAGAAGTAGTTTCTTCTACCCTGAAAGATTTTCACTGAAAAGAACAGGAAATGACTCAAATCACAGATATTACCAAACTAGAAGCAGAAAAAGAAATAAACTAAATAACATAATGCTGTACCTTAGAATGCTATATTGTAAATGCATAAAAAGATTTCCAAAGGACTTGGATGAACTGTCAGTGTTTCAATATGTACTGTATACAACCTTTAATCCATTTCATAAATTTTCTTTACTTACCAGCACCATACAAGACACCTTTAAGTTAACCTTTATTGAGAGAGTTCATGTGTTGTCATATATTTCATAAGATAAACTTGAGTTCTTTCAAAAATGAGTCTCAGAGTAAAGGTAGACATTTAAAAGACATGTATTCAGCATGAAATTATTCAGTTAGTGTGGAATTAGTTTAATATCTTCATTTTTCCATAATGATTTAATTATTTAAGATGCACACTATTCTGACGAATGAACTAAAATATTAAACTAAATCCTTGGGGCGCCTAGGTGGCTTAGCCAGTTAAGCATCTGTCTTGAGCTCAGGTCACAATCTCGCAACTCATGAGTTCGTGCCCCACATCAGGCTCTGTGCTGATGGCTCAGAACCTGGAGCCTGCTTCGAATTCTGTGTCTCTGTCTCTCTCAGCCCCTCCCCTGTTTGTGGTGTCTCTCTCTCTCAAAAACAAATAAAAACATTAAAAACTAAATAAAATAAATCTTTAAGCTAAATTTTATGATTCAACTTATATTTATATACATTATCTAATAACATGATATATATATATAACACAACACATACATGTGATGTATGTTTATACATGTAATATGTTATATAAAAATTTAAATATTATTTTTAAATGCCAAATAAAGACAAAAAACAATAACCCAAGGGGAGCAAGGTAATACCTGAAACAGGTAATACCAAATTAACGTTCTCAGCTTCGAATGAATGTACAGACATTTCCAAGGATTTAAAGCTCTGGATTTTGTAGCAATATACAGTCAGTCCTCATTATTCGTGGATAGTGTATTTGCAAATTCACCTACTCATTAAAATTTGTTTGTAACCCCCAGATAATACATGTGGCTTTTGGGGATCATTTGCAGACATCCCTAGAATGGTGAAGCTCTGCTGTCTTGCTTCAGCTCTCATGGTGTAAACAGAATCCTTTCGGTGGTCTAAGTGTCACATTTTGTTTTGTTTCTTGTTTTCGTTTTTTAATTTTTTTTAATGTTTATTTTTTGAGACACACACACACACACAGAATCCAAAGCAGGCTCCAGGCTCTGAGCTGTCAGCCCAGAGCCCGATGTGGGGCTCGAACTCACAGATGGCGAGATCATGACCTGAGCCGAAGTTGGATGCTTAAGTGAGCCACCCAGGCACCCACCCCTAAGTGTCATGTTTTTTCACACTTTTGTGCTCCTAAGCTTAGTGCTGAAGTGCTGCCTAGTGTTCTTAAGTACAAGAAGGTTGTGATATGTCTTACGGAGAAAATACATGTGTTAGATAAGATTCCTTCAGGTGTGAATTATAGTTCTGTTGGTCATGAGTTCCATGTTAATGAATCAACAATATGAAAGAAGATGTTTTTAAACAGAAACATGTTTAAAAAAAGGTTACGTATTGATGGCTTGATAAAAGTACCATGACTAGAGGTTCACAGAAACCTAACCTAGTATGTCCCCTGGGAACAGTGACTTTGTAGGACATAACTACCAGAAATAATGGGAGACAAAGAGAAGATGCAGAAAGCCACAACTGGGGGAGGAGGGACACATAATTTGATTTTCATGATTTCTTTACCATGCTTTTATTGTTTGTTTTGTTTCAGGAATATGAAAAGAAACAAGATGTATTTTCAATATAGAAATAAAAATAAATACATTTTGTTTCTCCAACGTTGGTTATATGAAGTTTCCTAAGTGTCTGGAAATTAGATGACAGCAAAATTAGATGTCATGCCCCATGGATCTCTTCAATCCTTTATGATCCCTGGCTTGGTGGGTGGTATATGGTAAAAAGAGATACTGTTGATAGATGACAACTGATGGATATCTCAAGACTTCCATGGAATATTATAGTTTCATAAAATTCTAGCCTGAGGAGCCCTGAATACCCCACTGAAGATCTGGGCCATTAGCACATCAGATAACTGTATATATTCTGTAGTCTTCTAAAGAGTGGACCCTTGTTTGTTTATGCCTTATATTTCTTTTGAACCAGAACCCTTAAGAATTCACATAATGGATCTTTCATGGTAGGTCCGTACTAGAGGGATTTCTAGTCTGCATCTATGCTAGTGAGGTACTTGCAAGACAGACCAAAGAAACTATCAACTCTTATTCTAGTTTTAACCAAAATCAGGCAATTCTTGATCTCTCTATGGGTTGCTGAAATCAGGGCTTTGTTTTAAAGTTCTGTGAAATTTATAATGAACAAGGACTAAGACCCCAAAAGAATATTAAAATAAACATTATTTACTGTTGACATTTCAAATCAAGTACTTTCAAAAGTGAATGTTTAAACATTTCTTATCATAAAAACATGTATTCCCTAAAGAATAATCAAAGGCTCTTGAATTTAATACATAAGAAACTACAAATATGTTAATACATGTAGTATCAGTGAAAATATCTCAATGCTATAAATAATGATTGTCATTATATTCCTTTGGTACAAATAGAATCAAAGCGTTCCCGTAAAAAAAAAAAAAAACGTATTATAGGAAATGGAAATTTACTTTTGAAATCTGATCCAAATACAGTAAATGCAGATCCTCCCTTGAATATACTTTGAATAAGACAACACTAAGGAAGTCTGAATAGAAACCCCACCATATGTCGGTGCTAAATAATTTGTTTAGATTTGAAAAACAAATCTCTAAATGGGCATCATCTGTCAGTTCTGGGTTGAGGACAGATGTGGGGTTGGAGGGAAGATTCTGATGCTGCTGTGGAGAATGAGAGGTGATATTCGAGTCGGGGAAGACTGGGCATGAGAAAATCCAGGAAGACTTTCCAGCAAAAGGGAGGAGGCAAAAGGTCAAGGTCAGATGGTGGGAATTCCATAGGATTGGACAAAAGTTTTTCAAGCTTTTGATTATCTGATAGCTAGCTGCCTTCTTGAAAGCCTCTCTGCTGGTCTTCACGACACTGCACTCTTCTGGTTCCTGTCCTGTTTCTTTGACCATCCTTTTGGTATCTGTGGTTTCAAACTGATACCCACATTTATTCTGTGATGATTTCATACCTAGATGTCCAACTGTTTGGTAGATATCTCTAATTAATGGCTTGTCAATGTATTCCAAACAGAAGTAATACTTCTACACTCTCCCCAATCTACTGCTCCCTTCCAGTTGTCATTGCCACATTACTTAACTTCAACCAGAGTCGTATTTCATAGTTCTCCTTCTCCCCCCCCCCCCAACTTCTGATCAGTTATAAGCTCTCATGGCTTCTATCACTGCTTGGAAATAATGTCTGCAATGCCTTGACCACCCCTCCTGCCATCACACTAATACCTCTCATCTAGAACTCCCATTTCCTACTGGTTTCTAGTCGAAGATTCATCCCTAAGAATGGACCTGGGGTGGGGGGTAAGGTTCCTACTGTTAACTAACATTTGACAAATGCAGCATACATCACTTTTCTCTTGACCAGCCATAATACACTTTAGTGTATGACTGATATTTCTCAGAACCGCTTGTCCTGGGGCTCTATTTTCATATTACATTCATCAACATCTAGTTATTCACGTTCCAGAAAACACACTTTGGGAAACAATGGCTTGAACTATAAAAATGGCCTCTAAACTGCTCTCCTTGCCTAAACTTTCCCTTTCCAGTGCATCGAGTATTTCACTGATAGATTAATTTCTCTAAAGTACTTAACTCATTACAGTATTCCCTTGCTCAGAAACCTTCAGTGGCTCCCCATTGATCTAAGCAGTGATGAAGCACCAGGTTCCCACAACGTGGTACTAATGTACCTCCCAGTGTTATCCTTTCCCCCTACATGGCAGTGTGGCATAGGAGAAAACACATGAACTTTGGAGTAAGCTCCAGGTTCTTAAAAACTATAAAACAGGCTTTGAGTCCTTTCTTTGCTCATCTGCAAGTGCACTTAGTAACTGCAGAGATGGGAGGAGGCAGCGAGATAGTGAACATTCTCGCATAATTGTAGCACATACTCTCTGGCCCCATGGGTTATAGACTCACTAGGCAGGTTGAACCTCTGTCATGTTGTAGTCACCTAGTGTCTTCCTGCAGTAGTGACCAGTGATGTTTTAAACTGAGAACACAGAGGATCACCTGCCAGTGTCAATGAGAACTGATCAGTAAATCAGTACCTCTATCTGGGGAATTTTTTTACGGGTCCTGAAGGAGCCAGTTCCCACAGAAGGTCCAAGCTTTTTAGGTGGAATGTGCCACTGGCGCTTGGCTGGGGTGGGGGTGGGGCGCAGGGCCCAAGAATCAGCAGCGATGCTTGAAAAGCAAATCTCCAATTCAAACAGATGAAACAAAAGCCCACTGCAAGAGTCAGAAAGCTGCACTTTTATTAGATTCAGAAACTTTTTTTTGAAAGTTTATTTATTTATTCTGAGAGAAAGAGAGAGAGAGAGAACATGCAAGTGTGTGAGCAGGGGAGGGGTAGAGAGGGAGGGAGAGAGACAATCTCAAGCAAGCTCCATGCTGTCAGTGCAGAGCCCAATGTGCGGCTTGATCTTACGAAGCATGAGATCATGACCTGAGCAGAAATCAAGAGTTGGACGCTTAACCAACTGGGCCGTTCAGGCCTCCCCAAAACTTTTAAAAGTGCTTATGATTTACTTCAAAGTCCAACATGAAGAAAATACAAGCTCCTCAACACCCCTGCCTAAGAAGGAAAAAGGAATTTTTGTTTGATTTGATCACTAGCATAGTCTAAGTGCCTCAAATGGTGTCTTGCATGTAGAGGATGCTCAGTTAATATGATGGAGGGATGGAGGGAAGGATGGAGGGATGGATGGAGGGATGAATGGATGGAGCAAGGGATGGAGGGAGGGATGGATGGAGGGATGAATGAATAGTTGGATGAATGGGTGGGTGGTGGATGAATGAATAAATGATTGAATGGATGAGGCCATGGCATGCATTTTATATACAATCTAGTAGAGCACTGAATATATAGAAGATCCTTAATAAGTAATTGGCTAAATATATCGATTGTATCCCTAACCAGATAAGGGCATTTATAAAAAATAATGTACCTTAAACTAAATATTATTCCTATATATTTCTAATTTATAAAACATTTTCTATATTATCTATATTATCATTATTCTCTTTCTTTTAAAATTATTCATTCATTTATTTCTCCCCTCACAACATGGGAGTGTCAGAGCTTAAAAGCGGGTGAGGAGAGAAAAATGAAATTAAGAGATTAATTAGAAGGAGGATGTGAAGGAGATATTTGGCCAAATATCACAGCACAGCACAGGAACCAAATCTCAGTGAAGTTAATGATCTGTATATTCAAGAGCAGGTAGATCCAGGGCTAGAATCCATGTCTTCCAAGTATTCAGGAATAAACACAATCGCCAAAGTGTAAAGTGAGCCTGACACACTTAGAGAACATAAAGAGTTAGGGTGACTAGGGTATCTGGCTGGAATGAAGGGGATATATAGAAAAGTCATAGGAAATCAAATTAAGGAAATAACTATGAGATAGATTACAGAGTACCTTAAAACACAATAAAGAATCTAGATTTTTATCCATGTCAGTTATTTTTGAAATTATTTTTAAAGCAAAAAATATCCTTTTTAAAATAAGAAACCTTATATGAGATGCCAATATGCAAAACATCTAAAAAGGAGGTGGTTTCTCCCATTGGAACTATTCCCTCCTTCCTGCCTCTCAGCCTCTGAGGAGAAAAGGTTGAAAATTGATAAAAGGTTTAAACCAAGGAAAGTCATGTAGACATTTCTACTACGCTAGGCTAGGCTATGGCCAAAGGAATAGATAGTAACCCCTTTCTACCAGTTTTCTTCTGTTTTTCAAATAGATGAAACAAAAGTGCATGGCATGAGTCTGAAAGCTGCACTTTTTGCCATATTAACAAAAAAATTTAAGTGCTTAGCATTTCACCTGAAACTCCAACATGAAGAATATACAGAATCCCCGATGACTCACCCCATTCTACAAAGGAAAAAAAGACCATTTCCATTTTTGTAAACTTTCTGTTCTTCAGTCTGGGTAACTAGCACATTAATTTTTTTTATCTTTAAAAGCTAGTTTTTCCAGGGGCGTTAAGTACAATTTATTTCAAGCATAATTATTTTGAAATCCAAGATTTTTCTGGTGCTTCATAAACTAAATGGTAAAAGTGAAACTTGAGGAATCTGTACACCCAGGCAACCACAGTAATTCTGATGCGTATTATTTTGAGAATAAATAACAGGTTTTGGCAAGCTGCGTGTAAAGAGGACAGTCTCCTCTTCCTCTGTGATTCTGAAACTGGTGATGCAAGCGCTCCCGCCCTTTTCTGAGAACACAGAAAACCTGACTCAGGCAGGCAGCTGCGGCTATTAAAACAGCGCCGGCCCGCACGCGTCCCTGCTGGGGTGAGGGCCACCGCCGCTGCCGAGCAACGATGAAGCTAGCCAACTGGTGGGGGCTGAGCTCGGCTGTCCTTGCGGCTTATGGCGTTTTGGTTGTGGCGAACAATGAAACGGAGGAAGTTAAAGATGAAATGGCCAAGGATGCCTGCCCGGTGAGACTAGAAAGCAGAGGGAAATGCGAGGAGGGGAGCGAATGCCCCTACCAGGTGAGCCTGCCGCCACTGACCATTCAGCTCCCGAAGCAGTTCGTCAGGATTGAGGAGGTGTTCAAGGAAGTCCAGAACCTCAAGGAAATGGTAAATAGCCTCAAGAAATCTTGCCAAGACTGCAAACTGCAAGCTGACGACAGCCGAGACCCGGGCAGAAATGGACGGCTGTTACCTAGCCCAGGAGCGCTAGGAGAAGCTGATGACAACAGAGTTCGAGAATTAGAGAGTGAGGTTAACAAGCTGTCCTCTGACCTAAAGAATGCAAAGGAAGAGATCGATGTGCTTCAGGGTCGCCTGGAGAAGCTCAACCTTGTAAATATGAACAACATAGAAAATTATGTTGACAGCAAAGTGGCAAATCTAACATTTGTAGTCAATAGTTTGGATGGCAAGTGTTCATCTAAGTGTCCCAATCAAGAAGAAATACAGTCACGTCCAGGTATGTATAATGTCTTCTTACCATCTGTTCATGAATATTATATAGCTAGACAGGATCTATAATCATTAACTTTTGCAAAGAAGTTAGACAAAGGACAGATGAAAGAAATTAAGCCTTTTATTCATCAAGGTAGTACAGGAAAAACTAATATCTTTGCAAATGTGACCACAGAAACAAGACTTAATTACAAAAATCATAATTCTGTATCCATTAGAAAGCACTTTCAATTTCAAAGCTCTTGTTTGTTAATGCCAGAGCTACACACAAACCAAAGTAGAGAGATATTATTTCTTAATATTTTACTTCATTTCACTTATCTATCTCCTCATTGAAGTGTTTGAAGACAACACAGATAAGGCAGTATTTCCAGCTGTGCTTTGTTCATTGGAAGTCAGTTTCCTGTGGTTGGCTGACTGCTCCTCTCATGTGGCCACAGGAAATCTTTGCAAGATTTTAACTTATCTGCCAATCATAATCCCAAATATCTAGTGAAAACAGATTTTATAAATGGAATAAAAGCAGCTATATGGCTTCTTGTGTGTGCAAAACTTTTTGGTTTAAGTGGCACAAAAACATTTTAAGGGGAGAGTTTTGGCATGACAGAAGACCACAAACTTAGTTACCTACTGTGCCCACAAACTTGTAGCTGTGGCACTGGTTCCTCCAAGTGCTGGCTTTCCACCTGATTCACTGCTGCTGATGGTCTTGTTACACTTTGGAAAGCCATCTCTGCATTAGGACCTCCACTTACCATGCATGTAAGGTTGAAGGGATATGGTGCCTGGATGGAGATCACATTCATTTGGAACAAGCACCTCATGTGTGCTCCATCCCCAAGGAATCTGCTAGGGATCTGAAGGTGGGGCTTTCAAGAACCACTGTTGCTAATACTCCTGCCAGCCCGTATCTGAACATACCCTGAATGGCAAGGCAGAAGTTCACATCTCAGGTGACATCCCTGGGTGCACACTAGATTTGCTGCTGCATGGCAGCTTGTAATGATATGAACAAAATTCTACCGTCTATTTTTATACTAAGAGTTTAGGGGAAATGTTGAAATACTTTGAGTTCTAAATACACATGAACAGATTTTGTTTTGATTTGAGTAGTAACTTACTTTATCTGGCCCAAATCCTTATAAAAATTATCTAAGAGTAAATACCTGTATTTTATTCCTACAGAACCATCCTGAACATAACCACCTGTTGTTCTTTTCTAGAAACCAAACATGTGAAACACTGGCTAAATACGTTCCAGATAATAAATTCAGAATAAGAATGTTGGTATAGAGAGTATGATGCTAAGTGAAATAAGTTAGTCAAATAAAGACAAATACCATATGATCTCACTTATATGTAGAATTTAAGCAACAAACAGATGAACATAGGGGAAGGGAAGGAAAAATATAAGGCAAAAAGAGAGAGGGAGGCAAACCATAAGTTCTCTCTTAACTGCAGAGAACAAACTGAGGATTGCTGGAGGGGAGGTGGGGAGATGGGCTAAATGAGTGCTGGGCATTAAGGAGGGTACATGTTGTGATGAGCACTGGGTGTTGTGTGTAAGTGATGACTCACTAAATTCTGCAGAAACCAAACTACACTATACATTAACTAACTTGAATTTAAATAAAATACTGGAAAGAGAAAAGTGTTTGCAAACGTATGTGTGGAAGCATTAAAAAAAGGATATTGGTATATTATTGAAAAAAATCTTTTTTTACTTGAGTTTCTTAATTTAGTTGTCAAGAAAGTAAAATAAATATGAATTTATGATCAAGTCTGTACATTAGAATTTTAATACATAATTTGGAACATATCCTGTAAAACTTTCTGGCAGAAGAGGATATCAGCCCTGTTAGGTGAAAGGAAATAGAAACTCTGCTTCTTCTGTAAACATGGAATGCAGTTCTAGAAGGGTTGGAAGCATCTGACCTTTAGGACCAAGGAATGCAGTAGTTACAAGAACAAGCTTTACAGCCAGCCAGGTCTCAGTACATGTCTTGGCTCTACCACTTAATGCTTCTGTGAAGTTGACCAAGCCACTGGTTCTCTTTGACCCTAACTAAGTATCCTCACCTGCAGATTGGAAATAATACCTACATCATAAGGTCAACGTGCAGACTAAGTGTGAAAATGTTATCAAGTCTTTGGCAGAATGCCTAGAACACATAAGTAGCACTCACTAAGTATTACTAAATTACCAAAACTATTTTATTGACTTCGTTGTTGTTTTTTGTGAACGTTGTTACTATTATTACCAACCAAGAGTATGTTGGAGAGCCTTGTCTGCTTTATAGCACCAAGTTCTTATTCTGAGGCTTTAATAAACATTTGCTAAACAGGTTCAAGTAAGTTTTGCAGAGCAAGGTTTCATGAACACCACTGACTAAATTATCAAACTGCTTTTGTACATATAAAGAATTCTTCATATGCATCATTTTTAGTAACAAAATCCAATGTCTTTCTCTTCTTCCCCCTTCAGTTCAACATCTAATATATAAAGATTGCTCTGACTACTACACAATAGGCAAAAGAAGCAGTGAGACCTACAGAGTCACACCGGATCCCAAAAACAGTAGCTTCGAAGTTTATTGTGACATGGAGACCATGGGGGGAGGCTGGACAGTGCTGCAGGCACGTCTCGATGGAAGTACCAACTTCACCAGAACATGGCAAGACTACAAAGTAGGCTTTGGGAACCTCAGAAGAGAATTTTGGCTGGGGAACGATAAAATTCATCTTTTGACCAAAAGTAAAGAAATGATTCTAAGAATTGATCTTGAAGACTTTAATGGTGTCAAACTCTATGCCTTGTATGATCAATTTTACGTGGCCAACGAGTTTCTCAAATACCGTTTGCACATCGGTAATTATAACGGCACAGCTGGAGATGCCTTACATTTCAGTAAACATTACAACCATGATCTGAAGTATTTCACCACCCCAGATAGAGACAATGATCGGTATCCCTCTGGGAACTGTGGGCTCTATTACAGTTCAGGCTGGTGGTTTGATGCATGTCTTTCTGCAAACTTAAATGGCAAATATTATCACCAAAAATATAGAGGTGTCCGTAATGGGATTTTCTGGGGCACCTGGCCTGGTATAACTGAGGCACACCCTGGTGGCTACAAGTCCTCCTTCAAAGAGGCTAAAATGATGATGAGACCCAAGCACTTTAAGCCATAAATCACTAAACTCATTCCTCTGGGTATTTATTACCTAATACGGCAATTAATTCCTTGAGCACTTTGGAATATGTTTTATACTCCTTTACTATGACTAAAAATTTATCTCTAGGAATAGGTTCTTATGCTACACAGCATTTGAAATAAAGCGGAAAAAGCACACATTTTATAGGCGTCTTTTGTTGCTGTTATACTGTTATCCAGATGAATATTTGCAAAGCAATTAGGAGTGTTGAGAATTACACATTAGATTTATGATTCCCTTAATTTCTATTAATTGAAAGATTTTCTATTTACTTATGTTACTTGCTATAATTATGAAATCATTGTTTATTTAGCAGGCTGGATTTTTACACAAGTAATCTGTATTTTGATTGTGACTTAAATACCTTTTTTTCAGGCTATAGTCAGTTATTGGCTATTTATGTCTCTAAATACTTTAATCCTCATTCTGAGATAAACCTTCTCAATTTATGGCATTTCTTTTGGGTCAGGAAGACCCTACAGCATTTTAGCTCCCAGGCAAAGGGAAATATATGTAATTAAACCTGTTCATGTACTATTTGTGAAATGTAAAATATTTGTCATTTAAAATATTTTGGTGGTAGCATAATGTCACTCCTAAAAGCATTCAGAAAATTAATTCAACCTTAAAGACCATGATTTAAAGGTTATTAATTCACAGTTGATAACTCTTTAGGTGTTGGATGGTTAAAACTGCTTTACTATAAAAATTAGCTTCCTTTGCTTTGGTTGCACAACAGTTTTTAATTTAAGATTGCTCATTACTGTGCATGACTACTGGTAGGCTTTCTTTTGGAAGGGTAGGTGTGGGTGGGAATGAAGCATTTATTTATAGACTAGATTACTCTGAGGGCCAAAGCATTTATATCCAAAGCAATATTTTCATTAAGTGATTCACTTCATATAAAGCTAAGTTTTATAAGACATATGTATTTTGATATATATAGAATAGTAGTTCAAATATTATGTATATCTCAACCCTAACTGGTGTATTGCTTATATTTTTATCAGAAAATTTAAATACAGGTGTTTATTTTTTTTAACCAAACTAAAATATATGAAGCTTTTATAACTCACTAATTCTGGAGTGCAGACCATTTTTTAAAGATTATTAAAAAAAATAGTGTGTTAAATTTAATCATAGTAAAAAAGGGATCATTTCAGAGAGAACAGTGGTATTCTGTTGAACATTTAAAATATACTCTAGAATAAAATTTGAAACAATACACTATACTGTATGTGAGTCATAGAAATGTATTCAGTCTTCAATTTCTAGTTTGTTTCTACCACAGTAACTCAAAATATACTCAAAAAGATGCAACTTTACTCATAATTTGAAAATAATTAAGAAGGATAGTAGCTTTAGGAAACAAAGTAACTTTTTCAAATATTGCCCTTTATAGAAAATTCTAACCAAAAAGAAGCAAGATACTCTTAAAAATATATGACATACAAAGTTTTCAGGTACACATGATGAAAATTAAGTTATTATGAATACTATTAAAGTATTAAGGCAAGAGAAATGCAAAGAGAATTGTGACAGCCAAAATACAAAATATCATGGTACATTTCAAAAGCTTCATATCTACTCAATAGCATAACAGATGTAAATGTAACTGATTTACACTTTTATTCTTTTTTGTTTTTTTAAAAAAATTAAGAAGATTTTTATTTTATACAATGTATTTATTTCACGTAAGAGAATTTTCATTTACTATCTGTAATTGTTGATATATGCATAAGTTTAAGTCAATTCCCATGATCAAAAATGGACTCATGAAGCAGGATCTGATCCTCTCAAACTTCTATTTCTCACACTGAAAAAAGGAAAATATACGGACTCTGCGCAAAATACAGTTCTAAAGAAAAATAGCTCATAAAGTGAGTATCCACTGATATAATGGGAATGAGATTATCATTTCAGAAGATTTGCCAAATAATCCATTAATCCATGTAAATACTCAAAAGCTGCCTTTTATCTTTCCACTTATTTCAAAGGATCAAATTTTATTTTCTATTATACTTTTATGACACTTTTCCAATAAAAAATTCTGTGACATAGAAATTCGTTCTTGAAATCATTTCATGTCATTTATAAAATATATTTTATACTTTATCATTTCATGTCATTTATAAAATATATTTTATACTTTGCTAATCTTTAACATGTTGATGGAAATAGATTATATCTGAAAGAGCGTTTTGCTTTAACATATTTATTCACTAATATGTGCTAATGTTCACAAATGTGGATTGATTATTAACAAATTGGTTCCATTTTAAAGGCTAATATTTGTTATCTTAATAAGACTTTATTTCTAAACTTTATCATTCTTTGAAAATGTTGACTAAAACTAGTCCTTAGAAATTCCAACTGAGGGGCACCTCGGTGGCTCAGTTGGTTGAGCCTCCGACTTCCGCTCAGGTCATGATCTCCTGGTCCGTGAGTTCAAGCCCTGTGTCGGGCTCTGTGCTGACAGCTCAGAGCCTGGAACCTGCTTTGGATTCTGTGTCTCCCTTTCTGTCTCTGCCCCTCCCCTGCTTGTGCTCTCTCTCTCTCTCTCTCTCAAAAATACATAAACCTTAAAAAAAAAAAAGAATATAAAGTGAAAATAGAAGTCCTTAAAAAAAAAAGATATTCCAAGTGAAACTGATCCACTCATTGCTAAGAAGAAAAATCAGATTTTTCCTATAGGCAGTAACGCTTCAAATGAATGAATGACACATCTGTCCAATAAAGAGCTTAAATATACAAAGTATAAAAGATACTCTAGTAACAAAATTTGCTGGTCCTTATTTTTGAGTGGCTACCCAGGGAAAGGTTTTAAAAGTAAAAGTTATGGGTAATGTCATCATGATAAGCTTTTATTTAGAGTTCTTCTTTTCTCTTATGTATAAATAAGTTTATGTCTCATGTCTTTTAACCACCCTATAAAATAAAAGATTTAATCTTCACCTCTATTTATTTCTGCAATATGGAAACATTAAATATTGTTAGTAAAATAATATTTATATATTTACTCTTGTCTGAAAAGTTGCATAATGTTCACCTAACTAGACTTTACCTTTGACTCTTTTTGAAGACTTTAATGAGTTCTATTTCATTAACAGGAAGACCATTATCTCACTTCCCTCCAGCATACTGTTGACACCTTTGAAATACAAAAGTTTCCGTTTTGTTTTGCAGCATTTAGCTCCATCTTTTTCCATCATTAACATTCCTGCTGGCTCAGCCCTCATCAACTCCTTTGGATAATGCAAATGCTTTCTCAGAGTAACCTATGCATCCAGTTTCCATCTATTCCAACCCACCCTCCATTTCACTGTCAGAGAGACTATTTAAAAATACAGTTGTTATCATATTATTGCCCTGCTTAAAACCTTCCAACAACTGCTCATTTCCTATATGATAAATCCAGCAAATAAACCCCCTGTTCTTGCACAATCCCCACATTCCCTGAAGTTTTCATTATTCTGTGTATACTGTTCCCTTGGTCTAGATAGAAGGCCATCCTCTACCAGAGTTTTGTCTTCTTACTGCTCGTGATCTAGAGCAGGGACTCAGAAGCTGGACTTGTTAGGTTTGAATTTCAGCTCTACCATCTGCAAGTTGTGGGATCACAAACACAGTCACTTAATCTCACAGTCCTTTGGTTCTTTCAGTTATAAAATGATAACAGTAGGGGAACCTGTGTGGCTCAGTCCGTTGTTAAGCATCTGACCTCGGTTCAGGTCATGATCTCCCCGTTGGTGAGTTCGAGCCCTGTGTTGAGTTCTGTGCTGACAGCTTGGAGCCTGGAGCCTGCTTCAGATTCTGCATCTCCCTCTCTCTCTGCCCCTCCCCCACTGTTCTCTCTCTCTCTCTCTCTCTCTCTCTCTCAAAAATAAATAAAAACATTTAATAAACAAAATTTTTAAATGGATAACAGTAGAATCTGCCCAATAGAGTTATTGAGAGGATAACATACGAAGCACCTAGAACATATATATGTATCACCTTCTCCCCATCCTCCTCTCCCTTCTCCTAAATAGTTATCTCTTTTGGGCATTCTGTTCTGGTAACATTAGGAGGGGGTTGGTACCCCTCTTCTTCGGTCCTGTACCATCCTATATATTCCTTATTATATGTACATTATTCAACAATTGTCTGGGTTCTACCTTGAAATCAATCTGTTTGGCTAGGATGTAAAGCCAATTTGTGACAGTGTTGTTATTCAAAGTGGTTCATAAATATGTTACCAAAGAGAGCTGTAGTCTGAGGAAGCTGGAGTTATAACTGGGGAAGGAGCAGATACTGTCAAATCTGAGGATTTGGGAGATTGTGAACACAGGTGAGAAGTGGTTGAAGCCAGGGGGAAATTTGGCAAGAGAGAATCAGATATACTATAGACTGGGTACATACGTACACTGGCAAACCTCTAATTTAGAAGGGGTTCTGGGACCGTGCCTCTGGGTCCATACCACGCATGGCAGTACCAGAACAGACCGTGATTGTTCTACCCGTGTTCCTAAAGAAAAAAAAGTGTTTTTTTCATACTTCTTATACCATATTATAATTTTGAAATTAATTTTAATCATACCAAATTCATGAATGGTTTAATTTAAAAAAATTACCATGAGACTAAAGACCCCTTTCTAGACCACCTTTAATTCCAATCTCCTCCCTCTCCCCAGAGGTGACAAGAGAGTTGGCTGAATCCCAACTAATTTCATCCTGTGTCTTGCCAAAATGCAATGTCTACTGAATCGTATTTATGCCAGGTTTCTTTTGTTTACTGATTGGGAAGAGTTGGAAGTGAGAATAGAAATGAGGGAAATTGGGTATACTTGGAGAACTCACTCCCCTGAATTCCCAAATGTGAATGAGCCACCTTTGCTCCTTGAAGTGGCCCCTCTCCCCACACTGAGGAGGCTCATCCTGTTGCAAGAGTGTTGCTTTCTCTTCTGAGGGAGAGATCTTATTCTCCATGAGGCTCCTTCATCCCACTCCTCAGCCTCTCCAGACCTGTAACCAGGGCATGCTCTCATGTAAATTATGATGTCAAATTTGAGGAGAAGCCTTTATACAAATTTGTGAATTTTTATCAGCAGAAAGCTGGGGAATACATGTGGGGACAGATTTTGAGGTTGCTAGACTAAGGAAGCAAAAAACAGAATTTCAAATGAGACCAGATCGGGGCGCCTGGGTGGCGCAGTTGGTTAAGCGTCCGACTTCAGCCAGGTCACGATCTCACGGTCCATGAGTTCGAGCCCCACGTCGGGCTCTGGGCTGATGGCTCAGAGCCTGGAGCCTGTTTCCGATTCTGTGTCTCCCTCTCTCTCTGCCCCTCCCCCGTTCATGCTCTGTCTCTCTCTGTCCCCAAAATAAATAAATGTTGAAAAAAAAATTTAAAAAAAAAAAAAAAAAGAAAAAAAAAATGAGACCAGATCTATTGATATGGGTATATTTACCAGAAGTTCTGGATTCTGTGGGCTAGCTTGAGCAGAGGTGTTTGCTTCTAATAGTTCCTTTGATTAGTTAACGAAAACCTAGTTTCGACAGCAGCTCACGCTAACTAAAAAAAGAAGCCAGAAATGTCTTGGAACGTAAAGCCTTGTGGAGATAGAAATGTTGGAGTGGATTCAGGTGTAATTCATTCAAAAAAGCATTTACTGGGGCGCCTGGGTGGCTCAGTCAGTTAAGCATCTGACTTCAGCTCAGGTCACGATCCCACGGTCCGTGAGTTCGAGCCCCGCGTCAGGCTCTGGGCTGATGGCTCAGAGCCGGGAGCCTGCTTCCGGCTCTGTGTCTCCCTCTCTCTCTGCCCCTCCCCCATTCGTGCTCCGTCTCTCTCTATCTCAAAAATAAATAAACGTTAAAAAAAAAAAAGCATTTACTGAGTGTATACCATGTGTTTTAGGAAGTCAGAGATACATCAGTTACCAAAAACCCTGTAGTCAGGGAGTTTATATCTTATCAGAGGAGATGAATAAATAAACAATATATTAAAATGCCATAAAAATTAAACAGGATAAGGGATATAAGGAGTATGAGAGGAAGGATTCTATTTTACATAGGCAGTCTGGGGAGACCTCCCTGAAGAGGTGACATTTGAACAGTCTTAAAGATATAAGAGAATGAGCCAGACAGATAGCTGGGAGAAGATATCCAGGCCAAAGGAGCATCAGGTGCAAAGGTGCTTGGCCTGTTTTAGGGTCCGCCAGGAGGCCAGTGTAGGAAAAAGCAGACAGTCTAAGACAGAGGGGGGTTGGAAGATGAGATCAGAGGAGCTGGGGAGCTGGGGTGGCGTGGCAGCTGCCAGACCATCTAGACCTTAAAAGTCATGGTAAGAATTCTGCCTTTTCCTCCACATAGGTAAAAGCCCTAAGGGTTTTGACTAGTGGAGGTACATGATCTCACCCACTTTGAAAAGGGCCACTCTGGTTGTTAAGTGGAGAATATGACTGAGTCACAGTCATCTGACAGTGTTGGCAATGATCTTGGAGAGAGATGTGCACCATGGTGGTTGCAGGGAAGTAAGTCCTGCAGGCAAAGCTGACAGAATTTGCTGACCAGAGATTGGTGGGGGCGGGGGTGGGGGGGTGGTGAGAGGGGGTGGGGGGGTGGATGGTGAAAAGATCAGAGGGATCACAGAAAATGACAGGACTTTGGCCTGAGCAACTGTGAGGGACGGAGCTGCTGTTCACTGAGGTGGGGAAGGCTGCAGGGAGAGCGTGTCTGGTAGCTGGCATGGGGTGAGGGGTGGCGATCAGCAGTTTTGAACATTCTAAGCTCAGAGATCGATAATCCATCCCAGCGGATGGCATTTTGAGAGCATGATGTACGGAGAAGACATCTAGGGTTCAGAAATGCAGGTCTATATTTAGAAATACGAGAATGTAGATGGTAAGGCAATCATGGGCCTCAATGAGATAACCTAGTAAGTGTACATGGAGCAAAGACTTTCACAGAAGAAAAGTTGGAGATAAGGAGGAACCAGCACAGCTGCATTCCCCCCACCCTGCCCACCCTAGAACTAGGTCATTTTCAGAGGTCACAGGGCTGCTGCCTTATGGAGAGGGCAGAGATTTATTCCCACCGGAATCACAACTTTCTCTAGATTATTTTAGATTTAGATGTGCTTTTTCTTGCTTCTGTCAGCAACAGTATTTTGTTGAGAAACCAGATGTCTTTTTTTTAATGTTTATTATTTATTTATTTTGAGAGAGAGAGAGAGAGAGAGAGAGAGCAAGGGAGGGACAGAGAGATCGGAAGAGAGAGAGTGCCAAGCAGGCTCTGCACTGTCAGCACAGAGCCTGACAAGGGGCTCAAAGTCACAAACTGTGAGACCATAACCTGAGCTGGAATCAAGAGTCAAACGCTTAACTGACTGAGCTACCCATATGCCCCAAATTACTGCATGTCTTATAAGCAAATACTGTATTCTGTAAATGGTATTCTATAAATCATTGCTTGTGACTTAGGCTGTCACTTCACAGAGAAGGGAGGAGGGTCACCTATTGAAATCTCAGATACTGCATCTTCTGGGACACAGCACCTTGTGAAGTTGGAGTGCTGTGATGTAGGATACGGTGTGTTTATGTGTGTGTGTGTATATATATATATATATATATATATATATAGCAAGAGAATTATGAGCTAGGCCACAGACCAAAAGTGTTCTTTGTTAACAGTGTAATGCTGAACTCTGAGTAATCATGTATGGTCATTTAAAATCATTAGGGTACTAGTTTGCTGTGATTATAAACCTTTAGTTAAGCAGAGACTGGTTTTACTCTTTATTTAAAAATTGTTTTTTCATTATTTACTTTTGAGAGAGAGAGGGGCAGAGCATGAGCAGAGGAGGGGCAAAAAGAGAGGGAGACACAGAATCCAAAGCAGGCTCCAGGCTCTGAGCTGTCAGCACAGAGCCTGATGCAGGGCTCGAAGCCCATGAATCGTGAGATCATGACCTGAGCCAAAGTCAGACACTTAACTGACTGAGCCACCCAGGTATCCTTACTCTTTATTTTAGAGACATTAATGATCTCAAGGCTTGTTTCTTTCAAAAACATTTTCCAAAAGTTATCCCAGTTAGCAATAACCAAAATCTTCTGTTTCTAATGGCCTTCAAAGTGTTAACACTAGAATGGCTATAAATGAATCTGACAGGCAATTTTTACTTAATGTTGGGTCAAGCTGGAAATGGGTGTAGTCCTCTGTATATGGGTAGGTTCCCCTTGTGTGTGTTTGCACACATACACACACTGATGAACATGTATGATACACATGCAGGCTTATGTATGCTATTTGTGACACATGCTATAATACGCAAGGAAACCTGCCCACTGAAATAAAATAGATATGCAGCTCATAGAGTCAAAAGTCAATACAAAAAAAAAATCACCATGAGCCAATAGCTACCATATTTTGAACAATGCTATTTATTTATTTATTTATTTTAATTTTTTTAATGTTTATTTTAGAGACAGAGAGACAGAGCACAAGTCGGGGAGGGGCAGAGAGAGCCAGAGACAGAATCTGAAGCAGGCTGCAGGCTCTGAGCAGTCAGCACAGAGCCTGACACGGGGCTCGAACCCACAAACCGTGAGATCATGACCTGAACTGAAGTCGGACGCTTAAATGACTGAGCCAGCCAGGCACCCCTGAACAATGCTATTTAAAACAGACTGACATTGGGACGCCTGGGTGGCTCATTCAGTTAAGCATCTGACTCTTGATTTCCGCTCAGGTCATGATCTCACGGTTCATCAGTTTGAGCCTCACATCAGGCTCTGCACTGACAGTACAGAGCCTGCTTGGGATTCTTTCTCTCTCCCTCTTTCTCTTCCCCTCCCCTGCTCTTGCTTGAGCTCTCTCAAAATAAATAAATAAACTTTAAAAAATAAAATAGACTGACATAAAAGAACTTCAGATAGTTTTCTTTAAATCCCCTGTAACAAATTCTGTGGATTCATGCTGCTGTTATTCCTTGAACTGGAATATTTCTTTCCTGTCTCTCTTTTCCTCCACAAGCCCATAGCCTGGCTCCTTCTCCTTTGCTCCTTTTACTCCTTGACAACTGCTGTCAGGTCAGCAGCCTGCTGTTCCCATGTCCATATTCAATTCTGCCTCTGCACTTTTGCTCACCTAACGTCCCAGGGGTAAACCAAAACGAAAACTATGATCTAGCTAACTTGTGATCAGCATCTTCCTAGACATCACAAGGTATCTCAAAAAGATCTGCATTATTTTATCAGCGATTTTCAGAAGGAAACCCACACTATACCTCTCAGAATATAAATTCTTCCAAAAAAATCATATTTAAAAATAAGTAGCCTTTTTGTCTTAGCCTCTTAAAATACTTGATATTACATTTATGTTTATTATTTTAATAGAAATATTTATTATTTGCCTACTATGTGTATAGCATGATGCTATATGTTTATCAAAGTATTTTGAATGAGACTTTTTCTAAATAATAATTATATAAACTCTCAAAATCTGAGTCTAATCTCTAGCATTCAAAGTTTTCTCAAG
The DNA here is from genome assembly GCF_022837055.1 of Prionailurus viverrinus. Classification (NCBI taxonomy): domain Eukaryota; kingdom Metazoa; phylum Chordata; class Mammalia; order Carnivora; family Felidae; genus Prionailurus; species Prionailurus viverrinus. The sequence goes on along the minus strand of NC_062562.1, from coordinate 82,012,624 downwards.
TAATTAAGGATGATGCCATTTAAGACAAATTGCTTCTCTCTTACAAAAGGCCTTATGCAAAGGTTCATCTTATTTGGGAATCATGCAGAATTTGAAAACTCGTTCAGTTTCTATCTCTGGAAATTGGCTTTCTCATTTCCTGCAAGAAGCAAATAGTTTGTGCTCATGTACAAGTTTATCCAAAGACGGGTCCACGAAACTGTTTGCTTACATTTATTTCCCATTCAGTAACTGTAGTATCAAATTTTTACCAGTTAATTAAGTAACCTTTTTAAATTTTTGTTTAGAGATTCTTCCTTCTGAATTCTAATAATGATAAGCAGCTGTCACACGCCGAGTGCCAGTCTTGTGCTGGACACTTTCCTTGGAGCATTTCCAATGTTTTCTCTGCTGTGAGTAATGTTGCAATAGGGAGGTAATGTTTTACACTTAACTAAAGTCTTCCCTGAAAAAAAAAGCCCAACAATTAAACCAACCTCTGTTCCCTAAAACTTGTTGATCATCTGTAGACCATTACCCATTTTCAGCTTTCCTGGCTTTCTTGGTATATTTCTCATGAAATGGGCTAATTTTCCATGACAAATTACCTATGGTGATTCCACGGTAAAGTACACTCATAAGTAAATTTCAGTATCACCCCTGCTCTGACTTTCTATGTGAATTTTTCAAGTGGAAAATGATTCCAATTAAATCTCAATTTAAAGTGAGGCATGTTTTTTTTTTTTTGTATCTTAACAACACAATTACATAATATTCTGGTGACAGGAGATATTTTAAAAATTAATACATTTTCAAGGGTGTTAACGTCCCTACTTAACCTAGCAGTTAAAATTTATTTTCTTCCTGCAGCGAAGTCAGAATTTATAACAACTCTGACAGAAAAGGCCAAACAAATATTCTATGCTCTCCAAACACTGTTTTACTTCCATGGTTACATGGCAGAATTCACTGATGAAAACATTCTGCTTAAGTACAAATCACTTTGTAAGTTCTTTGGAAGCCAAAAGATCTCTCATGTAAATGCCAAAGTTCTTATTTTCATTTGTTACATAAAATAATTCTTTAAAAATGTAAACATCACTTACGAATGAATGGTGTGATGGTGACTTTCTATTTCTGTTCTATATTCAAGTAAAAATTTTCTCTTTATCTGATCAAGTCAACGATTGCAAATCTACAGAGGCTCTCATAGCATGGGTAGCTATGCAAGATGGACAGGAAGACTGACATTTGTATGATGAATACGGAGTTGGTGTTTAACATGTTGAACAACTAGAGTAGAGCTTCTCAAACTGTGTCCCTAAGGTTCTGCAGACATAGTTCATGAATGCCAAAAAAAGCAAGGGTAGGAAGAAGCCAAGAGAGTGTGTGATGTAGGAAACACTGCTCGCCTAGTAAATAGTTCTGATTTAATTTCATATCTTGGGAGTCCACCTTAAATTTCACTTAAAGGACAGGTTTGTTTCCTTTTTTCTTTTTTTTTTCTTTTTTTTTCAACGTTTTTATTTATTTTTGGGACAGAGAGAGACAGAGCATGAACGGGGGAGGGGCAGAGAGACAGGGAGACACAGAATCGGAAACAGGCTCCAGACTCCGAGCCATCAGCCCAGAGCCTGACGTGGGGCTCGAACTCCCGGACCGCGAGATCGTGACCTGGCTGAAGTCGGACGCTTAACCGACTGCGCCACCCAGGCGCCCCAAGGACAGGTTTGTTTTCAAAAAAATATTTGAAAATCATTGCCTCCCCACTACATATCTGTTTGGGGGCTCAGCCCGCAAAAATAAAATTCATATAGATGCATGACGATTCTAACCTGGCATGGTATTTCTAACTTTAGACATTTAAATCTCTGAAGTTTTAGGTAGACTCGATGTGGTTAAATGCATTCAGAAAGTTGGAAGACATTTCCTCTTTAAGTTTGCTTTGTAAAATAGTGATTCAGTAGTGTGTGTGTGTGTGTGTGTGTGTGTGTTGTGTGTGTTTTGTGGGGTTTTTTTTAGTAGAAGGCTCTAACTAGTTACTATGAATATTCATTCTTTGAAAATGACTTGGCTACACACAAGATGGTAAGCTAATTAAGAGTTTGCTAGGAATATCAAGACAAACAGCATAGGCTTCCTGCTTTCAATGTTCCTAAGGCTACTAGTTTAAAACACAGGAAAGAAAATGGTAAGTGGGATAAGGTACAGGCACTATCCAGGGAACTGACAGAAGCAAAAGTGATGACACTTTGTCAGGAAGAGGGATGCTTGAAGAAAAAGATAGGATCTGAGCTTTCCTTGAAAGATGAGAACAATGAAGCCCAGAAATGTGAAGGAGACCACTTCTGGGCTGGGTATGGGATGAGCAAAGGCATCGATCAGCAGGCTGGAAAATCACGAGCTAGTTCAGAAAACAATCATGTGTCTAACTTGTCTGGAGCATGGGGTCTGTGACCGGGGACAGTAACAAAAAGAAGAAAGGAATGGTGGAGACTGTAAAGGAATTTTCCTGTGTGGTCAAGGAGGTGACACTTAATCTTAGGCAAGAAAATCTAAGGGAAGGAAAAATTCAAATTTAAGTACAGTACCTACTATCTCCCCTGCCACCTCCTGATTGCTCAGTTCTGTGCCTGAGTCTGTGAGGTGATAATGGGATACGGGGTGAGAAGGAAAATTGGAAGGAACCCTGAAGACTGTTTACAAAATAATGAAATGACCAAAGATATCAAGGAGAAGATGGGTGGAGATAGGGAGGGAAAAAAAACCAGCTTGCGGGTAGGGAAACAATTTCTAGGGAAGTTTTTAAAAAGGGGCTTAGAGGCGTGTGGGAGAGGCATGTGCTGTGATGAGGAATTTTAGGAGGTTTTGCTGCATGACATGCCTTGGAACTCTCTCCTCTCTTCTCCAAGGAGCGTTCCGTACAATCAGAGTGCTTTCCAAGGCTTTCTGGAGGCAGATCTGTGTTTCCTTTAGGCTGTGTTGAGATGGATTTTAAGGTGGGAGAGAGCTCAGTTTTATTCAGCTCACAAACTATCTGTACAGAGCATGGGGTTTCCCCAGTGATGCCAGTGGTGACAGGAGATGTGAAAGGGACCTTCCCCTCTGCATCCTTCCCCTCTGCATCCCTACATCCAAATCTGCTTTACATAGTGTGCTTCTGTGTAAGGTTTCCACTAGAAACGAGTGACAGAAGCAGCTTAAAAAACTGTCTACCACCAGGGTAGACACTGAGGTACCCCTGAAGGCTAATATGCTGAGAAATGTACTATTAGTGTAAAATGAGACTCAGAGAACCAGATTGAATTGCTCAAGGTTGCATGGCTAGGACATGCACGGCTAGAACAAAGACCCATTTTTATGGAACCATTCCCCCACCCTCACCGATCAGAGATTTTCTTTTCCAAGCCATTAAGATTTAAGATATTTTGAGCCTATTGATTCTTAGACATAGTCTTTTCAGATGGCATAGTCGCTCTTTTTTTTAAATTTTTTAAAAAATGTTTTTATTTATTTTTGAGAGAGAGAGAGAGAACCAGCAGGGAAGGGGCAGAGAAAGAGAGGGAGGCAGAGCATCCGAAGTAGGCTCTGCACTGACAGCAACTAGCCCGATGCAGGGCTCAAACTCAGGAACCATGAGATCATGACCTGAGCCGAAGGCAGACACTTAACCAACTGAGCCACCCACGTGCCCCTAGTCTCTATTCATTTAATCTGAGGTTTGATGTCAGGTAATTCTCATACCTCCTGGTTTCGTATCTCTGATGCACCCTGGTGTACCTGTTTGCGTCTGCTGGGTATGGATGGGCTGGGGATATGTAAAGAACTTTTGCCTCAGAAGACATTGGACGTGGCATTAGATTCTAAGCGTGCTGCTGGCATCTCCTTTCTGTTTGCCCTTACGGCACCATAAATGCCCGATGGAACAAAGGTTAAAATATGATGACTCAAACTATCAACATGCTAGGAGAAAACACAGGAAACAAATTTATCATCTCAGAGTAACAAAGGTCTTCTTAAAGTATGACATGGAATCTGAAGCTGTAAAAGAAAAGCACATTAAGAAATAAATTCCCGCCCAAATAAATACATTTCCACATAAAGAAAAACCACCTTAAGCTAACTCAAAAGAAACCCAACAAACTGAAAGACTTTAGCAATGCATATTACACACAAAGGCCTGTTTTCTAAATGTATAAAGAGTTTCTATGAATCTATAAGAAAAAAAAACTACACAACAGAAAAATGGAAAGAAAATGTGAATAGAACTCACAAAAAAAGAAGTACAAATGGGTCTTTGTAGTATCCATGCTTCTAGCTTCTGTAGAGTTGCCGCTTTGACATTTGCACTATGTGACTATGTTGGCCGGATACACCTTGTTCTAGACAACCTGATAATATGCCTGAGTCACCTTGCCTTGGCCTCCTGCCTCCCTTATTGTCCCCCTCCCCACTTTGAGAGGAATCCTCCTTCCAGAGGTATACTTTCAAATGCAAACCAGCCAATCCAGAGTCCACACTCTCAACTGGCTCCTTGTTAGGTTCTCACATTCAGGCCACTATACACTTTCCCTTATCACTACACCCCCACACTCCTATCCCTGCCCCATGCCAAGTACCAAATAACTAGGGACAGCCCCAGAGTGACAAAGGTCAAAAAGTTAGATAGCACACAGTGCTGGTGTGAGTAAAGACACATTCATTTATTGTTTCTGGAAATATAAATTATTACAGCCTCTATGGAGAGCACTTTAGCAATGATAACAAGATCAGAAAACACAGGATTTGTGATCTGGCAATCCTACTTGTAGGTATATCTTCAAAAGAATTGAAAGCGAGGATCTTGAAGAGATATTTGTACACCTGTTGATAGCAACATTATTCACAATAGCCAAGAGGTGGAAATCACCCAAGTGTCCATAGACAGATGAATGGATACACAAAATGTGGTATATACATACAATGGAATATTATTGAGTCTTAAAATGGAAAGAAATCCTGTCACATGCTGTAATATCAGTTTGAACTGCGTGGGTCCACTTACACATGGAGTTTTTCAATAAACACAGTAAGGTGCTTGTAATGTATTTTCTCTTCCTTATGATTTTCTTAATAACATTCTTTTTCTCTAACTTAGTTTATTGTAAGAATACAGTGTATAATACATATAATGCAAAATATGTGTTCATCAACTATGTCATTAGTAAGGCCAGCAGTAGGCTATTAGTAGTTAAATTTGGGGGGAGCCAAGCTATATGTAGATTTTCAACTGTGCAGGAGGATTGGCACCCCTGATCCCCATGTTGTTCAAAGTCAAATGTATATTCAAATAGTTCTTGGGTTTCTGAAGGTACTGTTTCACAAGATGCACATTCTCTACTGAGAGCCACAAGCTTTCAAAAGCCAACTTACTTTATCTCTCAAGACCTTTCTCAAAGGAGAAAACTATACCAGTAAGTATTTCTTCCTAATCCTTATTTTAAAAAGCAACATCTGGGGCACCTGGGTGGCTCAGTCAGTTAAGTGTCTGACTTTGGCTCAGGTCATGACCTCACGGTTCATGAGTTCGAGCCCCGCATCGGGCTCTGTGCTGACAGCTCAGAGCCTGGAGCCTGCTTCAGATTCTGTGTCTCCCTCTCTCCCTGTCCCTCCCTTGCTTGTGCGCGCTCTCTCTCTCTCTCTCTCTCTCTCTCTCAAAAATACATAAATATATTTAAAAAATAGAAAGCAACATCCATTTGCAGTGACAACTAAAAAAACAAGCATCTGAATATAGATTATTATTTCTAATATTTAATCGCTTTGCTACAACAGTTTAGCTAAAGAATCAAAGAAAAATAGAGGTAATTCAAATTTTATTAAACATATAATGAAAAATAAACACAAGCAGGCACACATACACAAGCTAGGTCCTCATTATGTCTGTAAAAGAATCAAAAAAGAGAAAGGGAAATTAAGGACAATTAACCACACAGATGAAGGGTCAGATGAGCTGCTTGGGGCAAGGCCGCTGTGGCATTTTCCTCTGGTTCCCAGCCCTAAGTCTATCCTGTGCTCCATGCTCAATAAAGATTTTCAGAATGAGTAAAGGAAAATAATCTCCAAAAGGAGGCAGAGGAGCTACCAATTGTTTTTGTCCCTGATTTTCAACTCTTTTCTGACTCTCACTTGCTACTGATCACAGCCTGTTCAGATGGCAGAGTTTTCCAACAATACCTCAGATTCCTGGCCAGAATCAATCTTCATGTTTTTCATTTTTAAAAGTGCCGAGGATGGGGCACCTGGGTGGCTTGGTTGGTTAAACGTCCGACTTCAGCTCAGGTCATGATTTTGCAGTTGGTGGGTTCGAGCCCTGCGTCGGTCTCTATGCTGACAGCTTAGAGTCTGGAGTCTGCTTCTGATTCTGTGTCTCCCTCTCTCTCTGCCCCTCACCCGCTCACACTCTGTCTCTCTCTCTCAAAAGTAAAGTACACATTAAAAAAATTTAATAAAAAATTAATAAAAGTGCCAAGTATAAGGATCCCCTAACATGGAACTTTCTTTTCTGTGTCCCTGGACTCCTGCAGTGTACGATTTTGCTGATTGAATTTAAGGGTGTTAATCTACTTTGCAAAGTGGAATATGGCTTGTATTCTTACGATCCTCATATAAACCTTTAATCTTTGTAAATAGGTATCAGCCATGTCAATATCCCAAATGTTAAGTGCATTCCAGGCACCTCCCAAAGTCTTTTTCCATACTGGAAAGATTTTAAAATTTCCACCTGACTGTCAGACTAAAAAAAAAAACCAAAAACTTTATGGGAAACATGAACCTATCTGTATTATTTAATAAATTATCAGTCTGTTTAAAGTTTCTTGACAGCCAAAAAAAGATCTTGAAAAATTATTCTTGCAAGGCTGCCTGGATATCTAAAGGAAAAGTGAACACAGGCCAACAATAGCAAGACTTGTAGAAAGATTAAAAAAAAAAATTTAGTAGTTTTTTTTTAATGCATATCCTCTGTGTACAGCTATTAATAAAGTGTGATAACTAAGAAAAGGAGAAGGAAGCTAAGGAGAAATATTTAAATAGAACATTAAATATTTATCTTTATTTTTTCTTTTAATATACAGTTTACTTGAAAAGTCAATTTGTAAAATCCTAAAAGAGTAGTGTTTAAATGTATGAATGTCAAGTGAAGAATGTCATCAGATGAGATGTGCGCTAAGGTAGGACACAGGAGATAGCGTTCCTTCTGTGGTTCTGCATCTGTCTGGTTGTGCAACCCAGCAAGTGTCAACATTTTTAGAACTTTAAGATAAAAATAATATCTTAAAATTCCTACTCCTTATAGAATCCCTATGAGAATTAAATTACACACTTAAAACTATGTTGACTAAGTTCCTTGAGTGTGGGGATCTTATGTTTTCATCTTTGTAAGCAGTTACTTGATTAATTCATGTATGAAAGAAATAGGGATCATTTTCATTCGTGAAAAAATTTTAAATTTCATTAAGATTATCTCAGGAAACTCCTTAGTACCGATAGGGGGTCAAGCCTAGAAAATGAAGGAAGCTTTGGTAGCATCAGAAAATCACCAATGTTTTCAGTAACTACTCGAAACTTTTTTATTAAAAATTCCTAGGATTATTTAATCTGTTACGAGTCTTAGGAGAACAAAATGTATAACAAATGAGAAAGTATCTTTTGAACATGTGACTAGGGAATTAAACGATGGCCATGGTAAAAGGTGCCATTAAATATACATAAAAAGTAATGTGCAATTTTTTCAGAAGGCAAGCTGAATACTATTGAGAACCTGTTATGTCTAGATATCCAGCCCAAGAACTTCCCTGGGAAGTTCATGACCCACATATTGGACATTCCTTTCAGGCCTGTTTCTTCTGAATTCTCTGTCACTTAGAATGTCATATTCCAGTCACTTTCCTAAATCGGAAATCCAAGCATCAGTTCAGACTTTTTCTTCTTTCTCACTCCACTCCCCCCATCTATTTAGACACTAAGTCCAGCATTTTCTACTTCCTTAATATCTCTCCTATATATATTCTGTCCTTTTCCCCACTGCCCCTGCCTTGATTCAGTGTCTCCTTACATCTTATCATGATCACTGAAATGCCATTCTAATTGGTGATATGGCAGGAATGGAACAGAGACAAATTTAATAGATGTTTAAGAGAACCAATTGATAGAATACAGGAAGAAAACTAGGTTTGGGAGAAGAATAATGACTTTAGTTCTGAGCATGTTTAGCTCAAGGTGCCTTGGGGTCATCTGGGAAAG